>NW_017731356.1:4013365-4016985 GCF_001890085.2 Hipposideros armiger
TGAGGAAGCTGCAGAAGAAAAGTGTGAAGCTAGCAGAGGATGGTTCATGAGGTTTAAGGAGAGAAGCCGTCTCTGTAACATAAAGTTCAAGGTGAAGCAGCCGCAAGTTATCCAGAAGGTCTAGCTAAGGTAATGCATGGAGGTGGATACACTAAACAACAGATTTCCAATGTAGATGAAACAGCCTTGTATTGGAAGAAGATGCCACTTAGGACTTTCATAGTTAGAGGAGAGAAGTCAGTTTCTGGCTTCAGAGCTTCAAAGGACAGGCTGACACTCTTGTTAGGGGCTTACACAGCTGGTGACTTTAAATTGAAGCCAGTATTCATCTTCCATTCTGAAAATCCTAGGGCCCTTAAGAAATATGCTAAATCTACTCTGCCTGTGCTTTATAAATGGAAGAACAAGCCTGGATTATAGCACACCTGGGTACAACTTGGTTTACTGAATATTTTAAGCGTACTGCTCAGAAAAAAAGATTGCTTTCAAAGTATTGACAATGTACCTAGTCACCCAAGAGCTCTAAATGAGATGCAGAATGAGATTATTATTGTTTTCATGCCTGTTAACACAGCATTCATTTCTGTAGCCTATGGATTAAGGAGTGATTTTGACTTTCAAGTTTTATTATTTAAGAAATACATTTTGGGGGCTGGCCAAGTGGCTCAGTTGGTTACAAGCTCGCGCAGGAGTGCTAGCTCTGAGCAACAGCAGTTGGAGTCCCAGTCCGAGCTGAGCTGCCGCTGAGCTGTCAAATAGGTGGCAGGATGGCTCAGCTGAAAACAAACCAAAACAAAACAAAAACATAAGAAATACATTTTGTAAGGCTATGACTGCCATAGATAATGAATCCTCATGGATCTGTGCAAAGTAAATGGAAAACAATATGGAAAGGATTCACCATTTTAGATGCCATTTAGAACATTCATGATTCATGGGAAGAGGTAAAAATATCAGCATTAACATGAGTTTGGAAGAAGTTGATGCCAACCCTCATGGATGACTTGGGGGGGTCAAGACTTCAGTGGAGGAAGTAACTGCAGAGGTGGTGGACACAGTAAGAGAACTCGAATCAGAAGTGGAACCTGAAGATGTGACTCTGTTGCTGCAGTCTCATG
Source organism: Hipposideros armiger (assembly GCF_001890085.2). Classification (NCBI taxonomy): domain Eukaryota; kingdom Metazoa; phylum Chordata; class Mammalia; order Chiroptera; family Hipposideridae; genus Hipposideros; species Hipposideros armiger. Next base: position 4,014,484 of record NW_017731356.1, read on the forward strand.
ACAAAACTTGAACAGATGAGGAGTTGCTTTTCTTGGATGAACAACGAAAGTGTTTTCTTGAGATGCAATCTATTCCTCGTGAAGATTGTTGAAATGACAACAAAAGTTTTAGAATTATCATATAAATTATTTGATACAATAGTGGCAGGGTTTGAGAGGATTGACTCCAATTTTGAAAGAAGTTATACTGTGGGTAAAATGCTATCAAACAGCATCACATGCTACACAGAAATTCATGACAGCAAGCATCAATGGATGTGGCAAACTTCATGGCTGTCTTATTGTAAGAAATTGCCACAGCCATCCCAATCTTTGCAACCACCACCCTGATCAGTCAGCATTCATCAACATCGAGGCAAGGCCCTCCACCAGCAAAAAGATTACGACTCACTGAAGGCACAGATGATGGTTAACATTTTTTAGCAATAAAGTATTTGTTGATTAAGGTATGTATGTTGAGAGGTCTTGGCTCAAACAGTGAGGCAGGAAAAGAAAAAAAGTAAATTCTTCTTCTGCCTTTGTTTTATTTAAGTCATCAAAGGATCGGATGATGTCCACACTGGGCAGTCTACAGAATCCACTGGTTCAAATGCTAATCTCATTTTCAAAAAGTTCAGAATTTAGGGTAATGGCATTTGATTATATGATAGTAAAAACAAGGATTATGAGATTTACTATCCTTTGGCCATCTTCATACTAACTGCATATTAGGACTTAGACACACACATACACATACATTCAGAGTTCTTGATGATAAAACTAACATATGCCTGTGATAGAAGAGAAAGGGATAAAGAAAAGGGCCAGGGCCGGCCGAGTGGCGCGTTGATTTGGAGTTGGCTTGGGACGTCAGCTCTGAGCAGCAGGGCCCTGGTTTGGATCCCACATGAGGGCCAGTGACACTGCGCCCTCTACAGCTAAGATGCTGAACAACAGCTCGACCTGGAGCTGGGTTGCTGTGAGTCGTCATGAGTGGCTGTCCAATGGCCGGGAAGCGACTGCCTCACCCGGGAAGACCACANGAATCTATCATCCCGAAACTTCCAGAGCTTGTTAATTGTAAAGGAGTTGTGTTCCATCATGACAATGCAAGACCACACACAAGTTTGATCACCTATCAGAAATTATTGGAGCTTGGATGGGATGTGTTGCCAAACCCACCATACTCACCTGACCTTGTGCCGTCAGACTTCCACTTGTTTCACTCTTTTCAAAACTCCTTGCGTGGTATAAGTTCAATTCAGATGAAGCTGTAAATCAGCATCTTGTTCAGTTTTTCACAAATAAAGACAGGTCCTTCTATGAATGAGGAATTATGAAGCTCACTGAAAGATGGCAAAAGGTCATCAAACAAAACGGGCAATATATCATTGATTGATCTTTGTTCTTTATATAAATAAATGACCTTTGAAAAACAGAAAAAATACGTCATGACTTTTCAGACAACCCTATAGGTCATTCTAATTTTTTGTTTGTTTGTTTGTTTGTTTAGCTGAGCCATGCTGCCACCTGTTGGCAGCGCAGCAGCTGCTCATCTCAGGCCAGGACTCGAACCGCTGTTGCTCAGAGCTCAAACTCTTGAGTGAGCTCTTAACCAACTGAGCCACTCAGCCGGCCCTTCATTCTAACTTTTTATCAGCCGAAATTTGATCTAGTTATTTTTATTTTTGAAATTTGTTAACTGACTTAATGGTTGCTGCAAGCTTTTCTTCCTGTTTTTGTTTACTTATTTTAACAGGCCCACTTCATTTTATTTTTCTTGTATAGATTATGTGATGACCACAGCTGGAGCCTGGGTCCTCTGCACAGAAACTCTGGTGTGGGTCTTTACAAGACGATCTGTGAATTCTGAGAGGGAGACTTGGTGAACACGGTCTCTTTTCAGAGGAGTGAGATAGCTGTATGCCTTAGAGATGGCAGAATAGTGCCATCTATTTTGTAACTGGGTCCCTTGCTTGCAAACTTTTCTTTTTTTTTAAATTTACAGCTACTTGTATAAGTAAAACTGATTTGTTACATTTCTTAGCTTGGCTTTCGACATGCCTTTCTTTTTTTGTGGTTCTCTGTTAAAGAGAACATGAAGCTAGAGAACACAAAGCTAGATGTGGTATTTTTACACTTCCCACACTCACCCTCAAAATTCCTACCCAGAAAATGATTTTGTTTTGGCATAAAAATATTCTATATATGCAGTAGAGTACAAACATACCTCGTTTTATTGTGCTTCGCTTTGTTGCGCTTCACAGATATTGTATTTTTTACAAATGGAAGGTTTATGGTAACCATGTGTCAAACAAGTCAATTGGTGCCATTTTTCCAACAGCATTTGTTTATTTCATGTTTTTGTCACATTTTGGTAATTCTTGCACTATTTCAGAGTTTTTCATTGTTATTATATTTGTTATGGTGACCTGTGATCAGAGATCTTGATGTCACTATTATAATTGTTTTGGGGCAGCAGAAACTGCACTCATATAAGATGGCAAACTTTTTTTTTTTTTT
>NW_017731356.1:4024495-4029215 GCF_001890085.2 Hipposideros armiger
TTGAGCCATTGTTCAGCATCTTAGCTGTAGAGGGCAGTGTCACTGGCCCTCATATGTGGGATCCGAACCGGGGCCCTCTGGCATCCCAAGCGAGCTCTCAACCATCGCGCCACTCGGCCGGCCCGTGGCTTGCTTTTTAATGCACTAAATAGTTAAAGGGTTTCTAAAGAAACCATAGTCGTATAAATTAAGCCCTATTAGAAATAAAGATTATAGGGAGAGTCCGCATGCATTGGCTATGTAGTTTTATATAATTGGGAGGGATGAATAGACAGAGTTCAAGAAATCTGATGGTTTCTAAATAATTTATTATTTCATCATCTTAAATGATAAAAGGTATTGACTAGATCTGGCTTTCTCCCCTGAAAAATCAATGTATTTACTTTACAAGAAGGAATTTATACTGACTATAAAACATTTATATTTATATCCTATGTCCCTCCCCAAAGGAACCACTATTTACAGTTTCTTGTGAAAATGTACAGACCATTCTCTTAGGTATAGATATACCATTGTGTAGCAAACAAATTAATATTTTCATGTTCATTGAAATATCATTATTAATATTCTACAAGTTGACTTTCTCTTTTCCCCAATAATATCTCAGGCATACCTTTTCCTATTGCTGTATTCTTCTAAATGGCTACATTTTTATTTCATTACGTAGATATATCATAATTTATTAAATATTTCTTTATTGATAGACTTTTGCATTGTGTCTCAGCTATGTGTGTGAAGGTTGTTTCTGTGTACATTTGCATGTGTGTTTGTACTAAAGGGCTTTTTGGCATGATATTTACAGTGGATTATTTAAAATTTTCAGTTATGTAGCATATATTTCTGGGATGAAACATTTAAAATTTGAAGACTGTTGCTGAATATCTCCAAAAAGAGTGTAATTTTATGCTTTCACCCATAATATACAAGACTTAGATCTGATCTCTTCAATGGAAATTTGAAGACTAAATGTTATGAGTAAATGAATTTAAGCAAAGCAAAGCATTAAGGGGAAAAACATTTTTTCAACAAACATTTAGGTGCCTATTATGTGCCATACAGGCTTAGTTAAATAAAGATGAATGTGAACTTTGCTTTTATGAAACTTATATTCTGGAAAATGCATTTACAGACATAAAGGTATCTGAAGTCTTAAAAGTGTCAGAAGAGAGATGACACAGTCGTAAATACATTCAGTTATCAGATGTTTACTGAAGTCTTACCGTGTGCCTGACATGTAATGCTGGATGGTAGGACTAGCATGCTTATGAACAAATCAAATGAGGTTCTTGAACTCATGTAGTGTATATTGTAAGTGTAGTGGCAAGGAAGGGAATGCAGGAAGATAGATAATAAACATGTGAACCAATAAAAGTAACTAGAGTCCAATGCATATAAAACTGTTTTTGTTTTTAAGTATAGAAAGAGATGGTCTTTAATATTGCTTCAGGACTGTTCTGTGAAACAGCTTTTATCAGCTAGCTTTTTTCTTTGTTGCAATATAGGATGAAAAAGAGGAACCTATCAATGCTGAATTATCGGGAAAAGTGGATTCAGACTTAGCTGTTCCTCCAGGAGAACATAAGTTAAAAGACGATGACATTGTGGATGTACAAGTAAGCCGTGTTGCTTTGATGTTTAATGACAAGCCTTTCATACCACTTTGTAAGATAGAAAACCTCTGTTTGGTCACCATTTTGGGTATTATTACTTTTTTTTTTGAAGTACTGTGCAACTGGCCTTNAAAAGGACAGCAACTTGTCTGTTCCGCTTTCCTGATTCCCCAACGCTGTTCCCCTTGCCCAATTTCCCAATAAAATCTTTAAAAAAAAGAAAGAAAAGGGACGTAATCACCAAAATTCCAATACCCACAGTTTCAGATATCAGAAACATTTTGCTGTCCCAAACGTATATTTACACACATGCAAGTGCACTTGCAAACACACATGCACACATACACACAGCTGAGAAGCAATGCAAAAGCCTGTCAATAAAGGAATATTTAATAAATAATGATACATGTATATGAAGTTTTTATAAGCAATATATTCTTGTGGTTCAAAATTCAAAAGACAGAGTATTTCAGAATGAAAAATATCCTTCTATTGCCCTTGTCACCTAGCCACCCAGTTTTCCTCCCCGGAGGCAACCAAGGTGGTGCTTTTCTTTTTAGTTCTTTCACAAACATTTATGCACATATAAATACCTTTAGTACACATGTACACACATAGTAGCATAATATCTGTACATATTATGTACTTTGCTATTTTCCCTCTTTATTATTATTTTTTTTAGTTTTAGTTTTTATCAGATAGCTCTAAAAGGTTTTTTGTTTATTTGTTTTTGCAGAGTCCATTCCCTGTCCCCCTTTCCCTATTTTGCCTTTTCAAGGAAACGCCTTTCATCTCTTAGCTGATTACTTTTATATTTACTTCTTTGTCTCTAAATTAATTGCTTTAATGTCTGTTTTAGGTATTACTCTACTGCACATGATCAGGTAATAATATAGTTCGGTCATTATTTGGGTTAGATTAGTGTTCATTATTTATATTATTATGACTATAAATGCTGTTCACAGCTGAGCCATGTAGTAAAACATGATTCCTTTTTGTGTACTACTTTTTCCTGGAACTAATATTTGTCTTATTTTATTAAGTTTGCTTATTTTTCTATTTAACTACGAACTATCTGCCAGTTATGAAATCTGTACTCGAGATTTTCAAAGACCCCTCAGGTACACTGTCAATTTCATCCTCCCACAGAAGTCTGTTCTAGAGCTGATCACCTCCCATTGAGACTGGTTGCCTTCTGCCCTTTGTGTACAGCTGTAATCCTAGGATTTCTCTCTCCAGTCACCTTGAGGATTCCCTTTGCCTCTCGCTTCTCAGCACCATATTGTTGTAATTATTGTGGTTTCACAGACATCTGGTTCCCTCACATTAAAATCTTGTTGACTGTTCTTACTGTTTATCTGAACTTTGGAGTCAGCCTATCTAATTAAAGAAATAGTCTTTTTTTTTTACCTCTTCAGAATGTGTTTTTCAAATCTTCCATATAAATTAGCTTGCATTGTGTAAAACTGACTTATTTTTCAAGTTAAAGAATTGCCAAATCTTTGCAGTTTCAAACTGTTCTACTTAATAGTACATTTCTTGCTAAGTTTATATTTAGTATTTTGTTGTTTCTGTTGTAAATACGGGCTTTTCTGCTATTACATCTTATAACTGGTGGTGATGGTTTGAGTCTGTTGATTTGTTTCTTAATTTTATACCTAGGAATATAATTTTTATACCCAAGACTTCCTTTAATAGGTGATTCTTTTTAAGTTTTTCACTTATATAAAGTCATTATCTGCAATTAATGATCATTTTTCTGTCTCCTTTTCCATTTTTACACCTCATTTACCCTCTTTTATTGTGTAATACTAGTGATAATGGACATCCTTGTCTTGTTTCAGATCTTATAAACGGGTATTTTTAGGTTTCTTCATTAAGTATTGGCTTTTAGGCTTGTGTATTATGTTTATAGTTTTCCCATGTTAAATATCTACTTATTTTTTTGACTTGATGTATGTGTACATTTATCAGATGTCTTTCAGTGCCTGGGGAGTTAATCATAAGATATTTTTCCTTAACAAACTAAATGAATAGATTTTATTATATTAAACCACTTTTGAATATCAGAGCTAACCTCTACTTAATCATAACAGTGGTACATTATTCCTTTGCTGTGTTCCTAGAGACTTTTTTATTGTCTTTAGAAGTTTTGTGTCTGATTTCATAAGTATTATTAACCTATGGGATTCACTTGTACGTGCTATTTCTGTTACTATTGATGTCACTGATATGTTCCCCATATAAAAATAATTGGAAGTTTACTTCTATACTCTGAAATAGTTTAGGTAGCTTTAGAGTTATTTGTTCTTAACAGTTTGGTAGAATTTAGAATATCATTGGCATCGGTGCTTTCTGAGGAGGTTAGCTCTTTAACAACCTACTCTGTTCCTTCTGTGATAATGATCAAATACTCCTTTTGTGAAGTCTTTCTTATATTACTTTCATGACATTCATAATACCTGAGTTGGAATGCTGATAACAGTCTGTGTTTTTCTTAGGGTATTAAATAAAAACCCTTGTGTACATTTATCGTCATCAAATTCTTAGGGGTGTTAGATAGGAACCATCTGTGTTTTTATTGCCTCAAATTCTAGCTCATAGCTTAACACCTTTTCCTTCTTTTTTTTTTTTTTTTTTTTGGTGGTGGTGGTGGTGGATGTTTTACAGGCTTCCCAGTTGGCGTGTATGTTGTAAAGAGAGTTCTTCAGCTTCATCATATTACTCTCAAGATGACAGTTGCGCGCTAGAAAATGAAGATGTACAATTTCAGAAAAAGGTATCTTAAATGAAGTTGACAATGTAATTTGTGTGTTAGCTTTCTAAGACTGTCTCAAAACATTCAGAATAAAAGTAATTTCAAAAATACTATGACAACTTTTGGTACAGATTTGTAATTTTCCTTGCTATAATCCGAGGAGTTACTCAGGTAATTGTGAAATTAAATCACCTCTGAGATATTTATATATTCTTATTGCTTATTTTGGAATGTTACAACATCCTTAATCCTATGGTAGGGAGAAAAATAGCACCTATTCAGAGAACTGAAAACTAGTGGCTTGCTTTTTTTTTTTTAATGCATTAAGGTGCTCATATTCTTTTTTTTTTTT
>NW_017731356.1:4031665-4034949 GCF_001890085.2 Hipposideros armiger
ATGATAAATGAAGCTAATTTTCTTTGTAGTAACAGTTAGCGTTTAAGTCCTCATTTCTTCTTAGGTTTTATTATGGCTTACTGTAAGGTGTCTTGTCTCTTCTTTTCAGATGTGAGGACTTTTTTTTCTTAACTTAAAAGAAAATGTTTGTAGTACAAGTACATAGAGTATTTTGATACCAAAGTTTTATCACTTTGTGGAGTACCAGTTAATAAATAATAAGTTAAAATATATTTTTCCCTTTTTCTCTCATATTACGTCCTTATGAAAGATATTAAAAACTAGACCAGAATGTAAGCTGACCAGAATGGTGAAGCATCTGGCATCCATTTAACATCAGAAATGGCTGAAGGAACTGGTGAGGTTTGAGCTGGAAGACGGACTAAGGAAAGCCCGCCACAAACATTGACAGTCAAATTTCAGCTCAAAATGAAGGACAGTTCTCTTTTTTAAATTGCCGGAGCTAGTTTTATACTTAATTGGGTTACCTAAGGTGATATACTGAGTTTCATTTTGTTGGATTCTGGAGGACATTTGTCAAACTCCTGTGCCTACGAGAAAAGTGATCTCTGTAGCCCTTTTAATTATATGACTACCCTAAACAGTCCTACCATTGTTCATTTTCTAGAATTTTTCGTCATGCTATATATACTCTTGCTCAAATACTTTGAAGTGCTTATGGCATCATATAGACCCTTGCTGTTCAATATAGTGGCTGCTAGCCACACGTGGCTTTTGAGCACTGGAAATGCTGCTAGTCCAAATTGAGATTTGCTGTAATTATAAAATACACATCAGATTTTGGAGACTTTGTAAAAGAAAAAAAAAGTAAAATACCTCAGTTTTTTTTTACATTGAATACATGTTGAAATGATAATGGTACAAAATGATAATGATAAAATGATACAATATTTGTTAATAATGTAGTAGTACTTTTTCTCAAGGCCTCTACCATAAAATGCAAACTATTTGCGTTCCTTTGTGAATTTTTCATTCCAGTGTAAATAATTCCCCAAGTGATCACATTTTGTTTTCTCATTGATCACATGTGATCACATTGATCACATGTGATCTCAGTGATCACATTCATGAACTCCATGTCTATGTTTTCTTTCTGCTCCCATGTGGTCCTCCATCAGAGTCCTAGTCTTCTAGTCCGTAATAGTCTAAAGTCTTTCTTTTCCTTGAAATGAGGATAAGCACCTCTCACTTGATAATCATGTAGTAGGCGTCAGATGTCCACTGTGTGCTAGGTACACAGGGAGTATGAAGACCAAAGAATAGAGTCCTTATTCAAGACATTTATATAGAATTGAAGAAGAGGAGGAGACGTAAATAAGGGCAGTTGATGCTGTGATAAAAGTCTGTACAGTAAACAGTGAAGGCCTCGAGGAAAGGGGAACGGCTAATTCTGTTTAGAGTTGGTTGTGGGGGAGCATGCGCTGAGAGGGTTTTCAAATATGAGTAGGTATTAGTTAGATTTTAGATTGTTTTGGGAGGAGCGAATGGCCCAGAGCATCCAGGACTGAAGGAGCAGCAAGATTTGTGCATTGCTATGCATGTTATTCATATGTGTTGTTTAGTAATACCACTCAGGGGCAAGAACTATGTGTCGTTGTATTTTGTATATTTACATAGGTTTTCTCTGTTGCTGCTAGTATTGATTACAGTAAGAGGGAAATATTTGAAGGTCCTGGTACAAAATAGGAAAGAAGAAAGACAAACTCCTTTGTCCTAGTTTATGAAATGCCATGAAAAATGTGTAGAGCCTGTATTTTAATAATGAAATATATTCCTTAAGGTGGTAATGTTGGCAGAATGGATTTTTAAAAAGTATCTTTTCAGTGGACATTCTTTATATTGTCACTTTAGAGATGTAACTTTTTATATAGTCCTGTTCAGCTGAAGAAATAATTTATTAATCTCAACATTTAATACAACTTTTTCTAAAACAGAATACGGACTCAAAAAAGTTAAGTCCACCGGTGATTGAGACACTCTCTACAGTTGATCTACATGAAGATTCTTCCGGTGCAGTTTTGGGCAGTGAAAACATCGAAAATATTTCCAGCTCGTCTACCTCAGAGATCATTCCAATCTCAAAGCTTGAGTAAGTCATTACCAAGAAAAAAAAGAATCTCATTAGATAATGATAGAAAAAATTCTTCTTATACGAAAGGGCATCTTGATACTCAAATTTGAAGTTTAGGCTATGTAGTGGACCTAAGTTACAATGTGTGTGTTTTGTGTTTTTATTATTTTTTAATGTAATTAATGATCTTACAATATGAGTATTTTGCTGCCTTACTCATTAAAGCTGATTAGTTCCCAGCAGTGAGGTTTTAGTGGTTTCAGAAACATAATAGCTGTTTGAATAAACTTTCCTATAATTATAAAAAATTCAAATGTCATATATTTCATTTCCATTAAGTATCATTGCAGCATTACATTTATAGTTATGTCAGTGTGAATAGCTACCTTTTTCAAACTTGATAACACATACTCTGAATATTTAGGCTTAAGGTTTCCTTAATTTAGGAAACCTATTATGTACTCCTAGCTCCTCGCAACATTACAAAGAACAAAATAAAATTTCCGTTCTCTTAATACTATATTAATTTATCAATTGAGTTACTATATATAAAGTACAGAAGACAATATCTGGCACATAGTAAGAATATGTGTGTCAGTTAATGTCATTATCATCATCACTACTATTTTTTTTTTTTTACCACAGGCACTTTTTAAACACCTATTCTCCTCAAGAATATAAGTGCTGGGTTGAGGAAGCTGTACACAAAGATGTTCTAGTTACCAGTTAGGAGTTTGTCCTCATAAGGGACAGGCGAACAGAAGACTGCTTAGTATTTACAATTTTTAGATATTAAATACTCATTCCAGAGAGAATTTAAGGCTAAATACTATATATCTGAACAGTACCTTATTTTCCCATTATATTGAACATGACTCTTCATGAAATGGAAGTGATGTAGGGAAAATTATTAGGGTGTATATTTAAAAAATGAAATTCTAAAAGCGCCTTAAGAACTTTAGCGCAATAATAGATGATTTTTTGATACTATAGACAGTAACTCTAGCATTGGTAGAATATTATACTAAAAAGTGAAACATTAAGAGATGCATTTAGAATAAATAATTTAAAAATCTTTTTTTTTTAAAGATTTTTATTGGGGAATTGGGGGGATGGGAACAGCGCTGGGGAATCGGGGGAAGGGGAACAGACAAGTTGCTGTCGTTTTGTTCTTCAGTCTAGTTGTGGAGGA
>NW_017731356.1:4035128-4044255 GCF_001890085.2 Hipposideros armiger
CAGGTTGAGCTGTTGTTCAGCATCTTAGCTGTAGAGGGCAGTGTCACTGGCCCTCATATGTGGGATCCGAACCGGGGTCCTCTGGCGTTCCAAGCCAGCTCTTAATCACCGCGCCACTCGGCCGGCCCTAAAAATCTTATTTTTGATAAGACCAAATATCAACCTAAAATATTCTGTTTTCAAATTTGGTAATTAGTTATTTAGACTCCAAGGGCACTAACAGATGAAGAGTCGACAGTTGACTTTACATGATTTAAAATAATTGAAATCTTGAAAATAGTCTGTAGAACTATAATGCATTTTTCTCTTGCTAAGAGTATGTTTTGGAAATTACTAATGTCATTTTTAACTTATGCTACAGTATGTCAATTAAATTACCAGCCTGGTTTTTTTTTTTTTTTTTTTTTTGCTTCTATTCTTAGTGAAATAGAAAATTCTGGTACTATTTCTATAGCCACGCCACGTGAAACTGAGCAGTCTGAAACTGACTGTGAGGTTGGCGAGGCTCCTGATGGGCATGCTCCCGTTGACCAGCCTTCCTTTGTCCATCCACATGAAAGGTGAGTGTGAGCAGTTGATCACCCTGTGTGATTCTGGAGTGGCAGCAGCGTCCCGCTGGAATGGACTTTGGTGCATGCTTGGTTCTGAGAGAGAACTGATCCCTTTGTGCTCCTTTCTTGCTTTACTTTGTACATGATAATTATAACTTTAGATTGTATAGATTTGTTTTTCAGCTAAAATTTGTTTAAATATGTCTTTTGGTTTCAAATAGCCTTGTTGGCCAGCATATAGAAAATGTGTCATCTTCACATGGCAAAGGAAAGATAACAAAATCAGAATTTGAATCAAAAGTTTCAGCAAGTGATCAAGGTGCCAGTGATCCAAAATCTGCATTGAATGCTTCAGATAATTTAAAAAACGAGGTAGGTATATAACTTGCAATATCTCTTACTTTATTATGCCATGCATTTTTCTTGTTAGCTAATCTTGTAATCTGCTAACCGTATTTACCGTAAAGTCAAGGGTTAAGTTCCACTTTCTAGAATGTGGAACTGAAGTGAGCTGTGCTCCCTGCGAGCAAGTGGTTATTTCATGATATTGTGGCCAGTGTACTGTTTATATGTAAAGTTGTTCTTAGTATGAGCTCTCCTTGGTTATATACAATTAAGTGGTTTTCTATCACCATCACCTCTTTGATATCATGTACATAAAGTCCTTATTTAAGCAGGTTCTTAGCTATTTAGAAGAAGCTATGATGATTGAATATAAGGATTATAAGTTCAGCTCAATAATACAAGGTTAAACTTAGGCACTTCAACCAGAACTATTTCAAAAGGACATTTTACCTTTTATTATTTATGCGCAAAATACAACTAGACCAACTTATATTGAAGAGCGTGATTCTTACAATGAAGACAGGGCTTATTCCAGTGTAATATTTCCTTTTTTCTTCTGAGTTCTACTTTAACTTTAGATAGAAACCAGTACAGAATTTCTTGAAGGAACTGTTGACAGAGAAGTGTAGGCTCCCTTCAGGTAAAAAATAAGTAAGTAAAAGAGATGAAGGCCATTCCGTGAACTTAACAGAAACAAAAAACATGGAATGAAAGAGTAGTTCAAAGTACTGAGTACTACGTTCACATTTGTTCCTTTTTAATTTGAATCTTCTGTTCTCCGCCTTCTTTCACACATTTTCAGTCAGTCTGCACTCACAACTAACTAAACTTCATTCTGGAGTTTTCTGCTGTGTCTGTGATGCTTCTTATAAATATAGGAGTTGAGCATTTCATAGTCCAACATCTTGAAGGAACGAATTTTCCCAATGAAACCAATCATATGTTACAGTTCGGTTGTCAAATACCACAGCCATGAATAAAATTAGACGAACACTACAGAAATGTGTTCTTGGAACAATTTAAGTTCCAGAAAATACTCCTGTGTCCTTTGAAAGTTAAAATCTGTTTATTTCTTTCAGAGTTCTGATTATACAAAATCTGAAGAAATTGACCCTACGTCTGTAACAAGTCCCAAAGATCCGGAAGATATACCAACATTCGATGAATGGAAGAAGAAAGTTATGGAAGTAGAAAAAGAAAAAAGTAAGAAAACACTGGAATTCTTTATTTATTTTTGTAAAGGGACTGGTTTAAATATGTTGTTTTAATTAGTAAAATAAAACTGAAAACTTCTTAAAGGTGAAACTTACCAAGATGCTGTTAATTACCCATATTTAGTTTACCTCTGTATTTATATACAGTTTTAATCTTAAAATTCATTCTCGTAAATTATTAAATGAGGATAAAATAAGGTAAAGAAGGCTGAGCAGTGATTTTCATCTAATTTATAAGAGGCAAATTTGGGCTTGGAAAGTTCTGAGTCATAAAGATTTACACTGTAAATACAGTTGGACTAAACTATTGACAGTTTCTTTTTGCTTTTGTAGAGCAGTTCTCAGAGTTAAGAATTCTTAATATTGGGGTTAGAGATAGAAGGATAGCATTCACCCTTAATAGAATAAAATATGTATTTTATGTTTTTAAAAAGCTTTGATTCCCATGGATAAGCTTCATTTTGTGAGTTATATTACTTAAGACATAAATAAAGTAATGTGGATTTTTGTCGCTAATTTGTTAGTTGGGGATACTTTAAAGCTATGGAGGTGAAGCATTTTGAGTTTCTTAGTGGGTTTTTAAAATAGTTTCTTAAGCATTAAAACCTGTTCTTTAGAGAGCAGCCTATTGCTTTTGAGTTCATTATGTTGCTGGGTATATTTTCGATCATAATCATCATATATGTGTTTATAATAAGGTTTGTCTGCAGGTCAGTCAATGCATACATCTTCTAATGGAGGTATACATGCCACGAAAAAGGTCCAGAAAAATCGAAATAATTATGCCTCAGTAGAATGTGGTGCCAAAATTTTGGCAGCTAATCCAGAAGCCAAGGTACTTAAGTATAAAATTCTTCTATACATATAGGAAACTAGTGACTTTATTTAATATGGGCAGTGATTTTTCTGGGAACTATATTTTAACATGAGCCTTTTTCCTAATTCACTAATAAATGTAGGGTTATGCTTTTAAAGACACTTTCTTGTATAAATTCATAGTTATATTGGTTGATACATTGTACCCCCCCCACACACACACCCTGTTTTTTTCTTTTGAGGACTTTTATTTATTTAGAGCAGTTTTAGGATCATAGCAAATTGAGAAGAAGGTACAGAGATTTCCCATGTACCCCCTGTCCCCCACATGCACGCTTCCTCCATTATCAGTATATCCCCAACTAGAGTGATACATTTGTTACAGTTTACAAACTTACATTAACACATTATCAATCCAAGTCCATAGGTTACATTAGAATTTAATCATACATTCTATGGATTTGGTTAAATGTATAATGACATGTATCCATCATTATGGTATCATACAGGGTATTTTCACTGCCCTAAAAACCCTCTCTGCTCTGCCTATTCATCTCTCCTTCCCCCCATCCCCTGGCAAATGCTGATCTTTTTACTACCTAAATATTTTCTCTTCTATTCACTGTCATATAGTGGAATCCTACAGTATGTAGCCTTTCAGATTGGCTTCTTTTACTTAGTAATATGTATTTAAGTTTTGTCCGTGTCTTTTCATGGCTTGTTAGCTCATTTTTTTTTAGTGCTGAATAATATTCCATTGTCTGAACGCATATCACAATTTATGTATTCTTTTACCAGCTTAAGGGCACACACTCTGTTTTTAACTTTTTAAACCTGTCTGAAATTTTAAAAAGGAAATAGCTACTAGAAAATTATTTTTCCTAGTAACAGATGTTTAATTTCAAATGTTTTGTTGCAAGGCTAACAATTTTAGGCAAATGAGTGTCTTTTCCCCAAATGAGTGTTTCAGTCTTAGGTGTATTTTAAGATCTAAAAATATAGAAATCCTAGAAAACTTTAGGTTTGAAATAAATATTTTTACTTAAGTAATTTATTCCCTTTCCTCTTTTAAAATAGAGCACGTCTGCTATTCTTATAGAAAATATGGATCTTTATATGTTGAATCCTTGCAGCACTAAAATTTGGTAAGTAATATAAAACTTAATAAAGCACATTCTATTATGTGTACATATTATAGTAAACTTTTATGTTAGGGTTAGGTTGATTTATTCATGTAGTCACTTAATAAGCATTTGTGATTGATTGGTGCTGGTACTGTACTTAACGTAGGCCCTGGTATACAAAATTAAGCACGGGGCCGGCCGAGTGGCTCAGTTGGTTAAGAGCTCGCTCAAGAGTGTGAGCTCTGAGCTACAGGGTTGTTGGTGTGATTCCCGGCCTGAGCTGAGCTGCCAACAGGTGGCAGGATGGCTCAGCTAAAAAAAAAAAAAAAATTGAAGCACAATGTTTTTCCTTGTAAGGAGATCAAAAAACCCCCAAACCAAACAATGATGGCTCTAGCCAAACAATTATAACACAGCATAAAAAAGTACTGTTGAAAGGGTATACGAGGTGTGATCAAAAGTGACGGTGAATGTTTAAATAAAAAATTATTACAGTAAAAGACACGTTGCCATTAATCCCCCTCAAAATAGTCTCTCTCTCTTCGAACACACTTATCCCATCATTCTTGCCATTTTCTGAAGCAGTTCTGGAAGTCCTTTCATGAGTGTCTTTACTTTAGCTTCCATCATGGCAGTGCTTCATGTCACACATCGCTTCTGGTACGGCAATTTCTGTCAAATAAAAAGATTACAGTGTGTCTTTATCCACCTTATTCACCAATCTGGCACCGTGGGACTTCTGGCTCTTCCCCAAAGTCAAAAAGACCATGAAAGGTAAACGTTTTGAATCAATTCAGGACATCGAGGCAGCCACGACAGCGCAGCTAGACACTCATGGAAGAGGACTTCCAGAACTGCTTCAGAAAGTGGCAAGAACGATGGGATAAATGTGTTCGAAGCGAGGGGGAGTATTTTGAAGGGGGTTAATGGCAATGTGTCTTTTACTGTAATACATTTTTTTTTTAATTTAAACATTCAATGTATTTTCTGGTTATGCCTCATATCATAGGAACAGAGATGATATATAACTGCAAGAGAGGGTGAAAGATGTTTGGGCATTACAGCTGTTCCCTTACAGATAACTAAGGCTGCAGATTTTTCTCCTCCGTTTGTTAATGAATTACCTAATGGATGTCTAGTTTATTCTGGCTGTTAATGTAATGTTTGATATGAACTGTTGTTTTGGTTGGTTTATCTAAATAATTGTCTTGTCTTCTTTTTGAAGGTTTGTTATTGAGCTCTGTGAACCAATTCAAGTAAAGCAGTTTGATATTGCAAATTATGAATTATTTTCTTCTACTCCTAAAGATTTTCTGGTTTCTATCAGTGACAGGTAAATTCTAAAGCCGGTTTCTATAGAATTTATGTTGGCTCTCCAGAATTAAAATTTTCAAATGGGTCACTTTTTAAAACTTTAATTATTTTAGTTTTTATGTTAATGCATCAGTTTGTAAGAACAGTAGTAATACTCCTGTAGTGTAGGCACTTGTTAATCAGGTTACTTTCATTAACTCATACAGGGCTTATAACAGCCATATGCTATTCCTTCCCTTTTAAGATGAGCAAACAGACAAGGAGAGCTCGCCCAGGTCACGTGACTTATGAGTTGGAGAACCAAGATTCAAATGTAGATATGTGTGACTTTAAAGTCCTTACTTTTAATTCTTATGCTCTGTGCTTCCAAACATGTCTTTTAAAAGTTATTAAAAAACATACATGAATACTTGATTTTATATCATGAGGTATACTTCTGTTAAAGAATATTTTGAAACTTTGTTGTGGGTGTGTGTGATTATAAAAGAAATACTAAACATAAGTAATGTGGTAAAGAACCACAGTTCTGTCAACCACAAGCATTTTAGTGTATTCCTTCCAATCTTCTCTATGTATTTATTTACCAATTCTTAAAAAAAAAATCAGTTTTTGCTGCTTACATGGTGAGAATATTCTTTTGTCTTTTAAACACACTATTTTAAATGTGTACTTTATACTTTCTCCCCAACAGAGGAGTTTTTCATTCTGTAAATAATTTTTGAGTGCTAACGATGCGCCGTGTAGGATGCTGTTATTTAACCATTCTTCTATCATTGGTCATGAAGCCTTTTTCATGGTGTTTCTTCCCCCACCCTACACTTAGCATTGCATGTATACCGTTTCTGAAATACATCCTCTTGAGAACTCCATCCATTTTTCTTTCACTAACCTTGCTCAGATCACTTTCTTTTCTCTAAGTTGTGATTTCCTTATATGTCAAATGGCCATATGGGCTCTGCCATTTAAAGTGTGTGCCTGTTTTTTAATGTGGTAAGAGAGCACTCATTACTTTGAGTAATTCTATAAATGCTATGGTAAACAAAAATAATTTTAGGTTTTTATATTAGATTTGCCTTTAAACGGGAAGGGGCACAGCTGTGTAAGATTCTGAAATGCAAATATGATTTTAAAGGGCTTTTTCTGTTTCCCTGTCCACCAGCACTTTTATTTGTACTTTATATCATCACGGGAAGAATAGGACCTCCTTCTTCCAAAGTAGTCTGTTGGTTGGCTACTTTCTTTTTTAAAACTTACTTGGAAGCCCTCTCAAGAAGTGGTCCTTGGCCCACTTTTGTCTTCTTGTCTTCCCTTCAATTTGATAATAGTGTGATTGTTTTCAAGATATTCTTTCCCCATAAAAAGGAACTTGTAAGAGTTTTAGTTGGAAAATAAAATGTATGTATTTCACTCAATATTTAACTCATATTTAAACTATGTTATAAGTCAGTATGCTTACCTGGAAAGGGAAGAAAACATGCAGGATATAGTTTGAAGATGCGATGTGTTTCATGATTTTTTAAAAAGAATATTTACATTTTATATTTCCTAGATATCCCACAAATAAGTGGATTAAGCTGGGTACTTTCCATGGGAGAGATGAGAGGAATGTCCAGAGTTTCCCTTTAGATGAGCAGATGTATGCAAAATATGTGAAGGTAATATTTACATTGTAGTACTTGTATTCTAGAAGGAAAACATACCTGTTAGTCATACTGTATATCTCATCCCACCTGTTTAGGAATCAGAAAAATTAAGAAGAAATTTACTGAAGTATACCATTTAATAAAATAATTTTTACTTGGATATATTATTTTATGAGACAAATATTAATGCATTTTTTTTTGTATTAACTGGAACCCTGGGCCAGTTTTTTGATATTTGTGTTTCTGATGAAATTCTAGATTATAACTTTAATTTTTTTGAGTCTTTATATAAAACCTCATCTTCAGAGTGTTATATTTCTCCTATTTCAAAACCTAAATCATTGATAGTCACTGAAGTCTTTAAAGCAGGTCTGATTTCTTAATTGAATCTGATTCTTAGGTCATTTCAATTTTAATATCCAAATATTTGTGATTATAGATTTTGCCTTCTTTTATGGTCAACTAAAATACCAAATTCAAATACCAATTTCAAATAAAGTCAGCTTTTAAGTATTTTCATTCAGTATTCCTGCTGTTTTCTCTACCAGTAAGTCAAGTAGAATTATCACTCTTGCATTGAATTTAGACAGAATATGGGAATGTTCTACTCCTCTCCTCCCCTCTTTTTTTTTTGTTCAATCATAGCCATACCACTGTGTCAGTGATGTGATCTTTTGGAATGACAGCAGCTCTTTCCTCTCTCTTCTTCCTTAAATATGAAAACTTACAGCTACTAATTGTCTTCTGGGATTTTACTGTCTGTGTCTTGTTAAGCATGTATTAAATTGGCTTTTATAAATGGGTAAACTTGTAGTATTCTTCCTAATACAAACATACTAAATTCTGTTTTTAAAATAGTTGATATGCTCTCTTAATGACCCAACAGTGTTCAGAAAAATGAAGGTACATTTTCTGTTCCTTTTAAAATGAATACTAAGATAATTGTTTAATGGTTTTTTTATATAGCACATTTTCTACACTGATGAGGAAAAACAGGTTAAAAATTATTTGGCAGGTGATACAATTGTATTTACTTACACAATTCAGACAACTCTCATGTTATGAAATACTTCCAAGAATCCTTCTCTATACCATCTACTTTGTTAATGGAAGAACATTTTATTGGTGGCCTAAAAATATGCTGGAAAAACTCCCTACCTCATCCCTTTGATGGTGGGAGACTAGAGCATTTTGACAGTTTTTCAAAAGCCCCTTTTAATAGAATTAAGTCTAAAAGCAAAAAACATTTACTTCTGATTCTTATTTTATAGTAATAAATGTTATATAAGTTTATGTGGCTTTTTCTTATCCCAAAAGAACTAAACCCAAATCTACAAAATACTTTTTAGTGTTTTATATTTTAAAAGTGGATTGATATATATCTTCTAGTTCTCTAAGTTATACTTGAAATAACATAGCATACCAAAAATTCATGCTTTCCCTAAAACAATTTGTGTACAATGTTGTACAAGAATAAATATATCATATTATGCTAGTTAATCTTTTTATCAATATGTATATACGTAGATACATATATATGTATCTATATAAATTCAGATATGTATATATAAAATACATGTCAATAATATTTAAAGTAATATAAGACAGAGTCATTGCTTTGATTTCTTCAAAGAATTAAGGGTACTACAATTTTATCCATCAAAGTACATTGCTTTCTATACTTTAATTATGCAATATGATTTACAAATATTAAATGTTGCTTACAGCATGTTATCCAGACTTTGGAACTGATTTCTTTTTCTTTTCCTTTCTCTTGCTTCAGATGTTCATCAAGTACATAAAGGTTAGCAACCTTCTCTTTTGCAATATTGGATAACAGGGTTTGGCATATTCCTGCATGGCAAAAAAGCAAAACTTGACAAGTACTGATTTTGGGGGAAATGACGACTTCATTTTTTGAAATGTTATAATGAAGATCTGAGTATATACTGTGCAGTAATCTCACAGGCACGGTGCTAGCTTCCCGTTTCATGTGCTTTTATTCTTTAGGTGGAGCTGGTATCCCATTTTGGATCAGAGCACTTCTGTCCATTAAGCCTTATAAGGTAATAACAGAACAAGATACATTTACTGAGTGGTTTTTTTTTGTTTTTTTTTTT
>NW_017731356.1:4044934-4090571 GCF_001890085.2 Hipposideros armiger
ATATATATATATATATATATATATATATATATATATATATATATATATATATATATATGACTTAAATAGATTAATTTTACACTGTAGTGGAAACAGTAGATGGTTGCAATCCAAAAGCTTATGGCCCTCAAAACCTGACCAAAGTTAATGTATTTTGTTATTTATTGTGAAGAGGAGTCTTACCATTTCTGTTTCATGTTGAAGTCTTTACTGAAATTTTCATTAATAGGGTATTTGGTACGAGCATGGTAGAAGAGTACGAGGAGATTGCTGAGTCCCAGTATCAGTCAGAACGTCAAGAACTATTTGATGAGGACTATGGTAAGCCACTTTAAAACAGGTGACAACTACGTACTCGTATATCTTTTTTTGCGTTTTTAAATTGAGTAGTAATGGGTCAGTATAAGCCACTTTAAATTAATATGGTGGTTGTCTGTAGACTCTCATTTTCTTGTTGTTTTTAATCCTGATAGCTAATTTTTGTCTTAAAGCTATTTTCTAAAATGATTTCCTGCTTTGTAAATTGAATTATTTTTCAAGTTTTATAAGTTATTTGGAACTGGAACTCCCTTCCATAACATCAGTGCTGTAAATCTGATTATGTCCCTATGCCAGGCCCCCAAACCCATTAAACTCATAAGGTAACTTAAGTCATAGAATTGGGCATTAATTCCTTGGATTTGCTTTGAACTTAAGACCAAGTACATTGAGGCCTAAGCCTTTGAGAAATGCCTGTGAACCTGTAGGGGTAGGAGGTTTTATGACACCCTCCATTCTTACTTTATCAAGTCCTAGTTCTAAGATGTCTTAAATCATAGCCTGAGCAATCTAAAATTCCCCTTCACTAGTTTTCCTATAAATGAAGACATTTACAAGGGCTTGGTAAAGTACATTGAAAGCTTGGATGAAAGTCCTAGATATGTGATTAAAATTTTGGTAAGCAGTACAATTACTTTCTTTGATTCACATCTGTTTGATAAATAGCTTCCAAATCTCATTTTCTTTGTGTGAACATATTTTAGATATATAATGAATATTTATTATAAAATTTGTCTTAAATGTCATCTGACTTTGACAGGACATAACCTGAGCTTTTAATCATTATTGGAGATAGTTCTCAGTATAAGTACCTTCATTTTCTCTTTAAACAGATTATCCACTGGATTATAATACTGGGGAGGATAAAGCCTCAAAAAATCTTCTTGGTTCTGCTACAAGTGAGTATTTTAGGGTTTTCCTAGTCACTGTTAAAGTGTTTCTCAACTTTTACCCCCGGCACAGATGGACATTTTGTTGTGGCAACAAAATTGGAGGCCCCTCTTCCCAGTGTTCAACTTGGAGTTGAAATTAGACACTGTCTTTTGAAATGTATTTCTCTGGAAATAAAATAGGAGGGGTGGATGAAAAGAAAAAGGAGAGGAAAAAACCCAAGCATACATAAGTTGCGTCTTCTACTCTAGTTAAGTGCTCATATTAGGCAAATTCCTGAGAGTGAAGCAAGGGCTACGAATGTACTTGGGAAAGAATTATTAAAGAGTCTCTGGGCCATATGAGCAGGAGCATCTGGGCAGTCATACTGGGTGGGAAAGGAGTTTGAACGGACGTTTCAGAGGTGGCAGGCATCAGTGAAATCTTAGCAAACATGGATTCTTTTAATCTATGGATGTGATTAGTTTCCTATTACAAAAAAGAAAGGCTGTTTTTATCCATAAAAATAATGATTCCCAGCAATCACAATAATAGTAATAATAATATACTCTTGGTAAACCAAAGAAACAATGACTAAGATACTAGTGGTTTCGTTTCTTGTCATTCCAACCTAGTATCTGAACCTAGTGGTAGGCTAGCTAAGGGGACTCCTGGAAAAGACCGTTACCAACTGACACTTCATTTTTTATGGTTAGAATGTGGGTCTGTATACTTTAATGGTTGTTACTTTTGCTTATTCCTGAAGAATATAAAACTTACTGGAAGAAGTTTTCTTGTTTGGAGATTAGTAATTGAATTTTAAGTATAAGTAAGTCTTAGTAAAATAGAAGATTAGCGGCTTGTTCATTCCCCTTGTTGATGCTAGTGACATGCATTGCTTGAATCCCAATCTTACAGCACACTGTCTTTAGCATTTTTAGATACTCAACCAGTAGAGTGTCTGCCTAGGAAATGTACCTAAGCTACAGTATGTGGAGTTAACAGTTACGTCTCTATCTTTTCTTTTCCCCTCTATTTCCTCCTCCTCCTCTCTATAGAAGTCTGTAGACTTGGGTGGATTTTTTAAGGAATAGGGAGAAGTATTTAAAAAAAAAATCTTCATGGGGAGAATCCTTTTATGTGATATTTAACTTTGTTACATATTAGCTCAATATATTTTGTTTTACTCTATTGGTAGTCAACTGATTTTTTGGGTATTAGTTAGTACTTTTAAGTAGGATCCTTAGCTATCTAATCAATGCTGGCATTAAAAATAGATGCCTTATTTATTCACTGCTATGGCATGTAGTTTTTTAAGAGTAAAAAGTGATGCTATTTTGCCTATCTGGATATTAATATTGTTGATGTCCTTAAATTTGTAATTAAAAATGTCATGTATTAGTCATCCTAGTTCAGTGAAGCTGAATTAGCATCATTATTTAACGGGGTCAGAAGAAGATAGTCCCAGACTAAAAGAGCTCTAGTTTCTGAGGGTTACTGGGAAGGCATGGGCACCTTAGGGAAGTAATGTCTTCCCATGGCTTTAGATAAAGGAAGACCCTGTTGATAGTCTTCATTTCTTTTTCTATCTTCTTATGGGATTAATGCCTAGACACCACTAAAACCTAGCTGTATTTTAGTGGAGGACATTTCCCTATTTGTAATGACTTCTCTGACCAGTGTATTATGGTAACTAATGAGACATAGAGTCGTCTTCAGATCCTACTTCGTGTATCTTTCTCTTTGAAGGTGTGTTTCTTGGTAACCCATCATTTGTTTTCTTTCTGTGGCTCTCAAAGGGCAGTCCATTTACCTTCCAGTGTTCTAGGTGCTGACGGAATTTGTCTAGTGAGACTAGATGGGTGGGAGCATGTCAGCTGAGCCTAAGCATGAACAATGGGGTTTTAAAAGATCTCCATTCTTGTAGTTTCAGAACAAGAGAGGCAGGAGGAGCTGAGTGAGAAGACTTTGCTGTCATAAAGCTTGCAGGCGCGACCTAACACTGCTGCCCTCCATGCCCGCGTCCTTCTGGTTTTCCCTGAAGAGTCGGGGACTGTTTTTGAGCCTGACCTAGCTTTTGCCTCCAAGGTGGTGTAACTTGAAGGAATGAATGACAGAGTGGAATCAGGCCAAGGCGCTAGTCTCTGGCACTAGAATGACCGAATTTGACTAGAATCATCACCACATTGTAAATTAGCTCAAAATTGGCCAATTTTGAACCTAATTTATTTATAATATTTACATAGCATCTCCTAAACAGCTCTGTGGCTTTAATCTTAATAGAAACTCCTTTTTCATTTTGCTATTGAGCAGTCAGAAGCTATAAGAAATACATGTCACCAGAGTATGTTGCTTCTGATGGGATTTGGTTGTCACAGAGTGTGCATCCTACATATCAAGACATTCTTGATACTCTATAATTAACTTCACTGCCAGAAAGGGAGAAATTACTTAGAGCAGCACTCTTGGCTTGGTGTGGACGCCAGTTCTGGCAGCTGTTCTGCCTGATTCTCTTGTTTACATTCTTGAACCAGAACTTTTAAGCATTTTACATCAACAAGAATTCTACATATCACTCTGCTTCCTTGTGCTTTGTCATGCGGATTTTTCTAGACCTCTCTCTATTTTGATATTCTGGCAAGTCGGCCTTTACCCCTAAATGTGGTCTGTGTTTTGTTAGAATTGCCAGGTCTGCTAAATGCTAGGTTTCTGTGTATATGTTTCAGGCAAAATATAGTTTTTATTTCAAGTCAAATTACTTTTTATGATTGTATATAGCTTAAGATCCTAGAAGGAAAAAAAGAGAGTGAGGGTGGGCATGCTGCAGACATATCCAAATACACAGGAGGAAGTGTTTTGTTGGTTTGTGTCGTTCTGTTGTCACGTAGGTAGTTTGTTTTCTGTGCCAAGAAGAGCCACTGGTGTCCTGGAGACTGAATATAACATGTGGATATTTAATTCCTAGGAAGATTTCGTTCCTAAAGGAATGAGATGGAATGAACAGTTGCCCAACTCACAGATACGGGGGTTGGGAGAAATTGGGGACAGATATCTAGTTTGGCACTATATTCCAAGTTATTACCTTCGCCTATACTGAAGGCTTGTTAGTGGCCAGATTATCATCATGACAAACTCGTGTATTTGGATGCAAGTTGGGAATGAGCAGAATAGAATATTCACAAAGCTGCTTTTACTCAAAAAAAAAAAAAAAAAGACTACATTTGGAGTGTCTATGAACATAGCAAAATTATTTATAGGCTAGATGGGCTGAGAAAGTAGAAATTTGCTAAATTTTGCTTTTGTTACTAAGTGGGCCCTGAAATGATAAATAGTATTTTTAAATGTTGGATAGTGTAAATCTTCCTTATTGTATGTGTTAGTATTAAAATTTAGGTTAAAAAATAATACTCTAAAGTTACTTTCTTTGTGCAAATTAATAGATGTGTTCTTTTCTTGAATCCTTTAATAATAAATGCTTAAAAGTCTGAAATGTGAGGTAAGATCACACTTCGAAGCACAAGGACTTCAAGTATAGACTTGATTCCAAAATTTGGGTTCTTTGGAGGAGTCAGCTTTGACCAAACATTAGCCAGCAGGCTAAGTAGAAGATCAGATACTACAATATTATTGCAATATTGGTTGACATAAAAGGGGGTATATGAGGAAATAACAGAGTTCCCATTGCTACTTTATGCACTTTGTGAGGAAATACAGAGTTTCCATTCCTGTTTTTATCTCATGCTTAAGCATCTCCTTAGCCCTAAGAACCAAGGCCTCATCTCTTTTCCAATTTGCCAGGTCAGCTGACAAGGTTGACCTTTAACCCTAGACATTTAAAAAGAAAATATAAAGCTTTTCTGTGTTATACTAATGATTGGAAACAAAGTAGCGCTGCTTTGTTGTCTTTCAGATTATAGAATCATAATTACGTAAAGAACAACATTAATAACTGTCTACTGGTTGTCATTTTTAAAGCAGCCGAAAATTTCCCACTGCTTTCTCCTACCATAAAGCACATTTACAGGAGCAGCTCCGGTGACAGTCCCAACCTTCCTCATGTGCTAGCTTTTCCTTCGTAGATCCTTTTCTACTTTTCACACCTGTGGCTTTCACTGAAAGTGTGATGAAAACCCTCTGGATTTCTTTTTAGAAGAGGAGGCTAAGACGAAAATAACTGCTGAGGCTTAATATGTAGCCCCTGCCAGATCTTAGTATTTTAATAGATATCCCTGAAACTGATGAATTAACTTGTTGTGGAATTTCAGAGATTAGATGGAGGATGGAAGTACTTTCCCTTCCAGTTATATCACACTATTGGAAGGGAGCCTCCATTTCCAGCACCCGCTTTTCGTGGAGTTCTGCTCTGTGCTCCTGGTGTACATTCAGCTATTTAGATAGATATGAAGGTTCGCACCCGTTTACTCATCGTCCAGATACCCTCTTTGGGAAGAGGCAGTATTAGTGAGTATGCAGATTACTCTACCTTGGAGTTTATGACTTTGACTTAGAATTAATTTGCCCATGCCCATACCCACCCAGTTCACAAAAGGGTTTGTGTGATTTGTTATCCACAAAACATTAAAAGTTAAATAGGAAATTTGATTTTATACAGTATCCGTTTGGGATGTAATCATATTACCAATAGATATATGTTTATATTTGAAAATAAAATCTTTCAGCTGTCTTTTGGATAATAATCTACCCATTTTGTTTATTTTTACCTGTGATAATCACTTGTTTAGGAAAAACTTGTTCAGGCTTTTTTGTTTTTATATTAAACTGTAGAAGTTTTTTTAAAGAAAAACAAGCTTTTCTGTGAAATTCAAATTTTGGTTGTCACATATCTTTCCTGTCTAATGGAAATTATACTTGAATTTTGTAATAGGCTGAAGACAGTGTTTTGGTAAAAGGTTTGGGGAAGCTTTACAAAAAAGGGTCTATTTAAATTTTAAATTCCTTCTGAACATAAAAATTCAGATTTATGCTTTATACTTTTTGGCTAAAATTTGTGTCCTATATTGGACTTAACATAGTAAGGTGAATAAAAAAGTAATTAGTCCAAAAAAATACAAAAAGACCATTATAAATGGTTTTTTGACTATCTGATATTAAGTTATATGAGAATATTTAGGTGTCTTGGTGTTTTTTTCTGATTGAATTTTGTTTTAGATGCCATTCTAAATATGGTGAATATTGCCGCTAATATTCTGGGAGCAAAAACTGAAGACCTGACAGAAGGTACCTAATACTTTTATGGGTCTTTTAAATATCTGATACTCCAGGGGTCTTCCTAGTTAGGAAAATTAATTTGTGAGCCAGGCAATTTGATTTTTCATTTAGAAATATAGAAACAATCCAGAGGAACATACAGTCTTCTGTTCTTCATTGTTTATATGAATTGCACAAGTTCTCTTTTCTGTAGGATACTGTCTAGATAAAACTCATGGATTTGTTTTTTGACTCTTCCCTCCTGTACAAGTGTGACTTTGTACCTTTTCTGTTTCCTGAGGTTTTGATGCCCTCATGGTACTTCAAGTATGCTTTTCTTTGATTTATCAAATGGTTACTCAATTAAAGATCCCCCTCCCCCCGCCCCTTACAGAATGCCAAGTAAGACTATAGTTCCAAGTGCAAACTTAAAATGACCCATTTATTTCTTCTCATCCTCCTTAGAAACTTAGGTGTCTAGAAGGCATAGTAATCATGTAAGCTGACACAAAATTCATAGTTACCTGACTAGCTTTAACTATCTGAGAAGTTGAGAAAGAATGTGCATTATTTGTAGTTGGGACCTTGGATGATCCGAACTTTGCAAATAAATACAGTCTGCATTAACAAGCCTATTTGACTTTTTTCTTCTACCCCAAGAAACTAAAGTTCTTTATTTGTTATAGTGAAATATGTTCGTGGTCTAGCTTTTAAAAATTAAACTCTTCTGAGATACTGTTAACTGGGGAAAAAAAAATTAAACTTAACATGGGAATCTTTCTTAAAATAGGAAATAAAAGTATATCTGAGAATGCCACTGCCACAACTGCACCAGAAATGCCTGAACCAACTCCTGTTTCAACTCCGGTTCCATCACCTGAGTAAGTTACATTGTGATATTAGTGTTAAATGGAGAGCTAAGTACACTAGTACGTAGTGAGGTACTTGTGATTTATGTGGGAAATGATTATCTACAGACAGCTCGGAATCATCGGGCAGACATTCCACAGCCACTTAAAACATCGTGGAGTTGCCTTTTGGGTAGTAGGGATATGCTTCACTCCAGATCACATGTTTGTTGTTTTGATATTACGTATTTTATTATTCACGACATTGAATGTTTCCCTTACTGCACATAATTGATCTAACTCTGCAGTATAGTTTTGAGGACAAAATTTTAAAGGCCCGTTTTTACTAAGTTTACATTTATTTGTGCTGTGCCTAAAAATCTCTGAAGGATTTCTGAACTACCTAAAGCAGTGATTCTTAAATGTGTGTTTGTCACACAGCAAGCTCGTACCGTGTTCAGCTTCTCAAATTGAATGATGTAGGTCTTTCCGACATTGCGGTGGGGCACTTTGGGTAGGGGTGTGTGAATGTAGGTGACATATAAAATATTCTCATCTTTTCTACCAGACACGATTAAGGTTTTTGGCATCTCTACTTCTTGTGTATTATAGATAAGCTCCTAATGATTTGAATGATTGGGTATGGTTATTATAAATTTAATTTATGTATATTTCATTGGATACACTTCCTGTAAAACTTTGAAAGACCTTTCTTGCAGAGGCACTCTATTTAAAAAGACAAGATATTTGAACATGAAACAGTTCAAGGTATGTGTGTAGTGAAACACAGTGGGCATGCTTTGAGCTGTAATTCCTAAGTACCATACTAATTCAAAAATGAGATTTTTGTGCAGGGAAGGGTACAGTGACAAATTTTGTATTCTCCTGTGTTAATCGTGAAAGTGACTGAAGATATTATATTAGAGAGAAAATATAGCATTTGGTTCCTAAGAAATCTTTTTGGAATTGATAGGTTCTTGGTGTTTCTGTTTGTGTGGAGCTGTGATTGCTAGTCCAATTTTGTATCTAGGCTTCTTCAGCTAACAACACATAGTATCTCTTATTTTTCAAAACTAAATGAAACTAATTTAATTTTGCATGTATACATACCCATTCACACACATACATATATATACACACTCACCCCATATATACCAGGGTGCCAAAAAAATGTGTACAAATGGACACTTTGGTCAATGTTGCTCAAGCAGTAGTTGACTGTAATCAGAAGTGTCTGGACACTGATGATAACCACTTTGAGCACGTCTTGTAATTGCAGAAGTCAAACGTGATTTGTATTCATCTTTTATCAGTATATATTGAGTATTACAATTTTAATACAGTTATCCTTTCTTAAAATGTATATACATGGCACCCTTTGTATATATTTATCTTTATATATATGTATATATAAAAATTTGATAGATCAGGCTAATGTAACAATTTTTACTTGCTTATATTAGAGTTTGGTTTTTAATACATATTTTTGCATAATTATTTTTTTTACTTAATGATTCTTCATGTATGTTTGTCTTAAATTCATTTTGATAATTATATGGCAATCATCTGAATAAAATAAATGACAATAAAAGAACCCACGATAGGGTGTCACTATTAAAGTTATTATGAAGACCTAATGGTCTTTACATTACCATTTATTATTTTACTGTCAACAAAATAAAAGTACAGCCTTTATATATTGTCTATTTTATTCCTACCTTTGCTATTATGATATTAGTCTATTTGAAGACATTTCCTGGCATAGGAACATTTGTATGCGAAGATATTTTTTGGGGTTATTCAAACTTCGTTTTTCAGATAGCACCTTTTGTGCTACAAGGCCCTCACCCAGCAATGTGTTATCTTTATCTTGGAAGGAACCACAGACATAGTTTACAACACTATTTCCACTTGCTCTGTTCTCCCATTCTCCCCTACCCTACTACACACATACTCCAAAGCTGAAAGCTGGGATTGAGTTAGTGGCACTGTTTGTTTATTATTAGCTAGGATTTTCTTTAAAATGGTTAAGTATTTGGCTTTAAATAATAGAAAATTATCCCACATGACATTAAGATTATTTGGGGGAGGAAGGGATGTTTCTTTTCTCTAAAACAGATAATCGTGCATATGTGTGCAATATCACATTGGAATTCCTCAAATCATCCACAGAAAAATTATCTTCGAGAAATCTCACTACCTTTTGAAAGTAAGATATTCAAGCGCAAAGTGCATTCTTATGTATTAAGAATCCTGGATTCTAGTTCTAGCTCTGAGACTTTATAGCCCTTGGGTAGCTCAGTTTCTGACTTAAGGGGTGATGAGGCTTGTAAAGATTTGGTGAATATGGCATGAAAGGCACGTGATACATTCAGTAAATGGAAATAGTCTTCACATTCAAACAGTTCTTAAACAGAGATTAAAGAAAAGCAAGGTTGATTTGGTAAATTTGATAATTTGATTCATCTGGTTGGTCACTTGATAAATGGTCTTTCTGTAACCATTTTTGAATAATACTTGCTTTTATAATGAACATGATTTGAAGGGAAAAAGTCATCCAAAAAATATTTGAGTTTTGTCTTTATTTCTAGCCTCACTTTTATCTTATGTGTGATACATTTATTTTCCTTAAACATAATTTTAACTTTAGATTTCTAATTAAAGTGACTTGTAATTATGATATGTATTTCTAGGTTTGTAACCACTGAAAACCATGGCCATGACACAGAGCAGCCATCACCCGATACTGCAAAAGAGAACCCCATTGTGCAGCTTGTCCAAGAGGATGAAGAGGATGCAAGTCCATCCACGGTGACCCTTCTGGGCAGCGGTGAACAGGAGGAGGAATCATCACCCTGGTTTGAGTCAGAGACGCAAATATTTTGCAGTGAACTGACCACAATTTGTTGTATTTCTAGTTTTTCGGAATACATATATAAGTGCTGTTCAGCTAGAGTTGCTCTTTATCGGCAACGCAGCACAACTGCCCTGAGTAAAGAGAAAGGTGATCTTGTGTCGCCTCAGCCACCATCACTGCCTCCTGCTGAATCAGCAGATGTTTCAGTATCGCAGCCTCCGATTGGAGAATTGGACAGGAAGAGTAAGGAAAAGGAAGCTGAAACTGATGTTCTAGGTGACTTGAGTGGCACACACCAAGGTGATTTGATTAATCACACTGTAGATGCAATTGAACTTGAGCCGAGCCTTCCTCAAACTCTTCCTCAGTCTCTCCCCTTAGATGTTACTCCAGAAATTAATTCAGTGTCTAAAATAGAAGTATCAGAACCTGTTAAATATGAGGTGGGACACACACCATCACAAGTGATTCCCCAGGAAAGTTCTGTCGAGGTCGATAACAAAACAGAAAAGCAGTTTGAGACTTTTAGTTCTGTAGAGAAGCCAACTGTGATCTATGAAACAAACAAACTGAATGAAGTAATGGATAATACTGTAAAAGAAGACATAAACTCCATGCAGATTATCACAAAGCCATCTGAAACAATAGTGCCACCTGTCAACACAGCTACTGTGCCAGACAGTGAAGATGGGGAAGCCAAAATGAGCGTAGCTGACACACCAAAGCAAACTGTGACTACTGCCGTGGATTCTTCTTCTTCACCCGAAGTAAAAGAGGAAGAGCAGTCTCCAGAAGATGCCCTTTTACGGGGGCTACAGAGGACAGCTACAGACTTTTATGCTGAGCTGCAAAACTCGACAGATCTAGGTTATGCTAATGGAAATCTTGTACATGGGTCAAACCAAAAGGAGTCAGTGTTTATGAGACTTAATAATCGTATTAAAGCCTTAGAAGTGAACATGTCCCTCAGCGGTCGCTATCTGGAGGAGCTTAGCCAAAGGTAAGCTTTATTATGAGTTAGCACGATCCACTTTGCACTGTGAGGTAAGTAGCAGAGTATGAACTGTGTCTAGAGGAGAGGACCTAATTATGACATAATGAGAATAAGCACTGTTCAGCTGGACAGAGAGAGAAAGTTACTTGGATGTTGATCAGTGACTTAAAGAATTGCTTTTCTTGTTCAGAAGTCCTAAGTGATGCAACACCTTTATTATGAGGCTGATTAGTTTGCCTTATCAATAATCAGTCTCTCCTTTCTTCTGTTACTCAATTTCAGCCACTTTTACATTTGATTCCCAGAGTTCTTATGGGAAAAATTATAGTCCGTAGACCCTAACGCTCTTAGTGGAACTTGACAAGATATATTTTAAGGGTTTAAATAAATGAAGACTAGACTGGACTGAACTGGATGATCAGGCAACGTTTGCACTCTGTCCAACAACTCCTAGCATCCTAGTAATCATACGTGCAGAGGTAGTGCACGTACTACCCCCTGTCCATTTACACGTTTATCCCTTACGTGCTCAATGTCCTGAGAGCTTCTCCATCACTTTGTAGCCACCTGGGCACTGAGGGCCTGCAGTTCCTGCAGCACTACCTTTTCCTCCTCTTAAATCAAAGTGCTACTAATGAGATGTCACTAAGGTAGTCATTATATCACAATGGGGGTTTCTTCCTAACCCATACGTATAATTTATTGGCATACTGTGTATGCATGTGCATACATACCCACTTAGCTACCACGTACCTGCTCTTGTCTCTCCCCCTCCCCCCAAAGGGAACCACAGAAATCACTAATAAACCGTTTTTTTAAATTGAGATATAATTGACATATAACATTGTATTAGTTTCAGGTATATAACATAATAATCGAATATTTGTATATATTGCAAAATGATCACCACAATAAATCTAGTTAACGTTCATTATCCCAGTTACAAGTTGTTTTTTGTCTTGTGAGGAGAACTTTAAAGATCAACTCTTAGTAGTTTTCGAATATATAATACAGTATTATTAACTGTAGTCACCACGCTATACATTACATCCCTATTACTTACTCATTTTATGACTGGAAATTTGTACCTTTTATTCTTCACCCATTTTGCCCACCCTCTACCCCCTGTCTCTTGACAACCACCAATGTGGCCTCTGTATCTAAGAGTTTGGAGTTGGTGTGGGGTTTTTTTTCCCCAATTTTTCTTTATTTTTATCCCACATATAAGTATTGTCTTTCTCTGTTTGACGTTCATTTAGCTTAATGTCCTCAAGATCCATCCATGTTGTCGCAAATGGCTAGATTTTCTTTTTTTATGGCTGAATAATATTCCTGTGTGTGTCAGTGTCATATTTTCTATATCCATTCATTCATCAGTGGATGCTAAGGTTGCTTCCATATCTTGGCTATTGTAAATAATGTTGCAGTGAACATGGGGTGCATACATTTTTCTGAGTTAGTGTTTTCATTTTCTTTGGATAAGTATCCAGAAATAGAATTGCTGGATCATATGGTAGTTCTATTTAGCGGCTGCACCAATTTACATTCCCACCAACAGTGCACGAAGGTTCCCTTTCCCCCATGTCCTAGCCAGCATGTGTTATTTCTTGCCTTTTGATGATAGCCATTCTGACTGGTGTGAGGTGATAATCTCATTGTGATTTTGATTTGCATTTCCCTGATGATTCACTAATCATCAGGGAAATGCAAATCAAAATGTTGAGTACCTTTTCATGTACCAGTTGACCATCTGTATGTCATGTCTTCTTTGGAAAATTATTCTGCCCATTTTTAAATCAGATATTTTGTTTGTTTTTGCTATTGAGCTATATGAGTTCTTTTTGTATTTTGGATATTAAGTTTATCAGATTCATGATTTGCAAATTTCCATTCCATAGGTTGCTGTTTCATTTTGTTGATGGTTTCTGTTGCTGTGCAGAAGCTTTTAGACTTGATGTAGTCCCACTTGTTTATTTTTCCTTTCTTGCCTGGGCTTTGGTGTCAAATCCAAAAAAAACCATTGCTAAGACCAATGTCAAGGAGCTTGCTGCCTATATTTTCTTTTAGGAGTTTTATGGTTTCAGGCCTTACGTTCAAGTCTTAAATCCATTTTGAGTTAAATTTTTGTGTGTGGTGTAAGAGAGCGGTCCAGTTTCAGTCTTTTGCATGTGGCTAGCTGGTTTTCCCAACTCCATTTATTGAAATGACTATTCTTTCCACATTGTACATTCTTGGCTCCTTTGTCATAAATTAATTGACCATATATGCAACTAATAAATCTTATGTATCACTGAGATGAATAGAATTGATGTTGAGATAGCAAATATCTCAAGGGACCTACCGATTTTACCTATGTAAGTGGCCCTATATTGCATCCGCCTCATTTTCAGAGTCATTTTCAGAAAGATGGATTTGTCTCATATGTTGAAATCAGAAGTGTTTCCAGCAATAAATTATAAAGAAGAAATTAAAGCTAATGTAAACTGATTCTTAACTCCACAGGTACCGAAAACAAATGGAAGAAATGCAAAAGGCTTTCAATAAAACAATAGTAAAACTTCAGAATACTTCAAGAATAGCAGAGGAGCAGGTTGGTCATCTTCATGCCTTACTTTTTATATAAATTGTTATTAAATCTTGTAGAATCTCACTGTAAGAATCATAAGTAAGATTGGTTGACTTTCTCCCCCTGATAGCTGATGATTAAGCCTGTTATATAATGTCATGTTTGGGAAGTTAGCTATTAGCATTACTACCTCCTCTGGAGAAAGCTTTCTTGAGCATTGTTCATATTACACTTCAAGGTTTGTGTATGTACATATGTGTGTAGAAGTACAGTGGGCTTTTATGCAGAACTAAAATCTTTTGTGGTTCCTATGTGGATAATCTTACTGATTCCAAATAAGAACAGCTGTGCTTCTTATTTTTAATCTTTGTACCTTTTATTTATTCTTTTTTTCCTCCTTTCATGCCTTGCCTAGAGCCTGTACAGTGATACAATAGGATTGGTAATAGTGGTCATTCCCCTATTTTGTTGATTTTAAGGGAATGATTTCAGTACTTCACTATTAAGTGTAATGTTTATTAATAAGATTTTATAGTGTGTTCCCATGATGAAGAAATTTTATACTTCTCTGAAAGTTTCTTTGGGACAAAGGGATGGTGAAATGCGGTGAGCTGAGGAGGCCTCATGTTGCAGAGTTTAGTTGCATCTTACTCTCAGTTTGTAACACATTATGCTTATTGTTCCATACAAAGTTCCTCCCTTATTAGTTTTCATTATTGAGGTTTGAGAGTTGCTTACATATTCTGACAAGTCCTTACAGAGATATGCTTTGCAAATATTTTCTTTCAGTTTGTTACTTGTTTCTTATTCTCTTAAAAGTATGTTCTCAAGAGCACACGTTTTTAATTTGTTGAAGCTCAGTTTACACATTTCCTCTTTGCTTTGCAATATCTCTGCCTACCCCAAAGTCATAAAGATTTGTTCTTTTGTTTTCTTCTAGCAGTTTTATAATTTTAGGTTTATTTTAATTTTTATGTGTTGCAAGGTGTGGATCAGGGTTCTTTTTTTGCATGAGAAACATGAATATCCCTTTGTTTCAGCATCATTTTTTGAAAGACTGTTCTTTTTCCACTGAATTTCTTTTGCACGTTTGATAAAAATCAGTTGACCACATACACACACACACACACACACACACACACACACACACCATATATATATATATATATATATATATATATTTATGTGCTCCTTTTCTGTTCCTTTTATCTGTTTGTCTATCTTTATGCTAATATCACACTGTTGTGATTACTGTAGCTTTATAGGAACTCTTGAACTCGGGTAGTGTGACTCCAACTTTGTTCTTCCCCAGAATTGTTTTGGATTTGGCTTAGATGGATTTTAGAATCAGCTTGTCACTTTCTTTATTAAAAATCAAAACAAAACCTGTTTGGATCTTCATTGGGCTTATTTTGAACTTATCAATCATTTTGGAGAATTAACATCTTAGCGGTATTAAGTCTTCTGACCCATAAACAATATTTACTTAATTCTTTATTAATTTTGATACAATGATTTCTCCTCTGTATTTTCTCTTTGCTTTACATGTAACATCTCTGCCTTATGTCTCAAAGACTTATTTAAGTACTTTTAAATAATCTTGTGTATTATTAATACTGTTGGAAGTAAATCTTGATTAGAAGTGTTAACTGATTTATTCTATTTAATAGTTTGTCCTTTAAATGTTTATAACTGTCTAGAATTTATCAGTGTGTGTCAAATGTAAGTCAAATGAACAGATTAATGAGTCACATTCACATTTTAAAAAGATGAGTAGGATAGAGAGTCCCACAGTGCATCACAGTGGGGGGGTAAGTGAAACTCTCATTACAGTTTTATATATCCACCTCCCCCCACCTTACCTCCTCAACATGCAGTTTTTAACTATGAGTATGATGCATAACTCCCTAAAATATGCATGAAATTATATGTTAAATAAAGAATGTTTGTTGATTACTAAAATTTCTAAAATTCAGAGCTGAAAAGATGGGTGTTTTAATGAATTGCTTTTCATTGGTGATATTCTAGCATTGACTTCATGATCAGTTGTAGGTTTTTGACTGTGGCATCTTAAGTTCCATCCTAATATGCTATAAAATAGAACTTTTAAAACCTTAGTATGAGCTTGCTTTGTATCCAAAAATATTCTTCAAAAGTTTTCAAAGTGTCTGTGTGCCAACTGCTTTGGTTGAAAACACACATTAGACAAAGTGACTGTTTTGCATATAGCTGGTTATATGGTGATATATATATATATAGAGAGAGAGTCCATATTAACTTCCATTACACAATATTCTACATGGTAGCAGTGAGTGGCATAATGGTTTTTTTGCGGGGAAGGGTGGAGGTTTGAACAGTCTCAGATACTAGACGTTTTTCTTTTTTTAAAATTTCTGCTCAAAATTTATGATGATCATTCATTGGGAGCTTTCCTTAGTAATACTTTTTCCCCCCTGAAGAACTTAATAGTTTTTCCTGATTATTTTACTTGAATTTACAGCTAATGTACAGATGAAACCCTAGAAAGATAAACCTTACAAGATTCTTCCTTTCTCATAGGATCAGCGGCAAACTGAATCCATCCAGTTGCTACAGGCACAGCTGACCAACATGACACAGCTTGTTTCAAACTTATCGACAACAGTAGCAGAGTTAAAACGTGAGGTAATTGTTATTACTGGCACTACGCTGTGCATATATAGAGTTATCATAAAGGCAAGCTTGTTACAATCTTTAAACAAACAAAATTGTCAGTTATAGAAAACTTTTCAGAACACCAGTATGTGGCATTTTAAAGCTTTAGGAACATATTATCATAATTTTTTGGAAACATCACTTTCATAGTTCAGTTCTCACCTAAAATACAGTTTGTTATAAAGCAGTTCTATTAGGCCTTTTGTAAACCATTGATAGTTGCAACACAGACTTCATTTTCAATACAAAAGGCTTAAGTTGCTTTCCAAAGCTACAATTTCACTGATCGAGCGAGTAATTACTGAGCAGCCAGTGCGTGTGGGGCAGGAGCTCTACAGCCCCAGCTGGTAGGTACAGCAGTAGGGAGAGGGAGCGAGGGAATACAGGCAGTCACCATGGAAAGGAGCGGGGGATGGAGAATGAAGTGTGTGTGTGGAGGGTGGAGGTAAGGGTGCCACTTCAGCTAGAGTGACACTGCAAGGCTTATGGGGAGGTGGCGTTAGAACTGCTGCTCAAGAAGAGTCAGCAGCCACACAGAGCCTGGCTGGGGTCAGAACACACTCATTACTAGCTGAACGAGGCCAGAGGAGCCACTATTATTACAGAAATAGTGTGATGGTTTGAGGACAGCAAGAAAGCAGGTGTGACTGGAGCCGAGCTCATGAGAGAAGTGAGGGGAAGAAACGAGTTCAGGATATTGGCAGAGGCCGGTCATGTAGGCCTTGGTAGGCAATTTAGAGTTTGAATTTTATTCTAATCATTGCAAGTGATTGGAACGTATTAAGTAAAGAAGTGACGGTTCATCTCATGGGCAGCACTTTGAGAAACTCCCTATTTGTTACTCTGTGGAGAATTGCCTCTTGAGGAACAGCAAGAGCGAAGTAGACAGGAAACCAGTCAGAAGGCAATTGCAGTAGCTTGGGGAGGTGATGTTGGTTTGGACTAGGATTTTCGGTGTGCAGATGTGGAGAACGGTGAAGCTGTTGAGTTCAGGATGTGTTTGAGAGGTGGAAAGATAAGCCTTGCGAAAGCTTGGATGTGTGGGATAAGGGATTAAGGATGAGCCTCAGGTTTTTGGCTTTAATAACTGGGTGACTGGTGGTTCAGTTTTACAAGATGAGAAAGACTAGGTAAGAGCATGATTTTTTTTCTCCCTAGGAGATAGTGCAAATGGAAAGATAAAGCAAATGTAACAGAGTGGTAACAATTGGTGAACATTGGTGAAAGGCATAAGTATGTTCATTGTACTATTTTTAAAACTCCATAGGTTAGACATTTTCAAAGAATTAGTAGGAAAAAGCAGAAAAAGTACAACATTGCCTTCATAATCCGGTTTCAGAGAGCATGCCCTGCATTTATGGTTTTGAAGCACATTGAAAAGATGTTTAAAATGTGTCCTTTGAATTTTAAATCTCATAGTGTTTTTCCTACTATGATTTTTAAAGCATTGTTATCACCTCTCATCTCAGGTTTCAGATCGACAAAGCTATCTCGTCATATCTTTGGTT
Source organism: Hipposideros armiger (assembly GCF_001890085.2). Classification (NCBI taxonomy): domain Eukaryota; kingdom Metazoa; phylum Chordata; class Mammalia; order Chiroptera; family Hipposideridae; genus Hipposideros; species Hipposideros armiger. The sequence goes on from NW_017731356.1 coordinate 4,062,798, forward strand.
CTCTGTGTAGTCTTGGGACTGATGCTTTGTATGCAGCGTTGTCGAAACCCGTCTCAATTTGATAGCGATTATATTTCAAAACTTCCTAAAAGTAATCAGTATCCAAGCCCCAAAAGGTAATGTGACCATTATATTTTCTTTTCTTTCTTTCTTTTTTTTTTTACTGTGCCCTTTATATTTTTGAGAAATTTGAGCAAATAAAGATGTACTGAGATAATTTATTTCCCCATATGTTATCTTGAAACCAAAATGTGAAAACCATCGGAACTCATGAGATGATTCTATGCCTGGGAGGTTCTGTAGACTGTAAGAGAGAAAACTAATAGTTCAGTGCATAAAAACTCTTGAAATGTTTTCCCTGTGAAAGATGCTTGAATGTGGAATTCGAAGGGGGAGGAAAATGGGTGTTTTAACATTGCACTTTTTAGAGAATGATCCTTACATGTTTTTTTCATGTCTTAGCACTAACTGGAGTGTTACCTTAGAGATCAGTCCTGGTGGCATGTGCAATTCTCAGTAGCTTCCATCTAGCCCCTGCTACAGAGTAAAGTGTATGTAGTGCACTCATTGTGCCCAGTGTTGATTTTTCTTAATGTCTTAGGTGTTTCTCTTCCTATGATGATATGAATTTGAAAAGGAGAACTTCATTCCCACTCATCAGGTCCAAGTCTCTCCAGTTAACTGGCACAGAAGGTAGGTTTTTGTGGATATGCACTATGTATAGATAAATATTAATACGAATCTGGCTTACTTGTGGCCTAAGTATAACGTCAGTGTTGTGTTTGAGACCATCTGCAACAAATACTGGGTATACATAACCTTTGTGTTTGTGCTGTGTCAAAGCCACTGTACCATTTTCACCCTTTATAACTAACTCTCTTTACTCCTAAAAGCACAGAGGGCGGGGAGGGGGTTGGGTTTAATTAGCCATTGGTAGCTTTGTTTGCACATGCTCCTGTTTAGAAGTATTTCTTTTTAGAAAGGGATGTTTGAGAAAGTCCAACAGCTATGGAAAACCTGAGTGTGTGCTCCCATAGCATCCTGTGCTTATCTGCTTCCTCTTCCTGTACAGGTAGGACTCCTTTTGTCTCTAGCTTAGGACTGTGAGGCATTTCTGGAAAAGAATCTGGTCTTTCTCTTTTTTATAGTCCAGAGTCGATAGTAGCATTCCATTGTCTAACACTCAATGAATACTTACTTTCAGTGGATGGCTGTGTACTGAGTGGCTATTTTCCTATATGAGTACTTTTAGACATAGTGCTTTAATTAGTGCATATTAAGAGACTTATCCTCATAGCAATATTAAATAACCAAACTAATTATGTGTGTCCATCAGGAGTGCTTTCTTAGTCGTTGGCTTCTCTCTCTCTTTAGGATTTAGTAACTGAGCAGCATGTTTCAGTTGATTAAATCATTCAAGTAATCCTTCCTGACCTGTGCTGGTTTGCTGTTATCACAGAGCTTTACAGACTTAGCCACCCCGTCACATGTGTGTTTCTGGGATGAGTACATCTCATTCTCTTTCCTCTTTTTTTCTTCTTTTGGCTGATATTTCTTTTTATAGCTGAAATTTTTAGTTGAGACAGATCTTCAGAACTTTTTCATTTTGTAAATCTGAAACTCAACCATTAAATAACTCCCTTTTTTCCCCTACCCCCAGACCCTGTTAACTGCCATTGTATTTTCCGTTTCTGTGAGTCTGGCTCCTTTACACACTGCATGTGAGTGGAATCATATGGTATTTGATTATTGTGATGGGCTTATTTCACTGAGCACCATGTGCTTGAGGTTCATTCTCACTGTGGCGTGCAGCGGGATTTCCTTCCTTTTAAGACTGAATGCCATCATGTGTATACCACGTCTTCTTTTTTTTGTTTGTTTGTTATTTTTTTGGAGGGCAGTGTAACTGGCCCTCATATGTGGGATCCGAACCGGGGCCCTCTGGTATCCCAAGCCAGTTCTTAACCATCGCACCACTCGGCTGGCCCACTACCACGTCTTCTTTATTCTTCAGTTAATGGGCATTTGGGTTGCTTCTACTCCTTGGCTGTTGTGAACTTGAGTGTGCAAATGTCTCCTCAAGACCTTGCTTTCAGTTCTTCTGGACATGTACCCAGGAGTGGGACTGCTGGATCATATGGCAGGTCTATTTTGTGAGGAACCTTTACACTGTTTTCTGTAGTGGTTGCACCATTTTACAATCCCACCAGCAGTGCACAGTGGTTTCAATTTTCTTCACATCCTCAACAATGCTTGTTTTCTGGTTTTTTGATAGTAGCCATCCTATTGGGTGTGAGGTGTTATCTCATTATGGTTTAGATTTGCATTTCTCTCATGATTAATAATGTTGAGTGTCTCTTTTCATGTGCTTGTTTGGCCATTTGTAAATCATAGTCCTTTGCCCATTTTTTAATTGGGTTATTTGATTTTTCTGGCATGTTTTAATTCTAAGAGTTCATAAAGAATATTCTGGATACTAACCCTTATCAAATATATTATTTGCAAATATATGCTCCCATTCATAATGTCTCCTTTTCACCCTGTTCATTGTGTCCCTTGATAGACAGAAGTTTTCAAGTTTAGTATAGTCCCATTTATCTACTTTTGCTTTTGTTGTCTGTTCTTTAGATGCCATATTCAAGAAATCATTGCCAAGTCCAACAATTGTGCATTTTTCCCCTGTATTTTCTTCTAGAAATTTTATAGTTTTAGGTCTTATGTTTAGGTCTTTAATCCATTTGGAGTTAATTTCATTCTTTTGAATGTGGATATCCAATTTCCCAGCACCATTTATTGAAGAGACTTGTCCTTTCCCTGTTGAGTGGTCTTGGTAACCTTGCTGAAGATTATTTGATCATTTGTGTAAAGGTTTATATGGGGGCTCTTTTTTTGTTCCATTGGTCTATTTGTCTTCCTTCATGCCAGTACCACCACACTGTTTTTGATTACTGTAGTTTTGTAATGTGATTTGAAATCAGGAAGTATGAGCCTTTTAACTCACTCTCCTTTTTAAAAATTATTTTGTCTATTTTAGGTCTCTGGAGATTCAGTGTGAATTTTAGGATACATTTTTCTATTTTGGCAAAAAGTGCTGTTGGTATTTTGATAAGGATTATGCCTGAATCTGTAGGTTGTTTTGGTAGTATGGACATCTTAACAATATTAAGTCTTCCAGACATGAACATGAGCTGTCTTTCCATTTGTTTGTATTTTCTTTAATTTCTTTCATCAATGTTTATAGTTTTCAGTGTACAAGTCATTCATGTCCTTAGTTAGGCTTATCCCTGAGTATTTTATTCTCTCTGATACTATTGTAAATGGAATTGTTTTCTTAATTTCCTTTTAGGTTGTTCATTGCTACTGTGTAGATTTTTGCATGTCGATTTTGTATTCTATAAGTTTGCTGAATTCACTTATTCTAATACCTTTTGTGGAATTTTTAGGGTTTTCTTATATTTAAGATCATGTCATCTCTGAACAGAGTTTAGTTCCTTTTTTCCAATTTGGATACCTTTTATTTCCTTTTCTTGCTTAATAGCTCTGGCTGTGACTTCCTATACTGTGTGATACATAGAAGTGTTGAAAGTAGGCATCCTTGCCTTATTCCTGAACTTACAGAAAAAGCTTTCAGTCTTACATCAGAGAGAACTTCTGTTTGCTTTACATTCGGGAACACTTTACATTCACGACTCGAGGTTGGTTGGAAGGTCAGGTGATGGAAGTTTGACTGGCTCACTCTTTCCGTGAGGGTCGAGTCCTTGGGAGTCCCAGCTTACTTACTGTGGGGAGGGGGGGTATCCTATAAACCACTACTTTGGGTGGGCCCTGAGGTTTGATTTCTCACCTGTTCCCTTCTGATACCATCAGAACCAAAGTTCACATCTTCTTGCTTTGGCAAATGCTCTCAGGACAAAAATGACTTTTGTGGGCCACTTGACTGTTCGGATTCCTACTTTTCCTCCAATTTTGGCCTAGGGATTGCTTACTTAAACTTGGCAGCGTTTCAGTGCTTCTAGTGATTAAAAAAAAAAAAAATCCATCATACTTAGTTGCTTTTATTGGAGAGGTTGGTCTGAATAATGCTGACAACCATTCCAAAAGTAGACATCATGCTTTTTTAAGAAGCAATTTGAGTGAGATTAGTAATCTAAGAGAAACGACTATTTGGAGGAATGTTTGGGTATTTTTATATGTTTGATGACTTTCTCAACAAATTTTTAGGACATAATGTAAAAAATTATAATTTGTTGAATCATGTTTTAAGTTAATTTCTGATATGTGAGGTTTTATAGTGAATTACTACTTACAAACGTCTGCCTCTGTCATACCATAAATCATTTATTCTTAATTGTTTGAATAGGACTAAAGTCTCATAGCCCCTCTTTTATACATGTTTATCTTGTCAGTGTGGGGTGGCGTAGGGCTGTCTTGAATGTGCGTAAAAGCAATGACATTTTAGAAACCAAAAACTAATATTTCTAATTTACTCACCATGCCAGAAGTGTGTATTCATTATTGCTTGGTCATTTATATTGCATGTTCAAGCTGTTTTTAGGTTTTGGAGTTCATAGTTTTGATCATAGTAAATCACAGTAATAAACAATTAAAACAAACTTCTTAGACCACTTTTTGTGTGTATATTCCTCTGACTTTTACACTTGGTCACAAATGCTTGTTGTACAGTGTTAGCCCACATTTGCAACACAGTGTAGTTCAGTCTTTTAGGGAAATATTCAAATGACCTGTAGGTTTGGGATTAGCTTACCCAGTAATGTTATTTTCCTCATCAGGAAAGAGGGTAGGACCAGGCCCACAGAAGCGTCCTTACTGTGTTGGCTGGTAGCCAGCTGTTAGGTAAAAACTTAGGGAAGTTATTGGAAGGTGACCAACCAAGCCCCAAATAAGAAGGGTGCCACCTCCCACCTTGTTGGTTTGGGTTACTAATTTAAGTTGCATGAATGTATGGTTAACCTGGTACAAATAAATATTTGTTGGTTCTATTAGGAAAAATCACTAAGGGATAATATATTTTATAGTGTTTAATCATAGCATTTTCTACTTTACATCTGCTTTTTTTTTTTTTTTTACTTATAGTAGACCCAAATGCTTTGTACATTGTAGAACCCCTGAAGTTCTCTCCAGAAAAAAAGGTAATATTTTGTTTCTTCACAAGTGTATGGTGGTGTGTTTTGTGGTAGTAGAAGAAGAAATAGGTAGAAAGATTTAATACAACCTTTAAGTGGTCCTTACATTACTGTTTCTTTTTAGTCATGGTGATGATATAAATAAATGTTTACAGGGTCGGCACACTGCCGTCCATAATCCATGTCTGACCTGTGGCATGTTTTGTATGAGCCTGGAGCCATTTTTAAAGGATTGTAAAATTAGAATACTATGCCAGAGACATAATATGTGACCTGCAAAGCCTACAGTAGCTTGCTCTGTGGCCTCTAAGGAAAAAGCCTGCCGATCCTGGCCGATAATCGGTATTTATTATCAGTGCGTGTCAGGCACAGTGTGTGCACTATTCTTCAGTCTTCCCGACAACCTGATTTTTTAAATGAGAAAACTGAAACTCAGAGTTTTTGTCTTCTTTAAATGACCCATTCAATAGGTGGCAAATCTCAGCATATACTTAGGCCTTTTGGTTATAAAGCTGTGCTTTTTCCATTATGCCTCACCAAGTAAGTTGTGCTCAAGTATTTTGATTAGAGGTGATTGTCTAAGAAGGTCTTGATGATGTCTGTACAAAACATAATGGTGTGTTTTGCTGTTACAAGAACTGCTTTCCTTTTCACCAGGAGGTGGCACTGCCCTCTGTTAGCTCAGTTCTCTAGCTGTTCGACTGATTAGGTATCTAACTTCTGGAGGTCTAATTCCTATCCCTTCTTTTACTCATGTTGTAGAAGAAACGCTGCAAGTACAAAACAGAAAAAATAGAGACCATAAAGCCAGCAGATCCATTGCACCCTGTAGCCAATGGAGACATAAAAGGAAGGAAGCCCTTTACGAACCAGAGAGATTTTTCTAATATAGGAGGCGTTTATCACTCATCTTATAAGGGTCCTCCATCCGAAGGAAGCTCGGAAACTTCGTCACAGTCAGAAGAGTCTTATTTTTGTGGCATTTCAGCTTGCACAAGTCTGTGCAATGGACAGTCCCAAAAGACAAAGACTGAGAAGAGGGCTTTAAAACGAAGGCGCTCTAAAGTACAAGACCAAGGAAAGCTGATAAAAACTCTGATACAGACTAAGTCAGGGTCATTGCCGAGCCTGCATGACATCATGAAAGGAAACAAAGAGATCACCGTGGGAACATTTGGTGTTACAGCAGTCTCGGGACATACCTAGAAATAATCGAACTTTTCATACTGGAGACTTTTTATTGTTGTTCTTTGAAGAACAGTCTGTGGTATTTGAAGGGTGTTGGGGGGTGGGAGAAAATATTAATGGGAAAAGTATTCAGAAATTATGATTTCTGCCTTTTTAAAAAGTAGATGGGATTGTGTCAATCTTGGTTAACAAGCTGCAGTTCTACAAGGCTGATCACTTTACAAGGACACCGGTAGACATTTTATAAAGATGTTTTTCACAGATGAATTACTGGGGCAAAAGTAATGTGGAAGCCCAGTTCTTGGGTGGGATAGGAACGGAAGCCTAAACCTCTTCCTTTAGCTTTGTTCCTATTTCTTAAACCTTCCCATATTTATGTGCCTTTTGTCTATTTATAATGCCACTGGAAGAGGAGGGGGGAACTTTTTCTGTCATTTGATTTCTTTCTTTCTTTTTTTTTTTTTTAATAACTTTGTTAGTTTTCTGAAGCTGCAAACACTACAAGGCTTTAAGGTGATGTGTGCTGGAAGTTCAGCAGTGGGGTCAGACAGTGCAAAGATCCTGAAGACCTGCCAGCCAGACCTGGTTAGCCAACTCACTTGAAACAAATGCTTGCTGGAATTTTTAAGTCAGTTCTTTTAGGTAATTGGTGATAATGTTATTTTCATTTAACTTATTCACACTAGGTTTTTTTTTTTTTAGTTCTTAACTCAATGAAGAAAACAAAACCACAAGATCTTTTCTTACAAATGACTGGTATTTGCAGATAAATGTTTTATAAATTCACCTTTTAAACACATTTAGCCACTTGCGCAGGTTTTCTTTAGCTGCATTACATTTTCAACATTCACCATAAGCACTAATTCTCCAGCCGTTCCATTGCTACATAGAGAAAATGTGAAGGTTTGTCAGATGAGTCCAGGCCTTGCGTGCTGTGATCACTGTGTGCAGACACGAGCGCGGAATCAGCAGTGAGTGTGTCGAGCCCTGTCGGTTGGTCAAGTCTAATGGGATTATTCGTCCTTGATGTTTGCTTGCTATAGTAGTGGCTGCAAATGTGCAGAGGTATCCATGTGTGATGTCTATGTGTCTGTCTTCCTTTTGTCCTTTTTTTCCTTTAATTGGCAGCAACTGTCTTTGAGTAAAATGATTTGTTAGTATGTGTTTGTAAAGTAATGAGCGAAAGTGGAAAGTTTCTTTTTTGAAAGAGAGAATTGACCATTTTTGTGTTGTAAGACTTAACTTATTGAGCACTTTTAGTAATAACTATTTTTAAACTTGTCTAATACCTTTCTGGGGGTATTGTTTGTAATGTGACTTATTTAAAGCCTTTTTTGTTTGTTTAAGTTGCTGCTTTAGGTTAACAGTATGTTCTAGGTGATTTACATTTTTTTTCCAGTCTATACAATTAGCCATTCAGAGCAAGAGGCCTGATTGTATAGAAACCCACTGAAAAGCGGTCCAGATGAGCGTGCAGGCGGGGCGGGAAGTTCACCCCGTGGCAGCACCCCGTGTCATGGCAAGGTGACTTTCACTGTAACTACGGAGCTGTAGTGCCATTAGAAACTGTGAATTTCCAAATAAATCTGAACACTTGTCTTTATTAATTACTGGCTCTTCTGTTCTTTGAAGGAGAACTTACAAATTTGTTATTCTGAACATAAGTTTAAGTTTTTGCCACTTTAAAAGCTAAACTCAGCAGCACCTTGTTACATAATTGATCACATTGCACCCAACTACAAACTGATTGAACTTTCACTCAAACATTTTGTTCCCATTATAACATAATTTCACCATTTCAAACACTAAATTGAGAGTTCTGAAGTTTTATTTCACAGAGAGAATACATGTATGTGCTTTTTCTCTCTTGAGCCATCTTTAAGACTACTCATTTTTAATTTTTTCAATATCTGGAGCATAACATTTTACAACGTGGGTTTTATTTTTCCTCTCTGATGTTTTATACCTACATAAAGAGAAAAAGCGTGAAAATTCTTGCTAATAGATTTGTGCCTGGTAAGAAACAGAGCTATATCTGTATATAAAAGATTTTCAGTATTCCTCGATAGTCTGCCTCCTGTGTCTTCTAATGTTAAGGAAAGCATTAAATCACTGAAGAGGAAATTGAGGGATCAATAGGAGCAAGGATACAAGTCAAATAGTTCTTTTAATTGGATTTTTCAAATATTGAGCTATGCATACATATAATTTGAAGAATTAAATAGCTTTATAAGGCTTGTACAGAAAAACAGTTCTTTACTCTCTTCCGCTACACTCCCACCCCCACCACCAGCGATTTCCTGCTCCCCGCCAGCAACTGTCTCCAACTCTGCATCTTCAGTTATTGTGCTTATTTTGCCACTTACTGATTTTCCAGGTTTAGATCTGTCCCCAATCCGAATACATAAACTCGGAGGCATGAATATGAAAAACAGATATAAACTTATATTTGTTAACCTGAACACATCTAATTAACATCACAATATATTAAACATGTCTATTTAGAAATACTTTTTTTTAAACTCTACATTTCATAGAAAAAAGTTATTAAAAACCTCATGCTTTTCCCCCAACTTCTTAATTTCAAAAATTTCAAATCCACAGAAAAGTTGAATACCATGTACCCCTACCCAGATTCAACAGTTAACATTTTTGGTTTTCTGTGTGTGTGTATACACACACACACACTACACTTTGTTGGGATAGACCATTTGAAAGTTGCGACATATGACCTTTTACCTCCAAGCATGTGTTTTCTAAGAATCAGGACATTTACCTACATGACCATGATGCTAGTATCACCCCCAGCTCAGATCCATGGTCCTTAAAATCACTCCTTTGCATACACCTTTGACTTCATGCTTTGATGTACCTGCTGGGCAAAGCATGACCCTGGTTAGAGCCCACTTCCTGCCTACTGCACACCATCCACAAATCACAGCAGGCCAGGGAGAGTCACCGGGACTGTTCTCACTTCCGTTTCCGGTTACAGAACTCAAGCAGGCCCTTAGTGCCGCATTAAGAGACATGGCTAGTCACTTGAGAGGGATATTTATCTTAATGCCATTACTAAATTTTTTTTCTTCATTTGGCATAGAATTTGGATTTTATCAAATGCTGTTGAACATCCAGTTAGCAATTTTTAAAATTCTCTCATGTAATTATTATACGGATGGATTGTCTAATATGAAACTACCCTTGCATATACTCCTTGGATAAATCAACATGGTTTTTAAATCTGTTGTGTTTTGGGATCTGTATTGGTCAGCTTGCATTGGGCTATCTTTCAGTAACAAATCAACTCTTTAATCTCAGTGGGTTAACACAATGAAATACATTTCTCACATAAAGTCCAGTGCAGGTTGGTGGGCACTTCTCAACCTTAAGCCAATGACACTTGGAGAACATTGTCTCAGAGGTTGCAGCAAAACAGGAAGAGAGCATGGAGAAGGCATACTTCAGTTGTTCTTATCTACCTCAGAATGAATCGTTTACACTCATTCCAGTGTAAGGCTAGTGAGTGTCCCAACCCAACTGCAAAGGAAGCCGGGAAATCAAGTTCTGTTGCTCCCCAAGAAGGAGGGAGTGTGTGGACATAGGTCACTGTCTCTGCCAAAGAGTCTGAAATTCTTTCTATTATACATCTGTCTTTTCTATCTCAGCCTGTGATTTCTATATAGATGCCAAGATCTATTTCACAACGCATTGTTTCAGTCATAATTTTCCAAGATAAGTTGTGTGTCTGTCTTCAGGATATTTTTTTTCCCCCTTCCTCTGCAGAGTAAAAGATGCTCCTCTTAACTCATTCTTGGCTTTTTTTGTTTGTTTGGTTTTTAGCTAGCTGAGCCATCCTGCCACCTGTTAGCAGCTCAGCGGCAGCTCAGCTCGGGCCGGAACTCGAACCGCTGTTGCTCAGAGCTCACACTCTTGAGTGAGCTCTTAACCAACTGAGACACTCGGCCGGCCCTTAACTCATTCTTGTAAAAAGATACATTCAGAGTTAACACTTTTAACAGTTTGGGTGTTTATATTGCTTTAGGCCATTCTTTTTCGTCTATTAAAAGAGGTTAAGTCAATCACTTTTAGGCCTGGATTCCAAGACTTATACCTAATGTTTTCCTCTGAACTAGTATCTTTCCGTGGCACATTGCCTAAGTTAGCTGGTTCCTCTGACCCAAGGGAGGCCATGATGTTTGATTCCATCATGTACTTCTAGGGGAGTTTTTCTGTTTGCTCTTCCCTGCATTAATTGTAGGGGCTCTACCTCCCAGAATGCAGTACGGCATCATCAGTTCATATCTGCTTCATGTCCAGCTCTTTCCCGGGAGGTGCTCTGTCTAATGGATGTAGAAAGAATACATGTAGCGGGTAGCTCCTGGATAAAATATATATATATATATATGAGCCATTTCAAAAGGACTCATTTTGTTCCATGAGGTGGAGTAAGTATTTTTTGAGCACTGTTGATGAGGCAGGGACCACCATCGCCTTTTAACCTTACGAAGTCTGCACAGTCCAGTTCTAAGAGCCAGGCAGCAGTGAGGACACATGAACGGTGTTCACATCAGTGGTAAAGAACAGCCTTCTCTCCACCAAGAGCAGGCAATCACAATTCTTTTTTTTTTTTTAAGATTTTTTTTTTTTAATTGTGGAATTGGGGGATGGGAACAACACTGGGGAATTGGGGGAAGGGGAACAGACAAGTTGCTGTCCTTTTTTCTTTTTGTTCTTCAGTTTAGTTGTAGAGGATGTTGCTTCACTGGCCCAAGTTGGCACCATCATTGCACTCTTCCCGGGCGAGGCAGATCAGTCACCAGCTTCTGGACGGCTGCTCACAGCGGCTGCTGGCTGCTCACGCTGGCTGCTGGCTACACACGGTAGCCCATGGCAACCCACTGCAGCAGGGGCTGCAGCCTACACCATCGCCAGCGACTCACGGCAGCCCAGCTCCAGGTTGAGCTGTTGTTCAGCATCTTAGCTGTAGAGGGCAGTGTCACTGGCCCTCATATGTGGGATCTGAACCGGGGCCCTCTGGCGTCCCAAGCCTGTTCTTAACCAACGCGCCACTCAGCTGGCCCACAATCACAATTCTTATTTATTGGGGTTTATGGAACTTTAAAAGAGGAAGTGCAAAAATGACTCAAAATCCCCACATGAAAAAGAATATTGATTTGAGGGAGTGCGAGATGCTAATGAACATCTCACATCAAAGAGGCTGTACTTAAAAATAACGACTAGCACAGTAGAGAGCGGAAGCTGTGGCTCTCCTGCCCCCCCCCCCCGAGAGTCTCTGATCTCCCCCAGAACACCGTGCACATGTAACGAGCCCCACTCAAGCTTTATGAGCTCCTGTGGCTGTGCTGGTGCTGGTGGGGTGTGGATCCCAGAGCAATGCGCTCAAATCACTCAAATGCCAGGAATATTGACCACAGGGCCATGTTGCCCGTTCCAGCTCTGGCACATGGCTGTTGGCCTAGTTGTAGTTACGTCAGGTAAATAAAACTGGGCATTTCAGAGAGTTTATTCCTTTCACTGCAGTAGGAGCCATCTCCGCTGGCTATTTGAAGATTAGTGAGCCTCTTTCTTACCAGGGGTGAGTCAGCCTGGTGCTAACAAGATCACCTTAGTCAATTCTGTGTTGACTCGAACCTGATTCATAGACTGTTATTTATGACAAATAAATTATCAATCTTTGGACAGTGACTGTGGGTTTATATTTCCATTCTACAATATTCATGAAAGAGGAGCCACAACTAAAAAACAACCTAGAAATGAAATTTAAGGAAATGATTTCTTGTCCTCGAGATTTCCACAGAGGAACATTAATTGCTAATATATTTTGTATCCCCTCTAAGAGGAATTACACACAGACTCCCACTGGTCATGCGGTGAGCTAGTTTCCCCCAAATCTGTAATCTGACTTTTCATCCTGTGTTTTATAGGTCTAAGGGCTCTTTCTTTGGAATCTAGTAACTGTTAGCAACTGATGTACTACCCTGAGTTTAAAAGGGGCCTGACAGATCTTACCTTGTCTAACCCATTTCAAAACTTTTCCTGGGGCTGGCCAAAGGGCTCAGTTGGTTAAGAGTTGGCCTAGGATGTCAGCTCTGAGCAGCAGGGCCCTGGTTGGGATCCCACATGAGGGCCAGTGATGCTGTGCCCTCTACAGCTAAGATGGTGAACAACAGCTCAACCTGGAGCCCGGCTGCCGTGAGTGGCCGGTGATGGTGTGAGCTGCAATGGGGCTGCAGTGGGGTGCCGTGAGCTACCGTGAGTGGCAGGCAGTTAGTGTGAGCAGCCATGAGCTGCCGTCCAATGGCCAGCGACCGATCTGCCTCAGCCGGGAAGAGCGCAATGATCATAATACCAACATGGGCCAGTGAAGCAACGTCCTCAACTAGATTGAAGAACAAAAGGACAGCCACTTGGCTGTTCCCCTTCCCTGATTCCCCAACGCTGTTCCCTCCCCCAATTCCCCAATAAAAAATCTTAAAAAAAAAAACACCCAAAACTTTTCTGAGTAGCACAACCCAGGCCTTTTAAATCTCTGGTCCACTAGCACATTCTCCCAACATAAAGAGCCTTTGGGGGTGCGGGGCGGAGGAGTGGGGGGTACAGCAAGCCCAGCCAGGTGCTGCTATGGGCTGTGTCAAGTCTAGTCCCGTGTTCTTTGTGGTGGCCTGAGCAGAAGAGAAGATCACACATGTGCTTGTGTGTGTATGTGCGTCTTCCAAGGAAAAAAACCCGTCACTTTCAAAGACTGTCTAGATACGCATTTAAAAAAAACGTGTTTCAACCATCTTCATCGCCCCACACATGCCTCTACTCTAACATTGAAGCATGTACGTTGTCATGACAACCATTTGCTTGTATGGCTGTCTATCCCTGCTGACTAGACGGTGAGGTACTGTGTTTAAATGCACAAGGAGTGGGTATGGTGAAAGGCTATAGGACAAAGGAAGGTGCCATTCTGCCTAGGCAGGGCAGAGTTTTGAGCTGTGTCTTGAAGAGCGAGAATAAATTTACCAGGCAGTGAAAGCAGTGCTGAGGGACATTGTCGGGAAGGGCAGGGCTTAGAAGTGGGCATCGCAAGGGCATTTCCTCCAGAAAGAACCCTACAAAACCCAGGGGCATAAAGTGCCGAGAGCTTCATAGCCAGAGCTGGCCGTTGATCAGATGGATTTTCGTCTGTTTCCCAGGGTTAAGGCCTGCGGATCCTTGTCTCTCTTGGCTCTCTCTCATCACATGAAGATGCCGTTACTGAACCGCTGTCACAAGCTTTTCTGCTCATGGAGATTAATTAGTAGGTGCGGGGCCTTCAAACTCCTGTCTAGCCCCGTTGTGACCATAGACTCGTGTTTGAGATGATGGCTTGGCTGTCATTGTGGATCCTTGTGGGTCCTCATTGGTTCTATTCTGGGTGAATCAACTTCTGTTTCTAAAGCCTATGAGCTCCATAGGGACTTTTCATCCTTTTAGGCAAAGAGTGGGGAACGGTGAGTCACTTCCTCATTTTCTTCATTGCTTTTCTCCATAGAGGACATAAAAAAATAAAACTCCAAAGGAAGTATAAGAGAAAAACATAGTTTTTAAAATAGTAATCAGCATGGAAGAAACTAAAGACACAAATGACCCGGGAGACTTAGTTCAGAAGACTGGGTCAAGGACAAGAGCAATCTCACAGGTGTTTGTCTCAGCAAAACAATGACTCTCCCTTACAGAAAACAAGACTTCTCAACAAAGAGGTAAGCTACCTGGGGGAATACTTTTCCCTGAGTAACTGGAGACTGAGGATGACTCTGAAATCTGCTCTCACTATTCAAGGCTTCTCAGATGGTGTGCCAGGTGTGTCTCAGAGTGGGAGGCAGCGTGGTGTAGATTGTCCCTGCCCACGGATCCCATCTGATGGACCTGCCAGGGCCCCTCCCCTTTGCGAATAGCTGGTCTAAGATGGACTTTTTTTTATTTTTATTTGGGAACAGTGTGTTTTTCTAGGACCCATCAGCTCCAAGTCAAGTAGTTGCTTCAATCTAGTTGTGGAGGGCGCAGTTCAGCGGCCCATGCGAGGATCGAACCGGCAACCTTGGTGTTGTGAACACTGCACCCTAATCAACTGAGCTAACTGGCCGCCCCCAAGATGGAACCTTCTTAATCTGAGTTTGGCAGAGGGTCTCTGAGAAACCTGGAATTCTATGCACATTTTGAGTTAATTTTTACTTGTCTAGGGGTCTTGACTTTCATCAAGTGTGCAAAGGGCTCTCCCAAACAGGTTTAAAACTCTGAGTTTGGTACAATTGTGCTTTAAATCCTTCCTTCCTTTTTTTTTTTTTTTTTTTTTGANCCCCCCCAAGGAGTCCCGTTCCTGACCTGGGACCCTCCTGCCTTCATTAATCCGGTCAGCATGTATTTGCTGAGATTTTGCCCAGTGAGCACATAGACACAGCGTGTCACCTGGGGCTGGCTGCAGTCTTGACTAGAAGTCACAGGTCCTGTGTAGCTGTCTTCTCCACACAACGCTCTCCTTCGTAGGTTCCAGTAACTTGTCTCTTCCTTTGCCTCATGCTCACAGGAACCCTGTTCCTTCTAGCTCTAGAGCATCATACTATCCTTTTCGACTTCCCTACACCCTACCCGTGTGTTTGTAAATAGCCCCTTTTATTAAGCCTATTTCAACCTACCCTAATCTGAGTGTTCCATCTATTTGCTGATGAAATCCTGATGATAGAGTAGAAAACTTATTGACAGAAGTGATATATTAAAAAACAGAAACCTTAGGGAAACATCATACTTATTATGAAAAACTTTAAGTGCCCACAGTCATAGTTACTGTTTCATATCATTCTCAAGGTTTGAGACAATACAAAAAGAAAAGAGAAAGAATGAGGTATTGGAAGGGAAGATTAAAAATTGTCATTTTTTTTCCCCACTGATAATATATATCTATATTAAAAAAAATCAGAAATCCACAGACACACGAATCAGAAGTAAAAAGAGAGTTCTACAAGTTTGCAAGAGTCAAGATTATTTATTATGAAATAAGGAGCATTTATTTAAACCAGTAATCACTGTCTGTATTAGTTATTGCTGCCTAACAAATAACTCCAAAATGTAATGGCTTGAAATAACATATATTTATTATCTCACAAGTTTTGTGAGTCCAAGCTTGACTTAACTGTGTCTGATGAGCTAAATGTTTGTGTCCCTTCCAAAATCATATATCAAAATTCGACATCCCAGTGTGATGGTATCAGAAGGTGGGGCCTTTGGGAGATATTTAGGATTAGATGAAGTCATGAAGGTTAAGGCCTCATGAATGGGGTTAGTGTTGGTTTAAGAGTCCCAAGACAGCTGCTGCCTCTCTGTCTTCCCTCCAGGTGAGGCTACAATAAGAAGCTGGCCATCTGCAACCCAGAAGCCGCAGTCTTTTCATAACTTAGTCTTGGAAGTGACATCCCATCACTTCTGCTGTATTCTGTCAGTTAGAAGTGAATCAATAGGTCCAGCCCAGGCTTGAGGAGAGAATATTATATTGGGTCATTGGGAAAATCATGACGCATTTTTGCATTGAAAAAGATAGAAAAATACATCATGACTTTCCTGACGACCCAATAGGAGGGCATGAATACCAGGAGGTGAGGGGATAAATGAGGTTTCTTAGAGGCTGCCTTCCACAGAATCAAAAAATACCACAGAAAATAAGACACCGTGTGTAATCACAACAACATGACAAAGTGTGAAGCAACTAATCTAAGAAGGAATGTATGGGGCCATCCTGGAGAAAATTTTAAAGGTCATACAGAAGACACGAAAAACGTTATAAAGAGAACACTTTCCCCAAGTTAGTGCAATTAGAGTTAACAGTGCTGTAGATCATTTTAGGAAAATAATAGTTTGTTTTTCCTAATACATTAATGGGAGGTTAAATATACTCAGGCAGCTAAGTCAATTTTGAAAAAACAAGAGCAAAGGGGGAATTTTTTCTATAATTAGCTCTTGAGACAGTCTATAAAGCCATAAA
Source organism: Hipposideros armiger (assembly GCF_001890085.2). Taxonomy (NCBI): domain Eukaryota; kingdom Metazoa; phylum Chordata; class Mammalia; order Chiroptera; family Hipposideridae; genus Hipposideros; species Hipposideros armiger. Next base: position 4,079,148 of record NW_017731356.1, read on the forward strand.
TATGAAAGCTGTGTGACCCTTGTCCCGGAATAGAGAAATAAATCAATGAAACAGAAATAAGAGCCCAGAAAAAGACTCGACAATCTGTACAAGCTTGATATGTGGTAAACATACCACTATAATTCCCTGGGGAAGAAGATTGATGGTGTTGGGAAAACTGGCTCAGACGTGGAGGAAAAAAACCATGGATTTTTATTTGACATCACAAACAGAGGTGAACTCCAGGTAGATTAAAGCCTAAATATGACATTTGTGACAGTGTGGGAGAAGATATTTTCAATGTCGAAAAGTAGCAACAGGTTAATATCTAGAATATAAAGTACAAGGAGACCCTGTGACTCAACACAAAAGAGAGATATCCAATTAAAATATGGGTGTGGTGTATGAACAGGAAATATACACAAAAGGGAAAACCTGACTGTCAAATATATGACAAAATGTGCAACCTCACTGGAAATTTTAAAAAAAGGGAAATTAATGGATAAGATAGCACTTTATAACCACAATGCTTGGAAACAATTAGAAAGGTGGCTAATGCCACCAAGCACTGGTGAAGATATGGGATAAGATAATTATGCTGTTGATGTTGGTGTCAATTGATTCAGACGCTCAGATGAGCAGCCTGGAAGTACTCTGTGAAATGTACAGTGTAGGGTCCATGTTTGTGAATAAACAAACTCCAGCGAGGAGCCTTCATTCTCCTCTGGAGATGAATCAGATGCTCTTTTCTCCACGCACCACTCTATGCTACTGCCAAGCAGGACCATTTCTGAAGGGAATTACCATTTAAGAGGGACCATAATTAAACATCATTTGAACTTTCAGCTAATGAAGTAAGATGCTTAAAAGATGCAAACACCTTTGTATAAGCAGAGTTCTCTGATTCGATCCTGCACTTAAATTTTGTCCCAGAGCCCATTAAATCTCTGTGACTGGCTGTCCTACCCCTTCTCCTGAAAGAAACCGCCAGCTCTGAATCTTTCTTTTCTGTTCATCCTCAAGGAACCTGGTTCTAGAATCAGAGGGGCAGGTGCAAGTAGGCAGGTAGCGTGAGAAGGAGAGCGGCCCTTCAATCTGAGTTCCTCACGTTGAGGGCTGCCAGCCTGCTGGCTCTTTGATTCATTAAACTCAGTGCCTCTCTTTAAGACAAATGTATAGTCTTCTTTAGCAATGACAGAGCTGAGGTCCACTTTGAACAGATTATTTCTGCTAATTAACAAGGTTCTGATAGTACCCCAATCTATGATGGGTTCCTATTATTGTTTGCAAGGGTGTTCATGTTCCCATGATTTTACCAACCTATGATGATTGGTGACATTACCAAAGAGCGATGTCAGTGTGGAAGGCCTGCTCCTTGGTCACTATTTCAGTTCCAAGTTGCCCTGAGATGGGAGGGCTCTGGGTGCGTCAGGGCAGTTATTAGGATTCTGATTCCTTGTATAACAGAATGAATCAAGAGAAGAATCAGGGCAGAGAGAGATGTGAAAATACAGCCTAATTCTTACTGAAGAAAGCTGGAAGTTTTTGTAGGAGTGTGAAATGGACGCACGAGGCAGGTCTTAGCCTGAAACACAGGGGCCCATCCGTCCATCAGTTTGCTGGTAGAACTTGAGGACACTGGATGTCAGGCATTGGCTTGTACTTTTCTCTGCAATCTCTCTCCCCGTCTCCACCTTCCTTTATCTTTTTTTTTTTTAATAATGTAAACATTGTTTTTCTGGCAACTACGGTTAAAACCTTGGATTGCAGGTAATATGGTTTGCGAGTGTTCCACAAGACAAGCAAACATTTCTTTTTCTTTTTTTTTTTTTAAAGATTTTTTATTGGGGAATTAGGGGGGTGGGAACAGTGCTGGGGAATCGGGGGAAGGGGAACAGACAACTTGCTGTCGTTTTGTTCTTCAGTCTAGTTGTGGAGGACGTTGCNGGCTGCAGGTTGGCATTGACATGGTGGTGCCTTAGGTGGCCGGGGACCAGCCACTGTGGACTGTGTGGGAATAAGGAATACACTATTGTTGTGGTCAGCTAATGAGAGTTTGGCATTGTTTGTTAGTTAACCTAACTTAACATAAATAATACATCATCTTGCCTTGTTTCAAAAAGGGGTTAAATAGCTTAAAGAGAACTATAGGACTACAGGATAAAGTGACTAAGTAAACTAAGGATAACATATAATAACATTTGCCTATCAGAGTTATTGGGAGATAACGTCTATACCCATCAGGGTGATTGATATTTGATGGATGGAACAATATGAGACCCCTGATCATTTTTGTGTTTGTACCTTTGTATCTGATGTCCCTCCCCAACCCAGGTCCCTCTTTCACTTTCCACCATGCTCAGGGAGGCCTTCCCTGACCTACTTACAGTACTTACAATTATAACCCAGTTTTCTCACACTCATTATCACCCTAATTTTTCCCTCCTGCATCATACTTATCACCCTCTTATTTATTTGTTTGCTTGCTTCTCCAACAGTAGACTAGAAGCTCCATGGGGCAGGGGTCTTTATCTGCTTTGTTCACTGCTATATCCTCAGACCCAGAACAATGCTTGACTACAGAGTCAACCCTCTATGCATATTCTTGAATGAGTGATAAATTAATAAATTGTGACTTGATAGGCGTTTTCTGAATCATAGTACAGACACCAAAATGGGGTAAATAGCCCATTGCCCGGCACTCCAGAGTTTGGGAGCACAAAGGCACCCACATCACACTGGGAACAGTCTTCTCCATGGACACCGTCCTTGACCTTCATCTGTCCACCAGTGCCTTCCCTGCCTCTGCTCCCTTTCCGGCATGCTGGTTTTGAGAGATGCTACCCATGAGACAGACTTCAACAATGTAATGCGAACTAAAATAAGACCACGACTTACATTTACGGAGTACTTATGGCGTGCTAGCTTCAAGGCTAAGTACGTTCCGTTCATGATCCAATTTAAATTAAAAAAAAAATAACACCCTGAAGTCAGTGTTATTATTATCCATATTTTAAAGATGAGGAGATTCAGGTTTTAAGACGATCAATAATGTGCCCAAGGGCACATTCTCAGTGAGTGGGAATGTAGGTATGTTAGTTACCTATTGCTATGTAGCAAGCACCCCAAACAGAGACTTAAAACATTCATTATTTACTGGGGTCTGTGGATTGGATGGGTTCAGCTGGATGGTTCTCTCCTGGAGTCTCATATATGGTTGTGGTTAGATGGCTTTCTCATGTCTGGCATCTCAGATGGGATGGCTGGAATACTTGGGGACTGCCGGCCATACCTCTCTGTCTACATGGCACCCCTCTCTCCACTGCCCCCCCCTCCACCCCCATTGTTAGCTTGGGCTTCCTCACAGCATGGACGCCTCCAGGTAGTCAGACGTATGACTAGCTTCTTATGAACTGGCCAACGTCCCTTCCATCACATTCTATTCGTTGCACAGGCCCAGCTCAGATTCCTGGGGGAGGGGCATAAATACCAGGAAGCATGGTTCATTGGGAGTTTATTTTGGAGACTTGCTATCCTGGTGGGATTTTTAACCCAGACATCCTGAACCCCGGCTAGAGGTTGCAAACTCATTTATCTAGACAGAACAGGCAGGCGACATGAGGAAGGAAGGCTGATGCGAGACCACCGAGATGGGAGAAAACTGAGGCGAGTGGGGAGCCCAGCACCAGGCCCTGGGGGCTGCTCCTGGCACGGCCCCATCTGACAGCAGCTCTGACTGTCCGTGCGCTGTGCTTTCGTCTGTCTCCCGTTGCCTGAGTTTCCAGTGATTACAGCCACCTTCGTCTAACATTCTGGAGGCTGGCTCCGTTTTCTACAAGATCCATGCTAGGGCTCCCTCTGCCTGTGTGTTGCCACCCCATGGAACAAGATGAGGGCTGAATTTCTGTTGCTGGGGGGTGGAGTACCCACATGTTCCACTGACTCTGGAATGCCTGAGCTCTCGAGCCCAGACCGCAGAGGGTTGTGGGCAGATGTCCCTCTGATCTGTCTCATCTCTGGAAACCCTGACTTTCAAGCTGCGTCAGAGCCACTCCAAAAGAAAGTGACTGGGCTTAAACCCCATGTGAGGAGAGGAGCAGCCTCGGGCAACAGGTGGCTGGCTGCCCGGGAAGCTGGTGCCCGGGAAGGGTGGCCATGGGGGACATCCTGCCATGGGCACCACAGTGTGTGCCTCATCTCGCAAGAGTAGGGCTGGTGGTGGAAGGGGACCGCTGGGTTGCAGCTGCAGCTAAGCTCACTGCCCAGAGGACAGGATGAGTCAGGCTGGCAGGAGTGCCCGGGGGGTTTTGATCAAATAAATGAGCAGTGAGGAACCACTGCTCACATAGCAGGTCGATAATTTCTCTTGAATTGGTTATGTGCTTCATAGGATCTTTTCAGTTGAATGGGCCCAAACTTTTTTTTTTTTTTTTACATAAAGTTAAAATGAATGAGTGGAGATCACTCTTCAAGCGCCATCTCACAGTCATCCTTCTCCATGAAGTATTTCCTCAGCTCCCACTCGGCCCATCCCTCCACCCTCAGTCCTAATTTGATTTCTCTCCTCTTCACCCAGTCACGTGGAGGGTTCCAGAGTGTTCACCTCCCTGCAGTGCAGTTACTACTCCGTGAGGCTCTCTCTGCTTCAGTGCTGTCTGTGCCCTGGGTCCTGCCTTTGCCCCACTGAGGATGGCAGCGCAGAGCTGAGACGCGGGCGGGCACTCAGGGGTCCACGGCACACCCCCACGACTCCTTGCATCACGCCTGGCCCTGGCCCGCTCCTGGTGACTGATGGCCTGCACTGGTCCCACGCTGGGAAGGGCGTTGCCAGGAGACTTCAACGCGCTTTCGATCAGAGCTCAGGTTGGGTTGGTAGAGCCCACGACATGAGGTTCAGAAAGGTGTCTTGACTGCCCCTAACTTCATAGCCATCTTACAGCCGATGAGCCTCAAACCTGGTTGGCTGGAAAAATTCCTTGAGGACAGGGGTACCTTGCGTTCCACTGTGTGTCCCAGTGCTATATGGTGCCCGGTGCCCAGTGGGGGTTGGTACAAGGACTGGTTAACCCCTGGCTTTGTGGGGGCTCATGAGCCTGTAATGTGCCCCTTCCTTCAATGCCACATGGGGAGGAGGGGCTGATGATCAGCTGGAAATCAACCAGGAGAGGCAACAAGAGATCAAGACATCAACTCACAAAGCAGCAGCTGCCTCAGCCATGAAGGGCTGTTGCTGTGCCCCTGTTAAAGGACGGGTGTCCACCCTGGGAGGGACAGGCAGCAGTCACAGAGAAGGAAGGACTTGAGATCCGGGCATCTATTATACATGAAGGAGACTTGGGTTTTAGCAATAGAGAAGACGTGGCTGGTTTGAACCCCAAGTCAGGCCCCTTCGGGTGCCTAGCAATGAAAAATTCTGGGGACCTGGAAAGCATTGTGGGAGTCAGAGGAGGCGAAACCTCATCAAAAGCAGTTTCACATTCTCGTGCTGCCTCTCACTGGAAGGTTAGGTGGGTGGAGGACGAGACGTCAGCCCAGGATAAGCTCTTCCCTCTTGGGGAGCTCTGCTCTGCCACCCGGGCACCCTAACTAGAGCTGGCACCCCCATTTGGGTGGGGTTGACATTTTCTCCTCTCAGGAGCTGGCAGGACTCACACCAGTGACAAAACAGCATCACTGCCCTGTCACTGCAACTCTTATTCTCTTTCGGTGTCCCTCTTGTGGGTTTATTAGGTCTCTTTTGGTTTCCAGTGACAGAAACCCAACTCAAATAGTTGTCCACTGGGAAAAAAAAATAGGAAAGAAAGACAATGGCTTCCACAATTTATAAAACGTGGGGGTAGATCTCCAAGATGAAGACCTGCTAGAATCAGGTGGTGAGATGATGTCACAAGTATGTCTTGCCTGTCTCAGCACTGTTGTCTTCAGACACATCCACGCAGACGACCAGACCAGGCCCCCCGCCAATGTACTGACAAGCCCAGCGGCACAAGAGCACTCTTTTCTCAGCAGCCAGCCCCACATAGGTCCTAGAGCTGCCCAGCGATGGCCCAGCTCGGGCCGCTTAGCCAGCTCTAATCCAGCCACCGAGGCCAGTGAGACGCATGGTTTGAATGACCAAGCGTTACTCTTGTGTCTGTCCCTGGAGCAGGGTGGCGTCTGGATGGCAACAGTTTCAGTCGAACCACATAAACAGATGGGGGAGGACAAGTGGTTCCTCAAAGAAAACTGGGCTGTTGTTACCAAAAATGGGCAGATGCAGGACAAATTTCCATGGCGGCGAGCATGGGCAGTCCCTCTGAGAATTTCTGTGTCTTTCCCCGTGTGAGAGAGTTCACACAGAAACACTCATTCTCTCCATCTAAGCTGTAAGGGCCAGGCTCCTAAAATGGGGTCTCCCCCTCCTCACTACCCTCCGCCCCACCCGGCTCCATATAACAGCTAGTTTTTTTTGTTATGTTTTGTTTTGTTTTTAGAAAGTTGGATATTTTCTTGTGGAGGGCAATCATCAAATACCATCATGTTTTTCTTTTGTTTTTTGTTTTGTTTTGTTTTGTTTCGAGTCCAGAGAAATAATCAAGAAGTACAATAACATTTCTAAAACCAATTATCTGGGAACAAAAGAGCATCATAAATTGATCTGNAAAAAAATGGTGAAACCTCCCTTTGATGTTTAGTCACATCTCCCTCAGGGAAAAACCCCATCAGAACGCTTTTCATCATGCTGTTTTCAAAGTTCTGGTAATAATCACAAATTATACTAATGAGGAAGAAATGGGAAAACGCCTTCTACAGAGGCCCGTGTTTGTACACTAACTCAGCTACAAACGGAACTGGTACAGAAGTTGGGGGTGGGTTAGCATGACCATGGAAGCGTGGTACAAGCAAGTATGATGGTTCAAAGCAAGGCCACAAGAAGCGGGGAGCTGTGCATGAGGCCAAGCTTGCAAAAATGCAACATCAAACTCCAAGGATACCTTTTTTTTTTTTCCTTCTTCCTGGAAGAAGACAACCAGTGACAAGCGGCAGCTCACTGATGACAGAGAGTGGCAGAATAGCCACATCTTGTCTTCGCCTGGGGAGGTAAAAAAAAAACACCTCCCATAGGGGGAGAATGCTGACCCTCAGACTCATTCATTGGGCAAAAGACCTGGACAATTTCATTGGCAGGGAAGATGATAACTGAAGTGACAATTTCCGATTCAAATCTTCAGGGCCAAATATTTTCATCTTAGAAAGGAAAGAGTACACGCCTTGCTATGGTATAACACCCCCAAAACGGATCAGCTTTCTGTGCTCAAACTCATATTTGATCAAGATTTACCTTTTCACAGTTATATGAATAATCACACTAGTGGGGAAAAACAAACAAACAACTCTGTAAATACTCTAAATAGCCTCACGGCAGTTCAGGTAAAAAATTGTCACCAGATGAATTCAATTTAGGGCTCCCTGCCAAGGGACTTATGAAAAATTCCCAGTTTTCAGACCTTCATGGAAGAGGGATTTCAGGTCTGCATCATATGTACATACATGTACAGATCTTTGCAACTCAGCATATAAAATACCTTACAGAAACCATGTACATACCACCTATTGAAATTCATTGTAGATGTTGTCTAGGTATTGATATTCAGAATCAATTCAGTTGCTCAATTTTTAAAATACTGAGGACATTTGTTTCTCTCAGATATCTCCCACTCATTCTAGTTTCCATTTCTTTGTGTGTGTGTGTATGTGTGTGTGTGTGTGTGTGTGTGTGTGTGTGTGTTGGGGACCAGCCATGGTCATTGGTTACACATTGCTTTCATGTTACAGTGGCATAGTTGACTCTTTTTTTAAGGAGGGCGCAGCTCATGGTGGCCCATGCTGGGGATCAAACTGGCAGCCTTGGTGTTATCAGCACGATGCTCTAACCAACTGAACTAACCAGTCACCCCTAGTTTCTATTTCTTGAAAGTTACAAATTGTCTCTGCATTCAAAGGGTCAGGTTACAGATATTCTGGAATGAGACGAATCTGAGCCTGGTGAATGTGACATAATAAAAATAAATGTCTGGCCTTGTCCTGGTTCCCAGCACAGCTACTAAACCTGGGGGATCTCCAGAGTGACGAGTATCTTTTGGAGGCTAATGGGGTAACTGGTGGCTGGGGACCCCAAGATGGCTTCAGAGTGGGAGCTGGTGGCCAGAATGACTGAGACATGAATACAGAGTTGGAACTTTCAGCCCCCACCAGCACTCTGGGGAGGGCAGCGAGAGGCTTGAGTTAAACACCAAATGACCTAGGATTGACTTCATTATGTCTATATAATGAAACCTATATTAAAAACCCTAAACAATGGAGCTTGGAGAGCTTAGGGGTTGGTAAGCATGTCAAGGTGCTAGGAGGGTACCTGGAGGCTTGAACCCCTGATTTACAGCCAATCAGTCAGAGGTAGGGGAGACCCAACTTTGAACCACCATCCAAAGTGGGGGGCCAATCCGTGGGACTGGGCCCTGAAGCTGTCGGAGCCCGGGAAGTTAGTGTCCGAATTGAAGCGAGTTGTTCAACAGCCAGTTGGCGTCTGGAGAATGGGAGAGTTGGTTGTTGGTGCTGGAAAACACCCCAGAGTGAGGCATTCGTCATGGTGGTTCTCAAACTGTGTTTCCCTGGAACCCAGCTGTTGCTGAGCTGACTCAGGTCCTAAGTCATGGTAGCTGAATAATGATAGTTTCTAAAATTGCTGGGAAAGTGCAGAGGTCCTCAAAGTGTGCTTCATGAGGACAAGATTCAGAGATAAACTTAACACCCAGTCAGGGAGGCACATTCATTTGCCAGCCTCTGGCCTGGGATCAGAGATTACATGTACCCAGGCATGGAGTCCAACCTGAAAACCAATGGATCTCAGCTTTGACCTTGACTTGGCTCCTTAAAACTGTTCCCCCTTGGGCAAATTATTTACTATTTCTAAGTCTCAGTTTCCCTTTCTTTTATCTACATTATCTATCTACCATCTATCTATCTTCTATCTATCATCTACTATTTTTCTATCAATTAATCATTTATCATCTACTGTCATTATTTCTATCTATCTGACTATCCATCTATGGTGGGCATTAAACTATTCATCAATATCCATTTCCTTTTACTTCTGTGCATTAGCACGAACACACACACACACACACACACACACACACACACANGCTGGGCTAGAGTGACTGTGTGGTCTGGTGGAAAGACCTGAATTCAAGGCAAGCTCAGCCACTTCGTGGGTCCTTTAACTTCTCTGAGTCACGTGAGCAATGCACATAACGATACTCATCTTAGAACGCTGCTTGAGAGTCAAGTAAGGCAACGCATGGAGTGGCGAGCACAGGGTCTGGCATCCAGTAGTTAGTTGATAATTAAATGTTTCCTTTCTTCCCCCTTTCCCCCCATCCCCTCTCAACAGAGCATGAGTTAGGGTTTTGACTCTGAGGGGCAGAAGAGGTTGTATGCGTCTGAGGGAGCGTGAAGGCGACGCTAGGGGCACAAACCACCCAACTCTGAGCTCTTTTAAAAATTGTGCTTTGTTCACAGCTGTGTCCTCACACCCTTTACAGTGCTTTGTATATATTTGGTGCTCAAGGCACGTGTGGTTGGCATCAACCAGAGCAAATACTTGCTGTTTTTCATGTCCAGATATTTAAGATGGGGGCAGGGGCTTGGGGAACACGAAGAGACAGGATAAGCTTTCTTTCTGATTCTTCCACATGCTGGCTGTGGTCTTGTGTGGAAATCCTGTCATGTCCTTGGGACTCAGGTCCCCATCTGTGAAATAAGGGATGTGATAGGCTGATGTCCGCACGGTTCTGGCACGGATAGTCTGGAGCCATGTATGGTTCCAAGTCGGTAAAGCAGAATTGCAGCTGGATTGCAAACTAGGCTCAGGGCAGGGAGCTTCAGTTGTGAAATAACAAACGGGCACACGGCCTAGCCCTTGCCACTCGCTGGGCTGAGGCGCTCCTTTTCCTGTTGTCGCCAAGTCCATGAACCACATCCCAGAGCCGGAGGCTGTGTGCTCAAAACTTGCTTCTTTGTGAGACCCCAGCGATGGAAGGCTCTCGAGGCATCCAGCTGCACAGCCCTGACCAACATCTGCTAGACACTCAAAGGAAGCAGTGGGTGACAAAAGCAACGACTTTGACATTTAAGCCAATCTTTGGTGCATCTGACTTTCCCACAAACCCACCATGACACATGTTTTTGTAGCAAAGCATTTGAAACATCAATAAGAGGCTTATAAAAGAGCCCACAAGACCCAAGGATTTCCAGTCTTGATAGGTGTTATTTGGGGTGAGCCTCGCACCCCATCCTGCTTCCTCTCTGCCCTGCAGGCAGTGGGCCCCCAGCCCTATGCACTTGGGGGCGCTGCTCCTGGGGGTACCCTGGAGCATGCTTGTTTCATCATCACTCTCACACTGTGTCCTTTTGGGGTTAGAATTTTGGCTCAAGCATCCAACAGGCTGTGTGACCTTAGGCAAGTCATTTAACTTATTTGAGCATCAGTTTCCTTACCTATATTCATGCAAACAGCAGAGATTTGCTGAGTGTCTCTAATACCAGGCACTCTTCTAGGTTTGGAATTCATGTTTGGCCATTTCTCATTGGAAGACTGAGACCGTCCGTCACTGATAAGATTTAGTGAGCAAGGAATAAGCTTCAGCGCTGTTCTGGCTGTGCTCGTGCATTGTTGTGCTGGCACAGGAGGGCTGAGAAGGCAGGATGGTCTATCTGCAGACCCACGGCCTGAACCCGACCAGGTCAAGGGCGGCCACCAGGTGCTAACTTCAACAGAATTTGAGGTGCCTCATGAGAGAAATAGTGACTACACTGAATGATATTAAAGCATGGAGCCAGGAGGGAGGACAGTGTCTCCCTGGCTTCTTGGGTTGTCAGAAGGTCACCTGGAGGCAGGAAAAACCAAAGGCTGCCCTGGGACCCCGCTGGAGCACAATGAGAATGGATGCCTGTGGGGGTAAGCCTGGGTGGCTCTTCCCAAAGGTTTTCTGATGTGTCTCAGGTTTAAGAGCCAACACTCGATGCGAAATTGAGAAAGTGGATGAGTTGTAACTTGAGGGTGCTCTAAAACCACTATTCGGGGAGTCTGTTAGCGTTTTTCCACGTTTATGTATTGAGAGCATATTAGTTGTCAGGCACTGTGCTAGGCTGGGGATACAATAGAGTGCAGAAAATAGACATGAATATATATCAGTACCGGAAAATCAGTACCGGAAGAGAAACAAGCCCGGAGTATCATCAGAGAGAATGCTAACTTTGATTATCTCATGTAGGTGGACTGACCAGAAAGGCTCACTTTCCCTTTGAGGAAGTGACATTTGGTTTATGATTAAAGGATTCTTGGGGCTAGTCATGTATAAGTGGGGCTGAGATGGGGCAAAGAACATTCAGGCAATGGCAGCGTCT
>NW_017731356.1:4097341-4116613 GCF_001890085.2 Hipposideros armiger
CGGCTGTAAGTCCTTAGGAGAAGGGAGAGTGAAGGCAGAGAGAGATATTTCTAGGGAAGGCCTCTCCCTCTTTACACTCTCTAAGAGATTCCTCAAGAGCCAAGCTTTTACAAATATATTTTATAGGATATGTTTAAAAGCTTTTTAAGAAGTGTGAAGTTAGTCATCCACACCAGGATGGTTCTTTTGCCATCACGAGGAGGATGGGGGAAGACTCCAGCCGTTATGCGAAGGGTACTCCAGCTTTACACACAGAGGCAATCGCGAGCTACTTTTAGCAATGAAGGAAAATCCTTTGTATGAGACCTAGGACAAGGAGAGGATAAAAATGTTGAGCATTGACCTCATCAAACTTCAGGACATAGTTTTGGAAACTGTGGACAGATAGATTTAGGATACCCTCCGGTTCATTAAACTAAGATTCACTGACGTTTAGATTTGCTGAGAGTTAGAAAGGAGCTTGGAGAGGATCTGGTCCAGTCATCTTATTCTTCAGAAGAGAAACAAAATACCAGACAGGTTAGGTGATTTGCCCAAGAGCGCTGGTGTGGACCTGGGGCGACAAGGAACACAGGCTCTTGGTGCCTCCTCACCTCTAGGGCTCTCCGGTGTATGGACTGATGCCTCATGAGATAAGGCAACTCCCATCTCTCTGTGATGATCACAGAACGAGGAACAAAGAAGACAAGCAAGACGCCCCGCAAAGACAATAAGTAAATCTCACCCTTAGGAACCGAAAACAAAGCAGCAGGCAGCACTGGCCATTAGTACAGGTGACCCAACTCTCCCTGCTGCCCTTCAATGTAAGCTCCTGGAGACGCCCGCCTTAGAATGCTCTGGTCCCCGGTTCTGGGTCTGAGTCCTTCAGTGTTAGGAAGTCCAGATGTACACAAGCAGAGTAGAAATAGTTGTTAGAAAAATAAAGCCTCTGGAAGGCTTCTAAACTAAAACGGCTTTGAAAATCAGTGGAATGTGGCTGGTGAAACAGGGACCTAATTACTCATCTTCACCCACATTCTGGAATCATTTTAGTGATTAAAAGTCAAGCAAACAGATGAGTCAGGTCTGCCAACCCCAAAACACAATTATCTTCTCCAGATCAACCCAGATCGACCAGAAATTGGTGAATTATCACACGGAAATCAAATGAGCAACTTTGCAAATAGATAAGAGATGCAAATTAAGGCAAGGAATACCCACTTCCATTTATCAAATTAGTAAAGGTTAAAACAAACAAACAAAAAGCCCAGATTGGCAAAAATGTGAGAGAAAAGGTCCTGCTTAAACACTAAGTTCACAGCCAGTGGTCATGTAAATTGCTGAACCTTTTCTGAAGAACAGTTTGGAAAAAGATATCAAAGTTTTAAAACTGTTCATTTACCTTGTAATCTCATCACTAAGAATTTAAGAAAATAACCAGAGATGTGCCTGAAAATTTATATGTAAGGATGTTCATCACTTCCTTATCAGGCTGTTTATAATAAACAATTCAGAAGAAACATAAATGTCTTTTACTAGGAGATTTGTTAAATACACTATGTTGTATTCAGATGAGAGCCTAACATGCAGCAACTAAAAACCATGAATTAGAAGGACATTTACTGCCATGGAGGTTGTGCATTCCATAGTGCCAGATAAGCAAAAACAAGTTATAAAGCAGTATGTTTGGTTTAATATTGACTATACCCATATATATGCATATTTTTATATTCTTAGTAAAGAACTAAAAGGATTTTTATACTTCAACACATGAACAGTGATTTTTCTCTGGGAGGTGCTATTACAGATTATTTAAACTTTCATATGTGCTTCTTTTTCATTTTCTGTTTTTTTCAGTCAACTCATGAAATCTTTTATTCATTTACAAAGGTTCTTGGAGCGCTTTCTATGTGTCAGCCTGGGTGTTGGGGCCGGGGTGAGCACTGAGACTGAGACAGACAAGGGGCTCGCCCTCGGGGGGGTCTGTGTGAGGGGAGGATAGGAAAAAGCATTCCAGGCNCAGCATCTGTTCAGTGCTTGCTTTGATGCTGGGGACTGTCTTAAGTGTATCAAATGCTTTGACGCATTTAATCTTCACAATGCACTCTGAAATGGGTACCGTTGTGATCGTGCGCATTTGTATAGATTAGAAAACTGTGGCACAGAAGTTGGAAAGTGACCTGTCCAGGCCACACTGGACTAAGTTGGGAAGCTGGAATTTGAACCCAGGCAGTTTAACTCCAGAGCCACACACCCCTACCCATCATGCCACACTCTCTTTCTGTCCTCCCTATCTAAGATGGTGGGCGAGTTTTCCATTTATTTGAATCTTTGCCATTTTCAGTAAAATCTTTATAGTTTAAAAAATATGGTGCTGCGTAATATGTGTTAGAGTTATTTCAAGATACTTCAAGGTTGGTTTTTTTCTTTACCTTCTGTTTTTCTTGTTGCACGGATGGTGGAATTCTTAAAATTATATTTCCAGATTATTACTTGTTACCTTTAAACTGACCATTTTTCATAACTACGAATAAAGCCATAAGTGAGTTCAAATGCACGTTAAATCTGTAAAAACTCTAAAATACAGGGAGAACATTGTACAGTCAATCTGGTCTCATGCTTCTCTCACTTGTGTGAGGGGAGAATAGGGCGTGGGCAGAAGTGTCTGGAGAGGAGCCAGTGCCCGCTGTTGGAGTCGGGCTATAAGGAAGCTCGTGTTTCACGCTACAGAACCTGGACTCCTGTCGTCAAACCTTCCAACACAAGGTTTCGGCAAAGAAGTGAGATGATTAGATTTGTTTTTAAAAACATCCTTGCAGCATTTTGTGAGGCAACTTGGCCTTGGGAAAAGCTGGCGATAGAGAGGCCAGTTAGGGCGCCGTTGCAATATTTCGGGTGAGAAATAATGAAAGCCTGACCTCAGGCAATAGCAGTAGGAAAAATGGGAGTGGAGAAGGTGTGGTGGGAGTAACGTGTCTCGGGTGAAATCTACAGTCCTGGAAGACTAGTAAATGCTGGGGGAGAGGAAGAGCGAGGAGTGGAAGTTGTCACCAGAAAGAGTGACCTTGGGTGAAACAGGTTGTGTTGGGAGTGGGACAGGGGTGGGGCGGGCAGAATGTGGCAGGGAAATATGTCTGGGGTTGGTTTGGTACAAGTGAAGAGCCAGAAGGATAGTCACTGTATCATAGCCAAAGCATGATACAGAAACGGTTGAAATTTGCAAAGTAGAGCCCTCCAATAAAATGGAAAGGTAGGGATTTATGGGAGGTTTATATGGGAGAGTGGAGCTGAGCGCTTGGAAGTTACCGGTATAAATTGCATCTGGGGCTAGAGGGGAAGGGTGGGGTCAGTCCAGGTAGAGTTGCCATCTTTAATAAAACAACAACAACAAACAAATAGGACAATCAGTTAAATCTGAACTTCGCATAAACAATGAATAATATTTTTAGTATATTCCATGTAATATTTAGGCTATACCTATTCTAAAAATTATTTATTGTTTATCTAAATTAAAATTTAACTGGTCACCATGCATGTCCCCTGATAACCTTAACAGTGGCTGCAAACAGAAATGCCTACGGGACCGGGAAGGCATTGCCCACGTGAGGTGCTGTGTGATGCACAGTGGAGGGTGGTGCAGGCGGGGCAGCCTGGAGCACCTGTGTCTCATCGCTGGGGGCAGCTGCTGCCCAGCTCCAGCTGATTGGGCTCTCACATATGGCCTCAAGGGTGTCCAATATTCTAATGTTTCCAAACAGAATAGAAGCACACATTTTTAATGTGAACTATCCCAATTTTAAAAGAGGACGACCGAGGCAAAGAAAAAAACATTGTGAGGCACGGAGCAGGCCTGTGGGTTCCCCAAGGCAGATGGGCCACTGCTTTACAATCTCTAATCTAATCTTTGCAGAGTGGGCGGGGCAGGTATTTAACCTGCAAATTACGGTACTTTGCAAAGTCAGGGTGTGGGGAGGGGATGGCAGCAGGGGGATGACTCCCTCATGCAAAAGGGAAGATGTGGAAGTGATGACTATGGCCACAACTCCATGATCTTGCTCCTCAGTGCCTGAACGTGTCTCATGGCCATGGTCGCCATAGCGAGGCAGTGGCCAAAGCCAACAGAGGGGTGCACCCAGTGCACTCTCGCAGGGCCAAAGAGATGAGCCTATCTCACCAGCCTTTCAGGTAGCACGAGCAGCTATTGGGGCTCTGAAGGCTTTCATCAGAAAATTGTGGGTGGAAACTTCCTGGGCTTTGCACCGAGCTTCTTGAGGCTTCTCACCTTCAGATACAAAGTGAGTGGGTGTCTCTCTGAGAAGTAGAATAAGAGAACGAAAGAGAGAACGAAAGGTGTTTCCCTGGGCTATGGAAACTCTATAAAGACGGAGCCGGCTTCCCCTCCCTTGGGCAGTCAGCAGCAGAGGTCCCTTCCTTGATCCCCGGCACTCCCCAGGATCGAGAAGGAACACTTTTGCCGGAGGCAGCCCGAGGCACCGGCTGCCATGCAGCAGCCCTTGAACTACCCATACCCCCAGATCTACTGGGTGGACAGCAGTGCCAGCTCTCCCTGGGCCCCTCCAGGGTCAGTCCTCCCATGTCCGTCCTCGGTGCCTAGAAGGCCTGGTCAAAGGAGGCCACCACCACCACCGCCGCCGCCACCGCCGCCCCCATTGCCGTTGCCACCACTGCCATTGCCACCTCTGAAGAAGCAAAGGGGCCACAGCACAGGCCTGTGTCTCCTTCTGATGTTTTTCATGGTGCTGGTGGCCCTGGTTGGATTGGGGCTGGGGATGTTTCAGCTGTTCCACCTACAGAAGGAGCTGGCTGAGCTCAGAGAGGTAAGCTGGCTGTGGATTCTGTGCCCCGGGGCTGGGGGGGAGGGGGCACACAGCTCTGTCACTGTGGAGGGGTCCACATGGACCACCGTCTTGCAAAGTGCTTTCTAAGTCTTTCTTCCTGTCTTAGAAATAAGACGATTCTAGTCATTCCATTCGACAGAGAATTGCAGGCAGCTCCCAGGATGAAAGGAGTGTTTTCTGTTGGGGAAAGAAAGGGTTAGGGGGTCACAATAGGGCTGGCAGGGACAGATCTCCCTCTGTCCTTTGGCAAGTCAGCCAGTGGAGCCATGTATTTAGTGAGCCAAGAAAGAAAAGGAGCTTGGAGTCTTGTGTAGAAGTGCATCTGTTCCAATGGCCAAATCTAATTTATTTATTTATTTTTTGAAAATGCTTAAAAATATTGGAACTATTCAAAAATCAAAAAGCTGAGGCGTGGGGAGGCACCACGGCTTGGCCAAAGTCAGAGTCAGAAGAGGTTCTGAGGTAGTTAGAGTCCCTTTCTGGGGCTGGGTTTATTTGACAATTCTGCCTCTTTGGCTTAAAGAACTTCGTATTTATCACGTGTCTTTTTCTTTTTTGCCAGTCCACCAGCCAAAGACATATAGCATCATCTCTGGAGAAGCATATAGGTGAGTGCTTTTATGCATGTCGGTTGAGTTTCCAAAGATAGCCCTCAGAGCTGAACCACACGAGGGGAAGGCTGGAATTGCATCCATTCGCAGGCATATACATACTGGCTGATTTGGAATCTCTGGTCATTTGGGTTCCTTGCACTGCCCTGATCTAGGAAGTGAATTTAATTGTTCTAAATCAGCGTATCTGGGTACTGCACAGCATTCAAAAAATTTCCACTTGCCTTTGGGAAGAGACACACACACGTCCACCCTTGGACCCTTGCCCCCGAGCAGCTGGCCCCAGGCCAGGCCCCTTCCTCCAGTCTCCTAGTTCCCATGCACAGGGTAACGGCTGTAAGTCCTTAGGAGAAGGGAGAGTGAAGGCAGAGAGAGATATTTCTAGGGAAGGCCTCTCCCTCTTTACACTCTCTAAGAGATTCCTCANTGGGAGAGCCTGAGGGACTCAGTGTTTTCTGGGTCTCAGGTTTTGGAGTACATGCTTTCTCTCGTGTAGGGTCCCCATTCTAAAGTACTTGGTTTTAGCTAACACTCAAAAACCACAGTCTTCTGGGTTGCACCTTCCCCAGATTTGTAGATGGCAAAACTTAGACACCATAAGGATTAAATCAAAACAACCTTCCTGCTTGATTCAAGGAGTGTGTGAGACAATAACATTCCACCCTTCTTTTTGGACAAGAGATGTCCCTAGGTCGTGGATCTCTTCAGATCCAGTGTGGACTACGTGTCGTTTTTGGGTCACATTCAATCAACTGTCAAGCGGACACTGACCTTGTGACATGAAGCTGCCCACCAGTCATGAGCAGACGCCCCCTGCATGCCCGAAGCTCAGAGGACATGAGGGAGGGAAAGAGAGAGACACGAATGCACAAGAAACCTCTGCGCTTAATGTATACAACAGGTGATCACTCTGAGATCTTGCGTTGATGGAAACAAGATGCTGCAGCTGAGATGATCTGTAGAGTTTGGGAAGGTCTTTCATCTCAGATTTCCAACTGGACCATGAGGATGTTATACTGGACGACCATACAGTGTTGAAACTCAGGGCAGGGCCATGCCTGACACAGGGACGCATGGTAGATGCAGAATCAATGCATGAATGAATGCATGAATGAGCGAACGAACAGATGACTGAGCGCTAAGATGAATTTTAGTTCCAAGTCCCACGACTGTGAACACAGGGATCTCGCTCCAGGAGTGAAAACAGTCCGTAAATTCCGGAAGATGTAAAAAAACGGAGAACAGAAAATACACGTCTGTGAACTAGAGAAAGGGGCTCTTGGGCAGGAGAAGAGATTTCTGAGTGGCGAGGTCATGACACTCAGCTTCTGTCCCCAAGGCCTTCTGTGAAATGAAGTGCTTCCTGCCACCCTCTGACCACTTCCTCAGTATCCCTCCCACCCCACTGCTCCCCACGCCTTACTCTGTGGAGCTGGAGCTGAAACAGAGCCAACTGAAGGAGTGTCTAGAATGAAACGGCCTCAGGGACCACGGTTACAGGGTCCTTATCTGTGTTTTTATTCTCTGCCCTGACCCTCTGCAGCCCCTTTTATCACATGGTGCCGTTAACCTGAGCCCAGGGAGAATGAGCAGGACCTTTGAAGAAGGACACACACACACACACACACACACACACACACACACACACACACCCCAGGACGCTGGTGCGAGAGAAGTGCTTGCTGTACAGGAATCTGGGAGGTGCAGAGCTGCCAGGTGAAGGAACCCCAGGACCTTTGCTTCCTCAGCTGGACGCCCCATCCTTGGAGGATGCGAGCCCGAGCAGTGCCAGCCCAGGGGGAGAGCTCCCTTTCTTTATAATCCAGTGACCTTGATCCGTGAGAGATGAGATATGCAAGGATGGAGTGCCCCATGGGATCGGGCCACCTGTGGGTCAGGTATCTGCAAAGCGGGCACTGACGTGGACAGTACCAGTCACGTCCTGGGGATACACTCAGGTGTCTCAGTGCATGTTAAAGCCTGTTTAGACAGGGGAAGGGTAGACCAGATAGCGGTATGCAAAGGTTAACCTCTGCAGCGGTGATGGGGGCGGGTTTCTGAAGCTGCCAATAAGAGGACAGGCAGACTGGCCTCCATGGTCATGAGGTGTGGGATAGCAGACAGCCAGGGAGGTGCCTGGGTAGGCTGGTGAAGCATTTGTCAGGGGGCTGCATCAGGGGACTCAAGCAGGTGCTGGGGCCGGGGCACAGGGAAGAGAGTCTGGGGCTGGAGGCAGGCTTTGGGGAGACAGCAGCCAGCAAAGCAGGACCCAAGTATAAGAGGACGGGACAAATGGGCAGGGACTTGGAGATAGGGGAGCAAGATTCCACTCCTGGATGGCGGTGTGTTCTGGGCCCTGGAGCTGAACAGCCTGGGTTTGAATTCAGGCTCTGCCATTTACTAATTTTGTGTGTAACCTTGGAAAAATGATTTAAACTTTCTGAGCGTCAGTCTCCATATCTGCCCATGGGAATATTTAACCTCATAAGGCTTCACAAGACAGTGGGTGTCTGAGCTGTAGGGTGGCTTTGGAAGGAAGAGTTCACCAGGAAGAAGAAAGAACTTTGTGGGCAGAGGACACCCCAGGCCTACCTTGGGGACATTGGGCCAAACCAGGCAATTAGAATAAGATAAGAGGGTTAACTGAATGAAGGGAACAAACCGAGGAATAGGCTGGAATGACGGCGAGATGCCCAGGAAGTGGGGGGGAAATCACATGCCACGCAGCCTGGGGTCCCCACCCAGAGTGAGGCGCAGTGAGGTCTGGGAGGCAGGAGCCCCCGGAGTTGAGGTGTGGGCTGGTTCAGGAGCTCCTGTCGTGGAAGGACACAGCCTTGGCTGGGCCCGTTTCCTTTTCTGTCATTAGAACAAGTGACAACACCTGGGTTGCCTGCCTTGTGGTGGGGGTTGGAGGGAGAGGGGGTTGGACTCTGAGAGGCCTCAGTGCCTGGACTATAAGTGCCTGGAAGAAGGTAAGAGCAGCTTGTGGTGGAGAATGTGGCTTTGGAGGCAGGTAGACCTTTTAACACAGGAGGCGCGTGGAGACAGGAAGCATATTGGGGTTGGTCCTGGTGGTGGTGGTGGTGGTGGGGGGACTTTGCAAGTGAGAAGGAGGAACTTGGCTTGGAATTCAGGGTGTATGTTGGGGGAGGGGAATTATTGGTGAAAGGCAGTCTAAAAGCACCTGAGAATCTGAGGGACGAGAGGACAGCGGTGATGAGGAGAAAGGCTACAGCAGCGGTTCTCAACCTGTGGGTCGCGTCCCCTTTGGAGGTCAAACGACCCTTTCCCAGGGGTCACCTAAGACCATCGAAAACAAAAAGATATGTACATTACGATTCATAACAGTAGCAAAATTACAGTTATAGAGTAGCAACGAAAATAATTTTATGGTTGGGGGTCACCACAACATGAGGAACTGTATTAAGNTTGGGGCCGGGGTGAGCACTGAGACTGAGACAGACAAGGGGCTCGCCCTCGGGGGGGTCTGTGTGAGGGGAGGATAGGAAAAAGCATTCCAGGCCTGGGGTGGCATGTGCAAAGACCCTGGGGCAGGAAACAGTCCTCACCAAGGTGTAGGGCATACCTCTAGCTTCTTTATTCCAGCATTTACCTGGCAGATATTTTTTATTGAGTGCCTTCCATGAGAATCACATGGTACACAGTTCTGTGAGGGATATAAAGATACATGACATGTGGTGCTCTGTGCTATTTCCTGTCAGAACATGGCTGAATGCCAGATCAGCTGCACAGATGGCTTGTGGTGTAGGAATGCAGACGGGGCTCGGTTTTGCTTTTCTGTTCATTAACCCCTCATTCATGGTGGGTGATGGTCTCGGGTGGCTCCAGAGGTAATGATGGCTTGGGTGATGTGAGTTTTGTAGGTTAATCATACTGGGCCTGCTGTGGACAATGGCCATTCTATGGATCTTTCTAGAATGTCTCAGCTCAACTCATTAGCTAAGTGGTAGCCCTATTTGGTTAAATATTTGAACTCAGAGAAGTAGTGAGAACTATTGCCTATTTTAAGTCCTTCCATTTAATTTAGCAACCCATTTACTGGTCATGTTAGAAACTGAGCTAAACATTGGTGGGTTGAACATGTAGTAAGGAATTTGCCATTTATTTGGCAAGATAAGGCAACTTATACAGTTACTACAGAAAACGAGAGTCCGAATTGACAAGGGAGGTGAAGAGAGAGTGATTCTGGATTTCAAAGAAGGGAGAAATCGTATTTGATGAAAAAGGCTTGGGAGGGTTTCTCAAACACAGAGGTATTTCCGGTGGTATTTGTAGAGTTGATAGGAATTTGACGCCAAGATCATCTGGGAGGCTGTTCCAGGCAGAAGGAACAGCATGAGTGAGGGCACAGAGGCAGGGAAGCCAGGCACATTCAGGTCAGACCAGACCCCTGGGTGTGTGCAGAGTCCCTTGCGAGTGATGGAGGAGATAAGGCTGGACAGAGGCGGAGATCATGTGCTAGGGGAAATGTACTCAGTTACATGCCCAAGGAGGAGCCATTCGAGGTGCTTGAGACCTCAGGATCATTAATTTGGGGCAGATGGTAGGATGCCACTGGGCGAGGACCTCGTGGTCAGGAGATGTGTTAGAAGTCGTCTTCAGCCTCTGTCCTGAGAGTCCTAGGGATAGCCGAGCCAGACCAAAAGGGGCCTTGGATTTGGAGTCAGGAGACCTGAATGTGGGGGCGTCCCACTCTGACACTGAGTAGCTGAGTCTTCTTGGACAAGCCACGCAACTTCTAAGCTCATTTTGCTACCTGTGAGGTGGGACCATAATCTCTACCTCACAGTGTTGTGGCTGGTTCTAAACGCAGTAACTGATAGGACAGCTCTTTATAAACCAACCTTTCCGTTGTTTTATTGTAACGTTATAATGTATACCTATGACAGGGTTAATTGGGTTTATTTTTCACCTCTCTGAAATACAGGCAGCTGTGAGGTTCACAGTTTGGATTTGCATGATGAGTATATGTTAGACTGCTGCTGTTTATGCTTTAAAAGAATCTCTTTTATGTAAATGTCCTGTTTAGAGTCTGACCTAAAGAATAGTTGGTATCTCATTTTTACGTATAATCTTTCATCTCTCTGTATTACAGGTCACCCCAGTCCATCCCCTGAAAAAAAGGAGCTGAGGAAATTGGCCCACTTAACAGGTGTGTATGTGGAAGGTGCAGGTGGGGCTGGGCGCCTTTTGTAGAAACAGAACCACTGGTCAGTGTCTGTCTGTTACTGGGATCTGGGGGAGCTGGTGATTTGAAACCCAAGTGGTTATGTCTTTCTCACCAGGTCAAACTCACACACATAGCAAGACCCCACACTGGGTGAGGCCCAGCTCTAAGCTGTGGAAATGGAGACATTATGACATAATCCCCACCCGCCAGGAGCTCACGTTTTTCATCATTCCAAAGAATCTTAGGGGACTTGGGGTGTAGGTCCACAGGGTGAGAGCTTGGGGAGGTGGGAAATGATAAGCTATTTTAGTTAGTGCTTCCCTGTTTTTTTGGAAGAACTACTCTCAGCTTTGTCCAAGAGTGGAACTAGGAGTGAATGGAGAGGCCCCGTCCTGGCATTAGTGGGCTGTCAGCAGGTGGTCGTTCCATGCAGTCAAGTGGTAGCAACATGGTAGGGTCACTCCCTATCTGAAGTCCAGGAACACCTGACAAGTGGATAAGTGTCACAGAAAGTAGAGTCCCGCCCGTGTGCCATGGTCCCTAGAATTATTTCGGCAGAGGCTGTAGAATGACCCAGGTTGGATCGACAGACATCTATAGAACACATATGTGAGTGTGTGTGTGTGTGTGTGTGTGTGTGTGTGTGTGTGTGTGTGCCCAGCCTTGGGGACATGGTGATAAATCACACATGGTTCCTGCCTTCAAGGAGCTTAAAATCTAATAGAGAAAGACAGGTCTACACGTCATCATTTCAGTATTGGACAGTGTTCTCTGCTTATGGTGTGAGGATACAAAGGAAAGGGGATTTTAGCCCAAACTGGGGGACTGAAGGCGAGGAGTTGGACCAGATGATCCCTGGAGTCCTTTCCAACTGTAGAACTTCAGAGTTCCTTGGATTTGGCTCTTCCCCTCATGGAGTGACCTCAAAGCCTAGTTGTTTTGGTGCTAGTTCTGAAGATCATAGAACCTTTGTTCTGGAAAGCTAAAACCATCTAGACAATAAGTCTTCCCTGGACTGGATTAAGGGTATATATTACTGTCCAGTTGTGTGGATGATAAAATCGAGGCAGGCAATCTGATGAAGGCGTTGAAGGGAAAAAAACATTTGCTCAAAAGGAAGGACCCACCCTTTTGCGTCGGACGCCTCGTGGGTTGGGCGCGAGAGGGTTGCTGGCTGAACGCTCCTTTCTGATTTGGTTGCAGGGAAGCCCAACTCAAGAGCCATCCCTCTGGAATGGGAAGACACCTATGGCATTGCCCTGGTCTCCGGCGTGAAGTATAAGAAGGGCGGCCTTGTGATCAATGACACTGGGCCCTACTTCGTGTATTCCAAAGTGTACTTCCGGGGTCAGTCCTGCAACAACCAGCCCTTGAGCCACAGGGTCTATGTGAGGAACTCTAAGTATCCTGAGGACCTGGTGCTCATGGAGGGGAAGATGATGGACTACTGCACTGCTGGCCGGATGTGGGCCCGCAGCAGCTACCTGGGGGCCGTGTTCAACCTCACCACTGCTGACCATTTATATGTCAATGTGTCTGCGCTCTCTCTGGTCAATTTTGAGGAATCTAAGACATTTTTTGGCTTATATAAGCTCTGAGGAAAGCACTTTGGGGTTGTCTCCATTATGTGACAGGCACTGAGAATGTTGTCTTGGAGGAGGGTCTACTTAGGCCCACCCGAGGTCAAGTGAGAAGATGTAAGCTCTGAGGACCTTGAGATTGAGACCTCAGGGTCCGGTAGGCCTGCAGTTCCTCATCTCACCTAAGGCCCATGAGCCAGACAGGATGAGGAGTATAACTGATGGACATAACCCTGTGGGCTGCCAGGTCAAGATGCAGACTCCGGGAAAAGCAACTGCCGGGAGGTCCTGCATTCATCTGCAGAGGCCAAGAGTGTTTGGCACGTTGAAAAGAACACCTCTTTGAACTCACCACCTCTTGGGGTGGGTCTACTGTCTACCTCAGGGGAGGCTGTCTTTCAGATATATGGATGTGACATGAGTGTGTAAGGGATGGCGAACGAGGAAGCTTGCATGATAAGCTACAGAGACGAAGTGGCCAGTGTCCCATTGGCAGCTGCTTTACTTCTAAATCCATAGCCTGAACTGCCAGGCGATGCTACCAGAGAAGCAACGGAGGTCTTTGGGGGACTCAGTCCATTCCCTATACAGCATGTATATTTCCAGTGCAATTGTAGAGGGTGTGTGTGTGTGTGTGTGTGACTAGAAGAGTTACATTAAGTAGAGAGGATGCGGAAATGGTGAAGAACGTGTTAGGAAAATATGGGGTGCATTTGGTGGTAGATTTTGAATGGTTCTTGGCAACCAACTCTAACAGTCCTCAGAACTCTTTTGTCAGCTAGCAATGCTGTTTTCCTATAATATAACTGGTATTTATATACATTTTGTGCATTTTTAAAGAAAAGAATATATGTAATAAAAACTATATTTTAGAATACAGATAAACATTACGAATGTACTTTTTAAGAATCACTAAGATTTTTTTTTTTTCCTAATTATTTCTTTCTTCCATGGCTTCTTCATTCATTATGACCTAAGGCCACTTTAAGGAGCGTTTGCTGGGTGAGGAGAGCTGTGAAGCAAACCTCTCCGTCTTTGTCGGGCCTTCTTTCCTTTTCACGCTATGGTCTCTTTCCTCTCCATCTCCCATTATCCACAGTTTCCATGAACAGTACTATTGCTAGTGTTAAACTCACCCAACTTCCCATAGATTTGAGGACAACTCATCTTTTCCTAAAGGCAGAGTCATGGCATACCGGAAAGGGCACAGACTTTGGCTGAAAATCTGATTTTGAATCTTTGTTCCTTCACTTACTAACTGTACAATTGCTGTGCAGATCACTTGACCACTCTTGGGCAGAAAGGGCTAATATGTACATAAAGTATCTGACACATAGTAATATGTCAAAAATGGGATCTACCATTATTAGTAAGCCAGTCTATGAAAGCCCTTCATTCTCCCATAGAAGCCACTGATCCAAGGGATCCATCCAACACCTGTTTTCTTGCATTCTCACCGGGGTCACTTACAAAGACATTTTCCCATTTTCTTCAACCACTCATTACCTCCCGCTGGACTTTGGTGCATAACAAAGGAGGTAAAAATTACCATACCTCCTTTGGAATTTGATCTCAGACATCTTATTTTCACAACATCATCTCCTTTTATTGCAGCTTAATTGCCCCAACATTTTCTCTCCAAATATGTACAGAGGGTGCCAAAAACAGTATACACATTTCAAGAAAGGAAAAAAAATTGTATTAAAGTTGTAATACTCAATATATACTGATAACAAAAGATGAATACAAGTCATATGTATACATTTTTTTTGGCACCCCTGGTATATGAGGTCTGACAATTAAGTTCATGAACTTGTTGCAGAGGTTGCTAACCTTTTTCGATATCAGAGGGATTATTCATTATGAATTTGTACCAACTGGACAAACGCTAACCAAGTTTACTATTTGGAAGTGCTGAAAAGACTGCGTAAAAAAGTTAGACGACCTGAACTTTTCACCAACAATTCATGGCTCTTGCATCACGACAATGCACCAACTCACATAGCACTGTCTGTGAGGGAGTTCTTAGCCAGTAAACAAATAACTGTATTGGAACACCGGCCCTACTTACCTGATCTGGTCCCCAATGACTTCTTCATTTACCAAAAGATAAAGGAAATACTGAATGTCATTTTGATGACATTCAGTACATCAAGGGTAGTATGATGACAGCTCTGATGGCCATTGCAGAAAAAGAGTTCCAAAATTGCTTTGAAGGGTGGACTAGGCACTGGCATTGGTGCATAGCTTCCCAAGGGGAGTACTTCAAAGATGACCATAATGGTATTCAGCAATGAAGTATGGGGCACTTTTTCTAGGATGAGTTCGTGACCTTAATTTTCTGACCTCGTGTATGTGTCAATGGACCCTTCTAGATAATGGTACCTGAGCAAAGAGGAAATGGAAATGGCTTCAGATCATCCTGAGGTGACCTGATGTCATAAGCTAGTAGTAGTATTATTGGCATTTTGATCCCTCTAAGTCTGAACTCTACTAAGATATCTTTGACATTTTCTGAAGACGGAGTCATAGCTTACTCTGCTCTAAGTACTGGTTCCAGGGAAGATGTTAACAGTTTCTTTAGGATCCCGAGTTAGTTTTCCTTACCTCAGTAGAAACATAAGAAAAGTAAAAAACACAAAACTTTTGAATGTGCTCATTAAAAATGGGCACATTTTTAATTTCGTAGCTCCTTTATGAAATGCTACAGCCAAAGTAGAGCACTTAAAAAAAAAGAAGGGTTATTCCTAGTTCAATAGGTTGAGGTTTTCTTTCTTTTCAGACAACTAAAAACACACAAAACCATGTTTTTTTTAAAGCCCCCCCAGAGTGGTGAGTTTATCTTCTCTGAAGTAGGTTTCGACTTACCACAGCTTAACAGGAAAAGAGCTTTGCTGAGGACCATAGTTCCGAGAGTGACGAATCTGAAACAATAAGTCATTGAAAGAGGGGAATTGGAGAGAGAAGTGGGGCTCCTCTGAGCCAGACTAGAAGAGTTCCTTATGGGGGTAAGCGTGGTTCACGTGTTCAATTACTTTTTTTCAAAGGAGTTTCGTTAAGTTCTGATGTTCTAAAGGTGCATTTTTACTTTTTAATTTTCTTTCCCATGGTTTTGGATAATCCAGAGGCAGAATGAGGTGATCCTAGGAAAGCAGAATCAAAACCCCGTTCCTTAGGTCTTCAGACGCAGACATGAACCTCAGTCACAAATAATATAACTATTCATGATAGCCAGGGACCTCTGGGATTCATCTAGAAACCAACCAGCCCTGAAAATCTAGATAGCTAAGTAGGTATTCTGTCCCTCATAGTTCACTCAGGGGTAGGAAAACATCACCTCAGCGATGCATTTCACACTTTGGCAAAAGCTTCCACTTCACTGTGAGACGCTTCCCCACTTTCTAGCGTTTTCAGAGAAAAGTGCAGCGCAGGCGTCCCTCCTCTCCTGCCCTGTGGCTCCTTCAGCCCTAGCGGGTCACCCTTTCTTCTACTTCTCAAGAGAACGGCATGAACCTCAATCTCACATTCTGTGGGAAGTCCAGTGTTCTCACCACGTTTTCTGGGAAGGACCTCATGCTTTGAGAAGTCCACCTTCTAGCAGGCTGCCCGGCTGTCCCCTGGGTTTTGGCAGTGGCTGCTCTCCTAGGCTCCTGTTGTTCCCGTTGTGGAATGCTTTTATTTCCCTCAAGGCACCACTACCACAGATGCTGGGTATAGACAAATTTTACTGAGGGTTTGGAGGTAACGGAGATAATCTATGACATACATAGTGTAAGTTACACCTCAAATTGAGTATCACTATCATCCCCCAAATTTGCCACAATTATCTCCGTAAATGCATCACCAAAAGTCCCTAGTACTTGAAAGGAGGCATAAGCTCTTTCATTCACCCATCCATTCATTCATCAACAAGTGTTTATTTAATGTCTGTCATGTACCAGAAACTCCCCTAGGTACTGTGGATACAATGAAATATAATGTCCCCTATGGAGTTGTATTGTAATGGAGAGGTGGTAAATAGGTAATAAAGAAGGAGCAAATAAATATCTAATAAGTGGTAGGAAGTGCTATGATGAAAAATTAAGCAAGGTGAGGTGGTAGAGAGTGATGGAGGAGGCGGTGATTGATAAGTGGTGAGCGCAAGAACTAGAAAAACTACAAGTGGAAGGTCATAAGAATAACCGGTACCTCCAAAGTTAAGCTATAAAAATAAAAATATCTTACATTTCCATAGCCTTTAAGATGTTTTCTCACATGCCTCTTGCTTTTATTGTTTTTTTTAAAGATATATGAACCAATACATGTAAAAGCAGTTGTCATGTGTCCGATTCTCCATAAGTATCAGTTGAATATATTGAATATGTATATTCTGTGCTCATTATATTCACAGCCTGGTGACATGAAATTCTGATGCCTTTTTAAAAAAATCCTGAAATATAATTAAGTAGGGTGATGCTGAAGCATTTGACTTGTAAGACAATGTTGAAGCTCTTTCTTATCCGTAAGTGGAGCTAAAACCCTCCATGGAACCCAGAGTTGTCCCTGGACAACCTCCTACGTGAATGTGAACTGCTGGGGAATTCCCCTCCTCTCCTCCTCCAGTTTCTCATCACAGAAAGGATAAAATTTGCTTCTTATGTCATAGCCCTGGCCTGCTGTGGGTGAAACACTTTAAAGACAATGTGAGTTAGTGACTGCCTTGATGGTCTCGAACTCTGAAAATGTCCACACATGGAAGACACCATATGCGAAGCAAGAACCTTTGCAACGGACCCTGGAGAATTGGACATGACATCTGTTGGTGTCTCGGATGTTTCTCTGGGCAAATATCTTCTAGTTTCACTTGGCTGAGGCCTCAGTTTTCTCACACACTCCACCCTAACACCCCTTTCGGCCTGTGGAAGGAAGCTGGTTACACATTTTCTGGACAAGAAGGTTCCAAGAGTTGTTCCTGATTGAAAGAGAGGGTAGGGGGAAAGATTCCAGAGGCTACAAAGGTCTTAAAGACATGAAGTGAGATTCTCGACTTTTGTAACAGAGATAAAAGGCCGTAGATTAAAGAAACTGGAGATTCTAGTAACATGAAATGCATTTTAGTCTCCCCACCCCAAGTCCTCATTGAGAAGAAAAAAAAACAGCCATGACTCAGATGGTGAGAAAGAAGTTTAAAGGTGTTAAACAGAACTCTAAAGTTTGAGCTACAAGTGAAGGCATCTCAAACCTCAGCATCTACTTTGCATTATTTGGTGGGTTGTGTTCTGGCTTCTAAGAAATTCTGAAGGCTTCTTCAGGGGTCTGGGAGGGTGGTAAAGAGAAGAATGCATGCAGGGGAGCTGAGATGGTTTCTACTTCCTGTAGCACTCTGTTCTTGGGTTCCCAGGTGGCACGACTGGGACGGCTAATTTTCTCTTCCTAATATTCTTGAAGAACATGACAAAACTGCTTTGTTCTGGGAGGGGAGTGGGAGTGCAGTCAGGGTGTGGGGGGAGGGGATTTTGAAAGGAGGTGAATATGAGGTATATTTTTTCTGCCTGACAGCCAAGACTATTCATCATATCTTGTGGCTCACTATGTCTTGTCATTTGAAAATAACAGGATACTTATCCCAGGACTACTTCTTGCCCTAAGCCAAGCCATGAAGTAGATAAGTAGTATTAAGAGTTGTAACGTATTGAGTCCCTTTTTGTAATGATTTTGCAAAGCCCCCTACATTTATGTTTACTAATTCTCACAACAACCCCATAAATCAGTGGTTACTAACTCCATTTTGTAAGTGAAAAAAACTGATTTAGTTTCAGAGATGTTAAGTAACTTTCTAGGGTCACAGGATAGCAGAGTCAGGATTCAAGGCCCGGTTTTTCTGATCCAAGGACTCTTACTTAAAGCAGGCTTATAGTCCCCCTTTATAATGTCAGTATTCTTCACTCATTCCACGAACACTCATTAAGCACCTACTGGCCCCAAGCATCGCTTAGGGGATAGAATGATGAACAGGACATGTAAGTACCTTGCTGCCTTTCAACTTATATCCTAGTTGGGGCCGAGGGAGGTAGTGTGCTAATGTAGAAAATAAACAAGCAAACACATAAATTATCAGATAATGATGAACACTGTAGAGAATTAAAGTAGGGTGTTAAGATAGAGACGAGATAGCTACAGTAGAGGGAAAGCCTCTCTGAGGAAGTGCCATTTAAAAACGACAAGAGCCAGGGACACAAAGATTAGGCGAAAGAGCATTCCAGGCAGAGGAGACAGTTGTTTATGGGCCTGCTTATGGTATTTTGGATAAAACAATGCACTATTGTGTGGGGCCGTAATGCAGACCGTAATAAGCTGAGCATCCTCAAGTACTTAAATACCAGTAGACCCCCCTAGTCACTGTGACAACTGCCAACCTAAATAAAGAGGTAAACTGAGGCAAGCCCAAGTTCCCAGAAATTGAGTTTATTTGGAAATAGCAGAGGAGTTGCATTTCGGGGCAACACACATGACGGTTTGGGGGTGGGGGGGCTGCATTTACAGGTGCGGAGTGCCAAGAGGGGAGGTCCAGCCAGATCCAAGCAGTAAGTTCATGGGCTTGAGGACGCCCGGAGGCTCTTGGCGGATGCTCCTCAGTCACAAGATACGCCTCCGTCTTCCTCAACTCGGGCATTTACAGGCAATCGGCCTCAGCTGCGAAGCGCTGTGCTTCTGAGGGCGCATGCGTGAGGCGCTGCCTGTGGCGTCCTCCATCTTGCCCACGCCCGGGTGCCGCTGGGCCCCGCGTCTGGCTGCTGTGCTCCAGGGGCCACAGGGTCGCCGGGCTATCGCGTGGATGAGATGCGGTAGGAACTTAACTCTTGTTTGGATCAATTAGCCTGCCCTACCATTGGTTTCGTCAGGCGTCCCTTCGCCTCACGTCTTAGAACCTGCCCACGTGTGAGGACGTTCCGTGAGGACTGAGCGGACGTGCCCCTTCCGGGGCCAGACTTCCCTCTGCGGGTGGCCGCTGCCTCCCTCCGCGTTGAAAACCACCAGGCCAAGCGCGCCGGCTCAAACCGGGGACGGGCCCA
>NW_017731356.1:4118123-4118614 GCF_001890085.2 Hipposideros armiger
TTATGATAGACAATCAGGCATAAGATCAGATTAAGAAAATTTGTTTGATGGCTTGGGAAAAAATAGAGATGGAAGGAAAAGTTCCAACTTCCTTTCAAAATATATTTCAAGGACCTCAGAAGCCTTATTCAGAATTCATAGCTCGTTTACAGGATACTATTAAAAAACAGGTATCCAATGCTCAAGCCGCTGATATAATTTTGCAAATCATAGCTTATGATAATGCTAATGAGGACTGTAAAAAGGCAAATAGGAGCTCAAAAAGGAAAAACAGACAATGGGCCAGCTTATACTAGCGCTAAATTCGCCAATTTTTGCATAACCTGGCAAATTACCCATAATACTGGCATTCCTTATAACCCTCAAGGCCAGGCAATTGTTGAACGTGCTAATTCAACCTTAAAGAAACAATTGCATAAACAGAAAGGGGGAGACACAAGGGAACCACCTCAGGTGCAATTAGCAAAAGCCATGTTTACTTTAAATTTTTT
>NW_017731356.1:4120274-4185146 GCF_001890085.2 Hipposideros armiger
TTCTCTGACTGAGTCCCTTGGTCTCGCTCTTAATCCTACTTTTGTCTCTGTCTCTTTATTCAATCTACACCGCCCCTCAAGAGAAACCTGTTTGCCCTTGCCACGCTGGACGTGACAACACTGTACATAGTTATTAGAATATTATTGACTATATTCCTTACGCTGTACTTTACATCCCTGTGACTGTTCTTTTTAAAAATTATAGTTGACATTCAATATTATTTTATATTAGTTTCAGGTAGTGGTTAGGCATTTGTATAATTTAAGAAGTGATCCCCCTGACTGGTCTAGTACCCACCTGCACCACACATAGTTTTACAATATTATTAACTATATTCCCCATGCTGTACTTTATATCCCCATGACTATTTTGTGACTACCAATTTCTACTTTATATTCCCTTCCCCTTTTTCACCCAGCCTCCAACCCTCCTCCCATCTGACAGCCATCAGTTTTTTCTCTGTATCTGTGAGCCTTTTTCTGTTTTTATTCATTTGTTCTTTAGATTCCACATATAAACCAGATCATATGCTGTTTGTCTTTCTCTGTCTGACTTATCTCACTTAGCACAGTACCCTCTAGGTCATGTTAATTTGATACATTTCTATATTGTAAAATAATTGTTGCAGTTTTCTTCACACAGGTTTTGTGTATTTCTTAACATTTTTTTCTGTATATTTTGTAGTTTTATATCTGGCCTCTCTATTGAAACTCCTTAGTTCTAAATGTGCTAGAATTGTAACAATTGGGTTTTTTTTTGCTTTTATTCCTTGATGCCTTCTATCTCCTTTGACCCAAACCATCCAATATTGATTCCTGAAAGGGTCTTGCTCTTAGGTCGTTAATCCACACATACGTAAGAAAATGTTACCTGTGAACTAAGGTGTTGGCTGACAGTTGGGAAGTTAGTTAATAATGTTCATGTCTTACCCTACTTATCCTCACATTGAGCCATCTCATTGCCCCTACTCTGCCTTGACCCCCACAGGCTGTGTTTCCTAGGCTCCGAGGCACAACACAGGTGAAAACTGGGGCACAGGTGAGAATGGAGGGCAGAGGAAGGCAGAAGGTATTATGGGTCACTTGCTTTCCCCTTTGGTGCTACTCCATATGGTCCCTAAGACCTTGTAAAGGAGTCTATCTCTGATTTTCTGAGTTTGACTTTCTTTAATAGACACCCTCCCTTCACTACCCTTATTTGACCGTTTCTGAAAAGCATTCCAATGATTGTCTTTCTAATTTCAACTTATGCTAAATAATTTTTAATATGGAAAGTATATTCATTTAAAAAGTTACATATCATTCAACAAATAACCCTTTGAGCATCTACTGTGTGCTGGGTATGGAGATACAGAGATAAAAGAAGCCCTCCTTGTTCTCAAGGAGCTCACAGGTTAATGAGGATGTGGTACTATCCAACGCCCAGAAAATACCATGGCCTGCGTGCTGTGGAAGGAGTAAAACACAAAATGCGATGGCAGCCCCAACAAAGGGCCCTTGCCTCAGTGTCAGCGGTCAGAGAAGGCTTGCTGGGGAGGTGCAGTCAAAGCAAATGAAAAAGTTGCTTGGGAAAGAAAGAAGAACGTCTCGAAGGGTAAGGGAGTGTGACCCACTGTGGCTATTGTCTGCGCTGTGTATGGCTGCAGCACAGAATATTTGTGGGGGAGAGTCAGGGCAGAGTCCAGCAGTGAGGCACCTGGTGAAGGGTTTGGGGTGCCATAGTGAGATGACATTTAGGTATAAATGAGCTGATGTGCCCCATCCCCCATTCTGTTAGCCTAGGAACCATACTGCCATTGCATAGTTAGCTACGAGTGTCCATTTTACTGCCTTAGAAAAGGATAATTATGGAAACACGCAGGAAAATAAGATTCCACCAGCTCTAAGCTCTTTGAAGAACGAACTTATCTTTCCCAGAAACTGGGTGTCCCTAAAACCTGGGGCAGTTGGTCCATAGTATCGCTCAATAAATAATTGTGGTCTTAAGAGAAGAATCAGATTCCTGGCTGTTGAGTTTCAAAAACTTATTTTGAGCTATAAGAACCCTGGTTCTGGAGTCTGAATAGCCTAAGTCCCAAATGGCTCAGGTCATCAAGATAAAGACAAATGTGACATATTTGGAAGAATAGAAGGTCAGCCAGCGATAGTGATACTTACATCAGACTAGATAACTCTTCTACCTCTGAGGAAGTGACAGAGAGCAGTGATGTACACGGGGACACTAAGTATTGGTATGTGTTCCTGAGAAGGGACCTTTTCTATGCCCTCCTTCAGGCCCAGGCTGGAGATGGGAGGAACGTATGCTGAGAACCTTGTATGTATTTGGGGGATCAGAAAACAGGGTAACTATGCTTACAATTTCAGGAGAGCCAGGAGTGGTGACAGTTTTGTAGACGTTTTCCTCTACCCTGCATAGTGCAGGAGTGGAGAGGACCGTGTGTGGTGGTTAAAGAGAAAGACCTTGTGGAATTTTCTTTTACCCCATAATGCATGTGGAACAATTAAATGTGTTCTGAGGGCCCAAGAACAGTGTGGAAGTAGCTGAGGGAGAGGCGGGTCCACCCTGAGGAGACTTTGTGGGCAGAGCAAGGAGACGGTGGCTGTATCCTGTGGGGCCCAGCAGCCATTAACCAGGTGGGACGGATGGGGCCTGAGCTGATGCCAAAGGGCCAGGTGAAGCCAGAAGGCCAGGTGTTTCTCCCCGCCCACCCTCCCCTGGGCCTCCGTACACTTTACAACCCGAGATACTGAGATGGAACCAGGAGGGGGTGGTAGGGAAAGAAATCCGGAATTAACTGGGAAAACCATGAATTAAGTTAAGATTAAATTTCTTCCAGCAATGGAATGAGAACACAAAATAACAATTAAGATGAGTGATCATAAAACAAAGAAAGTTGTGTTGTGTACATTCCTGAATTTTTAGACTGAGATTTGTATCATTACTATATTATTAAATATGGACTTAATTATGCATGAGATGGTGGCCATCATTCCATTTCTTGATTCAGATTTTCCTGGGTACCAGGTGTGGGGTGTGGGGTGGGGTACAAGTATGGCCTCAAGGGGTACAATAGGACCTCAAGGGTTGACTTGGTAATAAGTAGTTACCGGGGGTAGGCAGAAGTTAGAGTGGTTTTCTGACAGGGTGGATGGTGGTGGCAGTGATTAAATAAAAGAACCAGGAGGATGAGCGATTTGGAGACACCGGGTTTGAGAAGTGTAGTAGTTGAAGTTATTCAGCACAAACTTCCTGTTTCTCACCCTGTATGAGAAAAACTACACTTCCCTGAGCCTTTGATGTTCTGCTTGGCTGCAGGACTGGTTTTGACGTATAGAATGTGGATGAAAATGGTAGTGTGCCCTTTTGAAGCCTAAGCCCGAGAGGCACTGTGTGTTTCTACTCAGAAAAGGAGCTTCCAATACCTACCGTGAAAATGCAAAGGCCCTTTGCGTCTGGGTCCCAGAACAAACACAGGAGACAGACCTGAGCCTAAGCTACAGCTTAGAGCAGAGCTGCCTGGCCAAGCCCCTTCTGGATCGGCTGAACTACATACAACCTGTGGCTTCATCATGCTTTTTTTTTTTTTTTAAAATGTAGAATGTGTGGTACTTTTTGCTATGTGGCAATAGGAGGGAAGCCAGAAACCTGAGGGACACACGCATGAAAATACACAGTAGGGATTTGAATATGCAGGTGTCAAATGAGATGAGACCACAAAGGGAGAACGAACACAGTGAGAGAAGGGGCAGACAGAACCTTAAGCAATGTGAACACCCTGACCATTTGCCGTTTGGACATGCACAATTCTGAGTATTGAAGGTATGTCTTTGTTCCGTGATGGCATTGTCTACTTTACAATATGAATGAGGCTAGGGATGACTATAAGAATTCTCTGCATTTGCTCCCCAACCTCTGAAAGCTGTGATATGCACATGTACTCTGCGTTATGTAGACCTGATAAATACCAATCTGTGCTTTTCTTCCTGAATAAGACACTTTCTCTCCCAGGGTAGGTCTTGGCATTTTTTACTTTGAAGGGAAATGGATTTTTGCTTCTCTTGACTTTCTGCTCCAGCTTCTTTGCTTGGTGGGTCCTGCCTCTGCAACAAAACATCTATCCAGACTTTGGGGTCAGTTTCTATTAGAAACCATCTGTATCTGTCTCGGAGACAGATCTGTCCATTTCTGTCCATCTTTCTTTGATAATTCAGTTGAGGAAATGTATTTGTTTTTTCCTTTAGGGCCCTGAACAGTCCATCGTATTCTGCTGAGGTTCGAGGCTCCCGTTCTCTGTTCGTGTTCTCTCCTCTCTTCCTTTCCCCCCTTACACTCCCTCTTCTCTCCTGTTCTTCTTCCACCCTCTCCTCATTGCTTGCATCCCCACTAACGGCTGTTCTGCTCCTTTTTACAATGACATTTTCGAATTCCTCGAGGTACTAAGAAGACGGTGAGCAGCTGTTTTTGCTCCTGTGTCCCACCTCCCCAAGTACAAAGGTGTTTTTCTTGTTTGTTACTTTTTTGGTTTTTCTTTGCTAGTAATCCCATGTTCACCTTCCTTTCAAACACCGCAGTTTCTGTTCGCTGCCAGAGCCTGTGCAGCATCACTGACCACAAACATGCTTTCATTCTAGTGGGGCCTGGAGCCTCTGCTCTGGGTCTGGATGGAGACACACGCAGAATGGCATTCAAACCACACCTCACAAAGTGGGGTGCAGATGCTCCTTCTCGCAGCCAACCCTTCAGAGCTACTTCATGAGGAGCAAATCGGAAGGAATTACTTGATACACACACACACACACACACACACACACACACACACACACACACACACACACACACACACACACAGCCAGAAGAAAGAGAGTGTGGTTTCCTTTGCTGAGTTTAATGACTTGATACTCATGCACTTAGCTCAGACCTTGAACACCATGGGGAAAGTTCTGATAGCTGATTATGGAGGAAATGATGCATTTCATTTTAGAAGCATTGAATTTCAGTATCTAGTGAGGTCGGCCAGCTTTGGGGTACACGTAATTTAGTTTAGCTTTGAGCACACTGAGTTTGGGGCCCAGGGGGACTTGCATGTGGCAATGACCAACTGGCAGGACAGACACATTGGCGAGATGTCAGGGCCAGAGTTGCAGAATCCATGGGACTTGCATGTTGGAAATGTAGAGAGGTGATGGGCTGCCAAGAGCAAGGGCTGAGGGTTGAGCCTGGGGTTATTATACACAACTTGGCGGATGGAAGGAGGAAGCAAAACCAGTGAAAGAGACAGATGAGCACACATGGTAAGGAAATTGTGACAGTGCAGCCCCTTGCAAGCCAAGGTAGATGGGATTCTGAAAAGGCAGGCGTGGTGATGAGCGTCTGCGGCTAAAGTGAGACCAGGAGCATGAAGGCTGAGCCAAAGCCATCTGATTTTGTGACTAAGAAAGAGGCACTGGGGACATTTGAGAAGACAGTTTCAGTGGAGTGGTGTGAACTGGAACTGAGTGCCTGCGACTAGGGAGTGATTCAGCGGTGAGGAAATGGGGGAGGGAAAGGCACACAACCTTTCAAAAAAAAAAATGTAGGCAGGAAACAGACGAAACAGAAAGTTGGGGTTAACGTCAGAGTTACCATCCGCCGGCTGGTGAAACGACTGCCAAGGGCTCCTCGCGGCCCCAGCCCTGGGATGCCTTGGAATTTGTCACATTTGTGATATCTGTCACCTTTTTCAAAATGTGCAATTTGTGATGATTTCTCGTTCTAGGGAAATGTTCACTTTTGTACCTAATTTCGTATTTATAATTTTTTTTGGTTTTGTTTTCCTAAAAGAAGCTACACAAATGGTATAAGGTTCTGGTCACCCAAACTGGATCCTCCCCAGCAAAGAGCTATATGTTCCTGGAACAGATTCGTCAGTAAGGACCTGTCTTCTCAGGTCTGAGAACAGTTTAGGTGGCGATGAGATCTAGTCATTAAGTTGCACTGAATGTTGAAAGGGTACTTAATTTTGGCTCCTTTCAGTGTTGGTCTTTCTTCTTTTCCTTGAT
This sequence comes from Hipposideros armiger, assembly GCF_001890085.2. Classification (NCBI taxonomy): domain Eukaryota; kingdom Metazoa; phylum Chordata; class Mammalia; order Chiroptera; family Hipposideridae; genus Hipposideros; species Hipposideros armiger. The sequence goes on from NW_017731356.1 coordinate 4,126,314, forward strand.
CAGATTAGTTACTATTAAAGTTGACCTTTGAACAACACATGTTGAGCCATGCAGGTCCACTTATCTGTGGATTTTTTTCAGTAAATATATGGGAAAATTTTTTGGAGATTTTTTTTTACTACCATGAAGCAATTGTACCGATTACATTAGGTTAGCATAAAGCAATCATACTGCTGCTTCTTCATTGTTAATGCATGAATCATCACACCTGTAGATAAATAACAATTTCTTTTTACATTATCTTTTCATTTTTGATGTCTCTTGCTAGTAAGATGTATAGCATCTACAGTGTTTTGTATCAAACAGACAACATAAACTTACAATGTCGATATAGTACAGTACTGTAAATGTATTTTCTCTTCCTCATAATTTTCTTAATAACATTTTCTCTTCTCTAGCTTATTTTATTGTAGAAATACAGTATGTAATACGTATAACACACAAAATACCTGTTAATCAACTGTTTATGTTATCAGTAAGTCTTCCAGTCAGCAGTAGGTTATTAGTTAAATTTTTGGAGAGTCAAAAATTATACACAGATTTTCGACTGCCCAAGGGTCAGCACCCCTAACCCCCACATTGTTCGAGGGTCAGTGTACTTTGGAAGGTACCTTAATGGGTAGGATTGGAGTGCCCTTTAGTTCTTTGTCAAAGGAAGGTTCTAAATTTGTTTCAAAGAGCAGGACTCAAGAGCAAGGGAGGCAGGGCTGGAAGATTCAGTTGGTATCTGTGACCAGGTAGGGATAGGGGTCTCAGAGAGAGAATGGCGACAGGGAGGAGGTGAGCAGATCTGAGGGAGAGTCAGGAGGAGACCAGCACAGGTGGTTTTGTCCAGGTGAGAGGTCTGGGGTGGAGCAGTTGGTTCCTCTGGGATTGGCCAAGGATGCATAGGCTGATGAGATGAGGGAAGAGCTGGAGCTGGGAGGATGAGAGAGAGAGAGAGAGAGAGAGAGAGAGAGAGAGAGAGAGAAGGAGAAGGAGAAGGACAGGTGAGCGTGATGTCACAATGAATGTGGCTGCCTCAGAGATGCCTCCAGAGTGGCCTGCTCACAGGATGAGCTGGTTGATTGCTGACCCATCCTGTGGCCTATCTTCCTGTGCTTCAGTTTCCCCTTCTGTAGAATGAAAGCACCACAGAGGGCTCTGGGGAGGAAACACGAAGAAAAATAGACTCGACACCACTGATGGATAAATTCTTATATGGTTTCTATGGTAGTAATCCTGGGCTGAAGTTAAAAAAAAACAAAAAACTATATAAAGTGAGTATAATACATGTCCACATATGAGTAAAATGCATTTCAAATTGAGATTTTTCTTTTGCAAGGGATTGTCACTAAAAGAGATAATTTTCCTCCAGGAAACCCCTTGAGGAAAATGATGAATCAGCGTTCCTGGTTGGTCATTGAAATGAGGAGCTGAATGTGGCACACATTTTTTGTTTTAAGGAAAGCAATGATAGACAAATATCAGCTCTTTCATTCAAAATAACATTTCTTGAGTACCTGCGATGTGCCAACGTGCCAGCATTAAATAGGTGGGAAGGCTACAGGGGTGGGGAGGGGAGGCTTAGCCTTAAGTAAGCATAGAAGGGAAGCAGCTAATTACAATGGCATGAGAGAGGCTCAAAGCCACAGGTACATGTGAGTGTCAGAGATCAGATGATGGAGCCCTGAGCACAGGGGACAGATGTCAGCACGAGTTCCGCAAAGGAGCTGCCATGTGCACGGGGCCCTGGAAGGAAGTGTTCAGTGAGGACGGGCTCAGGTGGTAGACCCAAGGGTGGGGGGACACGGGAGGAGAACCTTCCCACGTTGGCATTACTTCTCAAGTCAGACTATTTGAGTGACTATTCCTTAGAAGCTGACACCATGTTCGACTCATCTTTGTGTGTCCCAGGGGCTTTTCCTAGACCCTTGCCCGAATGGAGCCCCAACAAACATTTATGTTTAATTCCTTCCCTTGTCTAAAAGGATTCAGTAACTTTCCATTGATGATGAATAAAATCCACCCTTCTCTTCTGGACTCTGAAGCCCTGGGGGATCTGTGCCTATCTTGAACTGCTCCTGCCTTCCCTGACTTGATTCTGTCATTCATCACGTGACTGGCCACTTCTCATTCTCCTTACAGGTTGTCACGTATCCATCCTCTTCTCAAAGAGGTCTTGTTGGACCAGCTTATCTCTGTAGGGTCTTCATATGTCATCCTGGTTTTCTCTATTATTGTATCCTATTACTAAAATACTTGTTAATAAGTTAAATGTTGATTGATATAATGATAATATTGAGCACTTAGAATGTGTTTGTAATTATGCTTCTTTTAAAACATTTTAATTTTTAATTTTTTTCTTTTTTTGAGGTGAGAACAGTTAAGGTCTCCTCTCTTAGCAAATTTCAAGTACACAGTAAATGATTAGCTATAGATACCATGCTGTACATTAGATCTCTAGATATTCATCTGATAACTGAAAAAATCATAGGTCTGCTGTCTGATTATTTCTCTGTAAATATTACCTCATTTAGCTCCCATAATAAACTTTATGAGGCAAATACTGTTATTCCTATTTCACAGAAGACAAACCTGAAACTTAAGTGAGGTCCAGCAAATTGGCCCAGGAGATACAACTAACGATAGAGTAACAGCTTAGGAATCAGGAAGTCTGACCTGAGAACCGATTCTCTGAAGCACATTTGCTTAATACTTTTAAGTACTGCCCCTGAAATATGTAGATGATTGCACAGAGTGTTAGCAAATGATGTTCATATCAGCCTTGTGTTCTGTGAATTTTTAAATGATCAAAGACATCAGTCTAGAATCTTCTAAAATTTGTATTATTATTCATGGCACCAATTGATATTCTTTGTTCATTAGCAAAAGGAGCAGTGAGCTTAATTCTCTCCTTTCTATTCCTCAAATTTCCCCTGCCCACAACCGATGTAATGCCAGTGGTCTTGCATTCACTGGGGAGCTCCAGGCACTTCATCTCAACTATTTCTGTGCATAAGAATTACCTGGGGATCTGATGAGAATGCAGCTTGTGGTCCAGGGGTAGGGCCCGAGATTCTGCATATCTAACAAGTTCCCAGGCGAGCCTACGTTGCTCATTGGGGGGCCGTGCTTGGAGCAGCGGGATGTGTAATGTAGAGTAGCTGGGTTTTCTTATATCCCCTTGGGGGAAAGTAAGTTCTAGTAACTGGTCCTCTAGGCACAGACCTCGTTAAGGACTGAGGATTAGAATATGCAATTCCACTAGAATTTAATCCCCATGAGCTCAGGGTTGTTTACTGCCTTGTTCATCAGCACGTTTCCAGTTCTTGGCACTGAGTTATTGCTCAGTAGTTATTGAAGGATGTGAATTTGTCCTTCCTTGGGAGAGTAGATAAGCATGCATAGCCTCAACCTCCCCTTCCTTCCCAGTTCTGTGGCGAGTGAGTGGAATCCACATACATTTTCGCTTTTTCAGGAATGTGAAAATTCTTTCCTACACAGTTACTCACGTGAAAAGAGTGATGGGTGACTTATATGGGAGAAGGAGAGGGAAAATGGAATCCTAAGACTTGAACTTCTACTTTGATTAATAGTCAAGTCCCTTTGGATTTGGATTTTCTCATTAAGGGCAATAAGCAGTAGACCAGCCCCTATCGTTCTGGAATTGAGTGGGTTTCTGAACACCATTCATTCATTCATTCACTCAACATACATGTGAAAGCACTATCCTAGGCACTTGAGATACACTGGTGAACAAAGAAGACATCTTAGAGCATTTACTGCAGCTGGTGGAGACAGAAATAATAAATTGAATAAGTAAATGTATTATATGTTAAAAAGTGATAAGGGCTAATAAAAAAAGGAGATGTAGAACAAGGTAGGAGTATGAGGTAGAAGGGGGTTATAGTATTAAAGAGGATGGTTGGAGTAAGTCTTATTAAAAAAGCGACATTTGGCCAGAGACTTAAGGGGAGTGAGGGAGAGAACCAGGCAGATTTGGAGGGCTAGTGTGTTGCCACGCAGAGGTGACAGCTGGTGCAAAGGACCTGAGGCAGTACAGCAGTTGGAATATTCCAGAGACAGCAAGGAGGTTGGTATGTCGAGGGTGAACTAAAGGATGAGTAGAGTCCCAGGAAGTGAGGTCAGAGAGGTAGGGAAGTAGGTGGAGATTACTCAGGTAGGTCCTTGTGGGGCATTGAAAGAACTTTGGCTTTTCCTCTGAGTGAAAGAGGGGAAGTCTTGGAGTGTTTTGAGCATAGGGGTGATGTGTTCTGATGCATGTTTTAAAAGTATCTCACTGGCTTCTGTGTTGGGCATAGACTGTGGATGGGTGAGGGAAAAAGTAGAGCGACCGTTAAAGAGCTATGGTGATAATCCAAGTGAGAGACGCCAGTGCCCAGGACCAGGGTGGTAGGATGGAGGGGGTGAGAAGTATGCAGACCCTGCACATATTGTGAAGGTAGAGGTGACAGAATTGCTCGACTGGTAGGATTTGCATTGTGCGAGAAAAAGAGGGGTGACAAATGCTTTCAAAGTTTTTGACCTGAACACCTGGAGGGATGGAGTCTCAATTAGCTAAGAGAGACGTCTGAGGAAAAGCTCAGGAGTTCAGAATTGAGAGAGAAGATGCAGAGCTCTGTTTCTGTTGGTTTTCCGAATGCACATGTGAAGTAGGCCGCTGTGGATGTATGATTCTAAAGTTTAGGAGAGAGGTCTAGACTGGAGATAGAAATCTGGGGGTCATGGTGTATCGGAGGTACTTAGAGTCATGAGGCTGGATGAGTGAGTGTTGATACAGCAGGATGGAGGACCCAGCACTGAGTCTGGGGATACTCCAGCATTAAATAAGAGGTTGGGAAGAAGGAGGAACCAGGATAGGAGATGGAGAAGGGATGACCTGTGATGTAGGAAGAGAACAGAGTGTGGCGTTCTAGAAACCAGGTCAAAAAAATGTAGCAAGGAGTAGGGAATGGTCTCCCATGTGAAATGCTCTGGTAGGTCATGGATGATGAGAGCTGAGAACTTCTGAGAATTGATCAAAGGCGCCAGCAAAGTGGGGATCACTGGTGACTTTGACGAGAGCAGGTTTGGTGGGGCAATGAGGGCAGATGTCTAATTGGAATGCGTTTAAGAAAGAATAAGAGAAGATAAATCGGGGGTCGTATATAGAGATTAGCCTGAGGACGTTTGTAGTAAAATATTGCATATTATGAAGGGACTGGATCATGTGAGAATATTTGAGAGAGAAGTGGAAAAGAAACCAATGCAATAGTGTCAGATAAAGAGTAAAGGGGAGAATGGAAATTAATGAAATTTACTTATTAGCAGAAAAATAATAGGTAGCCTAGGTGATGTTTCATCATTTTACTGAGCTGTCAGTGTGTAAGTCCAAACACTAAAACAAAAGTTCCTAACCACACTTCACAACCTCTGCATACCTCCCAGGAGTGATAAAGCACCTTTGAATGTTTACTTGATCAAAAATGATGGTACTGGGTGGAAGTCATTTCTTTTTTGTAAATGACAGGACACAGCCAACCCAAAATGGCTCCTTCTGATTGGTGGAGATGAGCCCCTCATCTGAGCCCCTTTCCCTGGTTATTCAGGATGATGGTGCCTTGTCCTCTCCCAAATTTATTTGGAACTGATGGCCAAGTAGTTGCCTTTTACAAATGTGGGATTCTGACTGAATTCAATGATGGCTTTCTTTATATCTGCATTCTAGATTGGTTGTTCTTTGTAATGGGGTACAGGATAGAAAAGGAATCAATTTATTCAGTAGTTTAAAATAGAGACATGGATTATTGGGGGAGAGAGGGTGAGTCTTAAGATTAAGTTCTGGTTGACACCGTGACCTTGGGCAAATCATCTCACTTTTATGTTTTACTTATAAAACGAGATGACTGGATTTGATAAGCTCTAAAGATCCTCCTCATAGTGACAGCTACCTCTAAACATTACCTAAGGCCTTTATTAACACAGCACCGGGCTAAGTGCTATGCCCTTCAGTCCTCAAGGAGTTTCGAGTCAAGTTGATAAGACAGGATCTATACATACTTGTAAAAGGTTAGTTAACCACAAAAGCCTTAGAACCAAGGTGGTCCCAGGCTTGCTAAGTGCCAAGAGAAAGTTCCAGATCCCTCCTACTCTGAATTACAGGACAGGGAAATCATTTTAGGACGATGTGGTAAAGGCCATTTCTGGAGAATGTCCACCCTTGAGAGGTGGACAGGTGGACCTGGCAGAGAGATGTGGACAAAGGCAAGGAAGGGATCATGTGCGAGGCCCAGAATCAACCCCTCTCATGATGGCGGAGCAGATGTTTCATTGCGAGGAGCCGGTTTGGAAACAGGTTAACAGACAGGACGTAAAATCCTTTTCAGATCTCATTTTAGTCAATACTTGTTACATCCCTGCTCAATGAACCTTTAATTTTGAGTCATGAAGAAGAAACAAAACTAAGAAATTATTCATCTTTTCAAAGCCCAACACCCTCATTTCGCCCCTGCTGTGGGTGGTACTTACAGAGAGAGAACACCCAGAGTTGTGCAGAGAGAAAGAGTATGTGATGTACTGCTCAGGTAATCAGGCTCAGAGCCTGCTGTCTGTCTGAACTTTTCAGAGTGCTCCTTGGTCCTGGGCTGTGTCTTACTGGTTTTTGTGTGTGCAGAGCAAAGGCATTTTTGTAGGTCAGTCAAATGTATAAATGACCATATTCATTGAGATACCCATGGGATATGCAATAGATGCACCTTCTCTCCACTTCATGCTTTTATACCTTGTATCAGGAGAAGGAACACCAGAGGAGCTGCTGGTTTACCCAGTTCAGAGCCACCCAGGTGATTTACAGGTGAAATGCTTGTTCCCTGGGAGGGTCTGCAGGAACAAACATGCCTGTGTGTGTGTGTGTGTGGATGGGATGCTGAAGGAATGGAACATGGGTACCATGTCCAGGGTGAAAGATGCAAACAGAGGACCTTGGTTTGGCCCATCCACTACCACTCACTTTCACCTTGATGGCATTCACTTAGCCATCTCTCCACACCCCTTACCATGGCCCTTTCCAAATGGCCTTTCGGGTACCTTCCGGGACTTCCTTTCAGGACACTGGCCTTTGCTTATCTAACCTTAAGATATGCCAGTTGTCAAAACCAACCCTCCAGTTCACAACCTCTCATTTTCCTCCTCACTTACCTGTGTGAACTCACATTCTGGGGGGCCAGATGCCCCTTTCCTTCCAGAAACAAGAAGAGAAAACTGCGTTTGTGTGAGCCCCCTCCTGAGAAAAGGTATTTCCTGCCAGGATGCTGTGGTCATATCTAAACATAGGCTTTGGTTGAGGTTTCAAGAATTTTAATAACGAACCAGGGCTGTACTTTGACGAGGCTTAGACCAGAGTTACTTCTGGTAACTTAACTCCTCAGTAGACATTTAGGCAGGTGGATGATTCATCTCAACATGATCTGCTGCCATTTACCATAATTGCAAGAGATTATACAAAAAAAGAGGAGAGCAGTGAGGAGGATTATTGGAGAAATCAACCACAGAGATAGATAACCCTTCTGTGCCTTATAATACTGTGGTTATAGCCATCGGACAGAGGCAGACGTTTTTATGGTTGTTCCTTTTTTGTTTGATAGAGTTCTTCTCCTATGAAGCCAGATACTCATTGTGTGCCCCTCATCCAGTCCAAAAGGAAACACAAAAGGAGGGGAGAAAGAAAAAAACAAAACCCAGAACCTTCCTCCCTCCCACCCTCTCTACCACCATCATCACCACCACCACCACCACCTTAAAACTCCAGTTAGATTCCAAATAATGTGTTCCATAAATGAAGGACGCCCCCTTTAGATGGCTTGATTAGAGGAACTTTCTAATACTTTCATGCAGTTGATGGTTTGTTTTCAGTTTTTTTCCTTCTCAAGGAAAATATAGTTCAGATCATTTGCTTGTACCTGTGCCTTATGTATAGTGATTGATAGTTATTAAATATACACAACAGCACATAGAAACGAAATAGGTTTTCCCTAGCTGAGCGTACAGTCATGTTGCTTAATTGTGCCAATAGACACATGAGATGAGATGTGAAGTATCCATGTGATTTTCTGTGGCTGTTTGTTTTCCTCTGTGTGGACCCGAGTATTAGAGCCGATGGAAGGTCATGTGCTGGAATGGCCTGCAATGTCTTTTTCGGACAGAATAAACAATGATTGTCAAGATGGCGTGACTCTCATGGTGGTAGATAACTTTTATTGAATATGAAAAGCTCAGGCAATGGAATAGAACCCATTTTTAAGGTTCATTCTTACTTTTGACGTCACTGAAGGTCACCTGCAGTCACCTCAGCAGTACAGACTCCCTGAGTTGTGGTCATTTGGATGATCTTTAGGAAAGAGGAGTAAAGTTCAGCATGTTATGGGGCCCCTACTCCCACCTGGAAGGTTTGGGTAGCTACGCCAGCTGGAAAATCACAAGGTCAGGCATGTGTGTTGGTCTTAGGGGCTCAGCTGTGTGTATAACTGTGCCAGGTACCCAAATTAAGTGTAAATTAGGTCCTCAAACTTCTGAGTCTGCTTAAATCTTTAATTAACGTACTTTTTCACAGAGAGAGTGAACTTGGCTGCACCTGAGATGGAATATTCCTCAAGCCGAACTCTTGGTCCTCCCCCGTCGTACCGCCTGCTCCACCTCCCCTCTTCCGAAGTTCAGCACGTGACACTGTGCATCATCCCCTTGCCCAGGCCAGAGATCCTGGGGTCACTTGTGATGACTACCTCTCCTGCACCCCTACATCCAACCCATTATCAAGTCCACCACTTCCATGCTTTGTATCCCTCATGTACTTTCCCACCCTGGCCCTCTTTTAGCTGCTCTTTTGGCTCCACTCTTGACCTCCATCTATTTCCCTGCTTCTGGAATGTTCTTTTACAATTACACACCTGATGTGCCTCTCTCTTCATTGCTATGGCTTTTCATTGACTTAGAGTTTAACCTCAAATTCTTAACGTGACCTACCTACCCACCAGGCCTTGAGGTACCTGGGCAGCTCCCCTGACTCTGTTGCCCGACTCTCACGGTCAACGAGTTTATAAATGTGGGGTTTGTTAGAGGTCTTTGTGGGGTCAGCCCCACACTCAGTCCAGATGGTCTCAGGACCATCTTACTTTCCCAAGGCTGCATCCTTGAGCCGGTTCCCATGGTGGGAATGGTGGCCAGAACCTACGTTCCCAGGACAGAGGAGGGGTGAGGAGCCTCTTTTTTGCCCGAGTCCCCCTCACAGGTCACTGTATGGTGGCGTCCTCACGATGATGTTTTTCAGACGACCTCCTGCAACACTGGCCTCCTTCACCTTTTGGGAAGGAGGTATGAAGGCTTCCTAAATATTTGGCTGCTCTAGTAACTTGAAAAACACCGTCCCATTCTTATTTTATAAAACTATGAAGATGCTTAGGTTTGGAATCTAAACAAGCAGTACTTGACATTTATTCTCTCTCTTCAGCTTGAATTTAAGTGCGCTGGGTTTAAACTTGTGTTTTCATTAAGAGCCTTAGTGCTCTTCCAAGAGTGTGTGGGAACCAATAGTTAACCTTCAAATCTTTTACTTTGACAAAACATTTCATTTTTTAAAAATTATTTATGAGGAGAGAAAAAGAGGGAGAGGGAGAGACTAAAGATCTCAGCAATAAATACATCAGGAATTGACTTTAGGGGTAACAGAGTGGCAAGTGCTGTGGCTAGGGCTCAATTCACGTGGAATGAAGAATTCTTGGATGATGACATAGTCAAGTGAGTGAAGGTCCTTGGTTCGTGGCTTCTTGAGAAAAGGGCATTCCTGGTCAGAGACATGAAATTAGGTTCCAAATCTGTCATTCTCCCCGACATGTCTATCTTTTATTTTCCTGCCTGTAACTTGATGAGACCGCATAGGGGTTCTTTTATTTTTACCTGCATTTGTTTTGTTGTTCTTAAAACAACTCAGTGCTTGAAAGATATTGGGGGAATCTGTTTCTTCTCCGAGTGGGAGGAGGGGGCGGAGGTCACCATGGGTATTCCCTGCCCTGCTGATTGCTGCGTGAGAAGGCACCTGCTTCAGCACACAGGCGGTAAACACACCGACCCAGCTGGAGCCATTTCTTTTGATCTCTCTCATTCACGTTTGTTTGCTGAGTCTGATTTCCACTGCAGATAGAGGGTGTGGGAGCATGTCACTCTTTCCCTCTATTTGTCAACTTTTACTTTTTGTTTAATCAGGCAACCCCATGGGGGTGGAATCTTATTCACTGTTCCAAGTACTGCATGATCAGGCAACTTGAGGAGGTTTGCAGAGACTTGGGTGCATGCAAGAGTCTTGCCTCTGAGGGCTCCGCAGCTGTGAATCTGATGGGTGTCAGCTTTGCAGGCTGAACTCTTACTCTTTATGAGTTTGGGGAAGAGATGCTGGGGAGAAGAGATAAAAACAGTGCCTTTTGCTTTTCTGCTAACCTAGGCATGTGTCTTTAAGATAGCTGCAAAATGCCCGAGAGGGTAACCTGGCTTTGAAGTCCATGCCCAACCCTCTCCCCACACCCATACCCATCAATTCTGGGTGGCCCCAGCAGATGGGACTGGCTGATTGGGGTAACTTCATTCTTTATCCTTGATTGTATGTCCCTCCTGAAACTTCAGTCTCAACAGTCGAGGCTGCATTGCTTCATAGAAAAATTCTGTTCTGTAGTCTTTAGGTTAAAGAATGAAATGAAATGATCAGAAAGAGGCAGGCCCGTTTCATTGAGGAGAGAGCTATCCTTTTACACTTGTGACTCAGCCCTTGGGATTGGTACGAGAGAGAAAAATTGCTCTATACAACTGAAAAACTCAGTTCAATCTGAAACAGATGAGCAGCTTTTAAGAGAGAAACATAGCTCGTGTGCCCCTGTATTTTAACTTCAGCAACCAGAGTGTCCTTTAAAAAACATACATCACCCCATTCCCTGTATTAAACCCTTCAATAGCTTTCTGTTGCACTAAAGATAAAATCCAAACTCTGACTATGGCCTTCTTAACCCACATGGCCTGGCCCCTGCCAACCTCTCAATTTCATCTCATGCTAGCTTTCCCATCAATATGCAAAGTCAATATTGAAATTAAGTCTCAGCCTCAGCATTTTGGTTTGTTTTGCCTTTTTTCCTTCTTCCTTTTTTTTTTTTTCAGTTGACCACTACTACTCCGTAAGCACAAAACCATTCCTACCCTCTGCTGTTATAAGTGGAGCTCTTGTGTGGGTTGTGGTTAGTTTTTCCTCGCAAGATGTATGAGTACTTTGTACCATGTAGCTCAGTCTTTTAAGCACCTGCTGGGAAAGTGCTGGGTCAAACATATGCCTTGGTCTTCAGAAGGTCAAGGGCAGAACTGAAGTTCTACCACTCTCCTTATTCTTTAACAGAAACTCCCTAAGAAAATTTGTTACTTCCTCTCACTAGCAATGAGTCAGGTCCAAATCGACATTTAGTGGGTGGGGACAATGGGTGCTTCATTTAGAGTAGAGTCTCAAGGAGTCCCATTCCTGATTTGAAGGGATCCACATGTGTTCACACTAGCTAGTCTCGCAGAAATGTTATCCCTTTGATTTTCCTGAAAGCCTTGGGAGTTCTCTGGAAGGTTCCATTAGGTGAGTGAACCTGGATTTTGTTATGTGTGAGGATGAGTCGGTGGGAGTGAGGATGGGAGAAGGAGGAAAGATGGTGGGTGACAATTAACATTGATTTAAAAAATCAGATTCTGGTTTTGTGAGCAATTCCTTAAAAGGCCAAAGTCCTGCAGCTCATGGATATTTGCATAACTGTTCATTAATGCCTGGGAGGACTGAATCACCGGAATGTCAGGGGGCTGATCATTTCTATTAAGACTGGTGGAACCTTTCTGTGGTGGGCAGGGCATGTCTGGGCCCCTGTCTGGGCCCCTATCACAACGTGTCACATCCGGGGCAGATGCTCCTTCATTTGTAGCAGTTGATTAGGGGTTGTGGTACTCATGGACACCGATGACTCAGAAAGCTTCTAGAAGTGAGATGGGGGGAAAGTAAAGACCCTGTGAAAGATCTTCTTTTCCCTAGGACAGGAGAGAACTCAGACAAGATCTAGATGGAAGCATGTATAATATTCTTCAAAGCCATTAAGAATGATTTGTTCAAAATTCTCACCCTTCCTACTTTAAAAAAATGTTTTGCCAAAAATGTTTTTAAAAAAAACCCTGTGGCACAGGACAGCTAAAACAGTATAACGAAACTATTTTAAGGGAAAAGAGACAATTTTATACCAGAATTGGGATGATATTGTCAGTAAAATCAGATGCTACATTTAGCTCTTATCTTCCTGGCAACTAAAAAACAAACAAAGGGATAGTTCTTGTTATTTGATAAAGGGAATCATAAAAATCTATTGGAGTATTTTTTTTTGGTATTAAATTTCTAAGAGAAATTAATTTAGGGGGTTTCTTTATAATGAATAAAGAAATGGGCACGCCTGCAGAGCTGTTTTATAGGTCAGTGTCTCTCACATGCGTGATCATTAAAAATCCAAGGGCATAATATTAAGTTGTGCTCATTGCAGGAATTTGTATGGAGACCTAAGCTAATATGTGTTCTTTAGAGATTATCTAATTTGACACAGAATTAGAGTATTGAGAGTTTATTGCTGCAGTTCTTAACTGTCTTATGCTATGAACCTCTTTTTAAAAATAGTATTTTATGTACATGAAACAAAGTAAATAGGATAAGAAAATCAATTATACTGAAGTATATCTATATCAATATACAGTAAAACCTTGGATTGTAAGTAACTTGGTTTGCGAATGTTGCAAGACGAGCAAAAATTTCTAGTACATTTTAACTTGGTAAACGAGTGATGTCTTGCAATACAAGTAATTTGTTTCTGGAACAAATTATGCTCGCAAACCAAGGTATTACTATATATGAAAAGTTGTGATATATCAATATATGGTAACACGTTAGGTAACAAGATGTATCTGCTGGTCTACAAGCTAACAGTTTACTATAGTGATGAATGCAAACACTAAACATTTGTATAACTGTAATGTGGTAAGAAAAGTATCTGTGATTTCTATTAACAGTCAAAGATACTACAAATATTACAGTGGTTTATTTTTTACATTCATAAAAGAAGAATGTTAAATACCAGTTTAAAGTTAATAAAAAACCAAGATGCATTTTTTTTCCCATTCAACTTCATGGAGCCCCTTTATGCTATTCATGGTCTCCTGGAGAGTCGGAAGACACCAGGTTACTAACCAATGACTTGGAGGAATAAAAGTAGGTAAAATAACCCATTTTCATTTGTTTTTGTCAGGAGCTTGGCAGAAGCTATCCAAGATTGAGTGACTTTAGTAAAGATTTGGTTTTGCGTGTGTGCATGAAGGGTGATCGCCAGCTTTGGATAACAAGAAGCCATGTTGATGTTATAGTATGAAAACATTTTTCTGTCTTCTATTTGGTTTTCTTTGATTCCTTCATTTTAATTATTTCTTGAACTCTTTAACCACCATGAGGACTGCTTTATTTTTATCTCATGCCTTGACAAAAAGATAAAACATAGTTGTTGATGATAGAATATATGAAAGAATGAGTGAACAAATTTGTTTTTGATATTCTTTTTCTCTAGCTTCTGTTCTTCCAATAAATCTTTCTCCAAGCAACCCATAAAATTGATTAGACTGAATTTCCTTTCCTACCTCTCCAGTCTATTGCCTTGTAGAGCTTCCAAAGCTTTTAGCAATGGAAAAACAGAAAGGAGAAGCTGTGCCATCAGTGCCTGACTCATGAAAAATTATTGAATTTAAGAAGGACACTGACAAATAACAGTCTGGTGTTCAGAAAGTCAAGGCAAGTGAGGCCTCTCCTTCTGCTACCCTTTTGCTTTTCCATGATTCAAAGCTGAAAATGCAAAGGCGGGGAAGGAAACAGTGGGAGAGGGGAGAGCAGAAAGGGTGCTGAGGAGAAGTAATAGTGAGAGGAAGAGTAGGAGGAGAAGAAAAGGAAAACAATCCCTACTGGTACTGAAAACTCACTACCGTTCCCTCATGCGCAAGGATCATTTGGGACTGTTCTTTGTGTCTCTGTGGGGTGGTGGGGTGTCTAGAATGGGCTATCTAGAAGTGCAGACCGAGGACCACCTGTGGTATTTATTTTAAAGGCAGCTCTTTGGGCTCCCTCCCAGCCTCCTTCATCAAAATCCGTGTGGGACCCAGGATTGTGCATTTTAACTAGCTTTCTTAAAGCTGCAGAACCACTGATTTTGATGAGAGAGAAGAACTTGGTGGACTCTTGCTAAGGCAAAGTAAATGTAATTCCCCTCTCTGCCCACCCTTCACCCCCCAATCAGCCAGGAAAGAAATTTGCCCCTCCACTCACAAATACGTCCACCCTGCACTGAAATTTGGGGGTTTTGACATTCGGTAATTTGATTTATAGAAATTTGCCAAAACTGATAAAACAAGCCATGGTGGGAAAATGTTGGTTTAGGTTCTGTTCCTAAATATTTAATATACGAGGGTGTGACCTTAGTCAGGTCACTTTTCCCCCTGGGTAGAAAATAAGGGTTTTGAACTAAGTGACTTCCAAGGCCTCCCAAAGCATTAACACCGTGAGTCTAACAAGGGGACCACCCTGTTTGCTCTGTTGCTTGAAGTCCATCTCCATAGTATCACCCCTTCAAGGCTCATCCAGGGACTTAGAGACTCTGCAGCAGTGACCTCTCCTCCATGTACCTCCAGGGAGACACCTGAGCAGCAGGTCTAAAGCATAAACCAGTTGCTACTTGAGCAGAGTAAGGTCTGGAGAGAGGAGGATCAGAACAGCCCTGAAGGTCATCCAGCAGACACGATCTTCTTCCAGTGTTTGTCACAACAGCTAGTGTTCAAGTCAGCTGACTGGCCCATAGTTCAACAGCTGAACTTCTTAATATATTGTGATAATGGTTCTTCAGAGTAGCTCTCCGTCCCTGTGAGGATTAAGTTACTGATTTGTAGACTTTCAGACTTACTCCCTAGAGCCATATCTAAACCTCCCCAAGGGCATTATTTTTCTCCCTCTTGACAAAAGCGGTGTTGGCACCATTTAGAGCTTTATCTTTCATCTTCCTCCACTCATGCCTCTGCAGGGTTTTCTGTCCTCACCCCATCCTCTCCCTCCCTGCGACCCACTCGCATGTGGTGGAAAAAGGCAGAGGCTCATCTTGTTTTCCTACTCTCCGGGGTGACCTAAAGCACAAACAGAAAACCAAATATCATGATTGAAAAAAAAAAGTTGAAATTATTTTGAATAGTCAATGAGAAAATCATGTAGCAAAACCCACATCAAAAGCCCAGCTGTTGGGGTACACCTTTCAGATTCCATTTGTGCAGAGGCCATGTACAGAGAGGAGGCCATGGAGGTGGAGACGTGTTTAGAGAAAGATAGAAAAGGTCAGAGTGATAATGAAAAAAAAAAAGTAGATTGAATAATAAATGTGAGAAAGACAGAGTATTTCCATCACAGAGACAAAAGAGTTTAGCCTCCAAGAGGCATATGTGACTTCGTAGTCATCTTACTTTGTGAGAACATATTTTTGGAAAGTGTTTTTGGTGGATCTCACTGGCAGCTATCTTGAAGAGTTTCCTCTTGTTGGAACATTTTTTTTTTTAAAGAATGATTAAATCCTGCAGTTCCACTTTAGAAAAGGGTGATTTTGTAAATTTGATTAAGTGGGCAATGGGCAATTTGAGCATAGTTGTGCATGGGGACATTTGGGAACCTTTGTCCTTTTCCAGGTGCTTGGAGACAGAGAAGTTCCAAAATGGTGCCACTCAGGTCTTTCGATGATGCTGTGGGTTTGTTTGTGATCAACCTCTCTTCCTCTTGGCAAGTGTGCTACAAGCAGTGTGTCTGCAAGGCCACATTATCACAGTGTTTGCTTTGACTCTACTTTTCCTGGCAATGTCCATCAGTGACTAGACATATTATCCTGTGATTTCACCAGAAATCCAGAAATGATTTTGTCTAGGCAGAGGAAACAATCAAATATTCGTAGGGAAAACATGTAATCAATTCCTGGGCCAGGAGTCATTCTACTATAGCTCGCCTCTGAAATCAAGTAGAACAGCCATAGTTGCCCCTCTGAGATTGTGTTGTCTATCTAGTGACATCCTAGTCCTGTGAGTGTGATTAGATGAGGTTTTGAAAGGAGGTTCCATTGAGAGTATGAGGATTATGAGAAAGGATTGAGCAGCAACTTCTAGCTAAACTTCTAGCAAATTCTAGAGGGAAAAAGAGGCATTTCCCTCCATTTGTGATGTTGGCATGGGAAGGCTGTAATTTGTGATTAATAGCTAATAGTTTGGAGGCCAGAGAGCTCTGGGTCAGATTTTAACTCTTAGAAATAATAGGACATGGGACAATTTTATAAGTCCCCATTTTCTTATCCTTAAGCCAGGGATAATGCTAGTACTTGTTTGTATCAGTTAAGACACCTTTGGTTGTAAGTAACAGAAAACTCAAGCTAGTTTAAGGGAAATTGGCTTGTGTATCTGTGAAGTCCTCAAGTAGGTACAGTTTCAGGTGTGGCTTGATCCAGAGACTCACAATGTCGTCAGGCCTCTAGTTTCATTTCTCCGCAGTTGTCTTGCTCTGTCTTCCTCCTTGTATCAGCTATGGCTTCAGGCTATCATTGCCTCAGGGAAGCCACACTGGAGGTGGCAGTTCTAGACCTTTATATCCTCACATCCCACTATCTAAAAGGGGTGAGCCTGAAATAGATCATGAATACACTCTGAAAAATCTGTGGGCCAAAGGGGTGGGAGGATAGAGTTAAGGCTCACTTCTGGAGCTGAGGGTGGGGTCAACCCCACATCAAGCACCATGCAAAGGATATAGGACAGGCGGTTTCCCCAAAGAAAAATACGCATGTTGTTCCAGGAAAAGGGGAACCTGATGCTGAGAGGAACCATGCCCTCACAGGGTGGTTGTGAAGGTCTTAGGTTGCCTGACCTTTGGAAGGGCAAGATAATTATAAGCAGTGATTATGTTGGTTTCATCCTGGAGTCATGGCTTCTGCTGCCTCGCCTTTTCTTCTTTCATCTGCAATGTCTGCCTCTCCTATTGAACAAGTCTGGAGAGCTGAGTTCTCATCTTAGTTCTGTGCCTGATTGGCTGGGTGGTCTCGGCCACATTGCTCACTTCCTGACTGTCAGAAGAGAAGTTTGGATGAAGTATGAACTGAGGCTCCTCTCCAGAAAGAAAGGGGCCTTTTTCTCCCTTTGGTCCCCCAGGAAACTTTACGTAACGTTAGTCATGATTAGGAGGCCCAGTCTACAAGGTTCATGGTTTCATTTAAAGACAAATGGCTTTGAAGCCAGGCAGATGTAGATGAGAATCGCAGCTCTGCTCATGGTGTGATTGTGAGGGACTTTTATCTCTGAACTTCAACCTTCTTTACTATACCAGGTGAAGGGTGGGAAATAATATGTATCTGATTTTTGAGCTTGACTCCCATGAACATGAGAGAGTTGGAATGAGGCACGGTTGAAATTTATATGATGGCAGAACAAATAGAATAGTGACTTGTATTTAGACATGTATGTTGATGATTTCATTTGTTCTCATGTTTAATGTCTTATTACTTGTCTGATGACTACATAGGTTTCCCCCTCTGGGATATTAAGACTAAATTAAGGCCATGGAAAGCTAATTTAGGAGGGTATGTGTAGATGTATCATAGTGTGATATATCTCATTATAGGCTGATGCTGTTATGAAGAATAAGTATTCAACTAATATTGGGTATATCCATTTCTACTTCTCATTTCTTTTCTTTTTTTTTTTTTCTGTCTCCCTCATACACCTTTGGCTCACTCGTACTACCTAGTGGCAATTGTGGGTATTACCTAAGCTTGATAGTGGCCTCTGTCTTTTTTTTAAAAACCCTTTATTGAGTTACTGAGGTATACTTATTGGAGATAAGTATACACCTGTGAGAGCACCACCACGATCAGTACCACATACATATCCATCACCTCCGGAGGTGTCCTCCCATCCTTCTTTATTTATTTTTTGTGAGAGCAACACTTAACATAAGATCTACCATCGAAGCAACTGTTAAGCGTGTGATGCAATATTGTTAACTATGAGCACTGTGCTGTCCGGCAGCTCTCTAGGACGTATTCATCTTGCATAACTGAAACTTTGCACCCTTTGACTAGTACTTCCCCATTTCCCTCTGCCCCCAGCCCCTGGCATCCACCATTCTATTGTCTGCGTCTATGAGTTTCACTTTTTAAATTGCCTATGTGAGTGGGATCAGGTAGTATTTGTTCTTCTGTGTTTATTTCACTTAGCAAAACGTCCTCCAGATTCATCCATGTTGTCACAAATGGCAGGATTTCCTTCATCTTTAAGGCTGAATAATATTCCACTGTATGTAAATATACATTGTCTTTATCCATCCATCTGTGATAGATATTTTGATTGCTTCCATGTCTTAACTATTGTGAATAATACTGCAGTGAACATGGAAATGAAGATTTTTCTTTGAGACCCTGATTTCAATTTCTTTGGCTATCTTCTCAGAAGTATGATACTTAGGAATGAACTTAACCAAGGAGGTAAAAGATTTGTACACTGAAAACTCTAAAATGTTGATGAAAGACATTTAAAAAGACACAAATAAATGCAAAGACATTTCATGTTCATGGGTTGGAAGAATTAATATCATTAAAATGTCCATACTATGCAAAGTGATCTACAGTTTCAATGCAATCCCTATCAAAATTCCAATAGCAATTTTTTCATAGAAATAGAAAAAACAATTCTAAAATTCATATAGAATCTCAAAGGACTTCAAATAGCCAAAGTAGTTTTGAGCAAGAACAACAATGGAGGCATCACACTTCCTGACTTCAAAATATATTACAAAGCTCTAGTAATCAAAATGGTGTGGCATCAGCCTTCAAAGGAACTGTCTGATTCCTGAAGCTGAACAGAGTCCAGAAGTCAAGATTCTGCCTTATTCCAACTCTAGAGCACCTAGGGTAAGGCTCAATGCTGGGGGAGCTCAAAAGAAAACTGAATGGATAGTTCATAAAAATTTGGTAACATACCGAACCCCCAGAGACTTTGAAATAGCGCTCCTTTATGGTATTCCTATCACGTTTAGTAATAGGCGTACCTCCTTTTCTAAGTCTATGCACTTCAGTAATAGAAAGGCTAGGATGCAGGATGCTCTTGTTTTCAAAGACAGTCAGCACTTCGTTTTACTCTCTAGCTGGAAAATAAAACAGATGGAAGTGGGCCTGTGCCATGAGGGTTAATTCCAGCAGGTATGGGACTAACCTAAGCTGTTTTTCTACAGTTCCTGCATGGCACCAACCTGGTAGAGGTTGGAGACACACTGGTTACTGGTCGTGTTGCTCCAAGGAGTTTTGACAGTTTGCAGTGGTCTGTCAGCATTTGATAAAGAGTCAAATCAGGTTTTAGTGAGACCTTAGAAGGACTGTGCTGTTGGGCTGCTTATATAGCAGGGATAAGCCCAGGTGATCAGCAAAATATAAAAGACACCTCAATTGAGATTTCATTTTGGGTTTTCTGGTTCCTAGTTGTTCTGAGCATGTGTCGTAGAGAAAGTATGTTCATGTCATCGAAGAAAGTGTGTTTGGCTACTGTCCTTACAGAGTGGAGACAAGAGGAATGCGAGCCTGGTTTCTCCAGACCCCTACCTGTGAGAGCCTGTAGCTGTGGCATAGGTCCCTGCATTCATGCTGTCACAATATCATATCCTTTGTGTGAGCATTGTCATTCTCGGTCCTGTGACTCTTTAGCAATCCAATCCTATTTAACTGCTACTGTTAGTGAGGGTGTAACATTTTTCTGTTGAACCAAAAGCCTGAGGTATAGTCCACTAGTTACTAACTTTGTAACCTTGGGAGAGTCATCTAATTTCTCTACACAAGGGTTTTTAGGCTGTGAAATCAAGGCATTAATAATATCTATATCTATCTAACACAATCTGCAAATCAAATGAGATGTGTGAAAGATAAAGATTAACCTTAAAGCATCATGTAATTATTTATTATCACAATTGTTATTTGAAGTATTATTGGAAAGAGTCTTAGTAATAGTGGTAACACTTTGAGGTGATTTCAGAATAATTAGCCAGTGTGGAGTATAGAAACCCCTGGAATTGGGGTAGATCAGGAAAAGTCAACCTTTGAAAAAAGAAAATCAACTGATCATTGATGTATTTTGCTAAGCCATTTGGAAGAGTAGCCCCCCCTAAGGAATAATTTATGTGTTGCTGATGCAAATTTAAGAAATATCCAAGTACAAATAAGAAAATTAAATGTAACGAGTTATTACTGATTAAAACGTGCATTTTCACCACAGACAAAAAAAATAAATAAGATAGTAAGCAATTTTCCCTTTTGCTAGCACGATTTCTGGTTGTAGATATCAGTTATGGGTATCAAATGTGAGAGCTTGGAGGAGACTTATAGGACATATATGTAATCTGTCTCATTCCTTTATTGTAAAGATGTTTTAAGGATGAGGACACTGAGATCCAGGCAGGTGATGTGACTTCTCCAAGATCAGAGGCAACTTATTGACAGAATAAGAGTAAATCTCAGATCTTCTGACTGCTCATCCCATGTTCTTTTAGGTCCTGGGCAGTCCGGGGTTGAAGAAGAGGAGGGAAGGCCTTTACAATAAGAGCTTTAGTGGAGGAAACAGGGAAATAACAAACAAATGGTACTAAAGGAATGTGATGAGAGAGATAATAACCCTACAACATGCTTTGGGAAACTTGTGAAGACAGTTTATTCTTCCCGAAGGGGTTAAGGAAGACTTTATAGGACACCTTCTTATGTAGACAGCACCGATCATTTTCAGCACTCTGAAGTAACAGGGGACTCCCAGGAGCCCCCTAGTATGGTGGCCCAGGTTCCTTGGGTAGCAGATATAAAGAGACCCGGGTTCCTGGGCCATTGAGATGGAAATCCTGGAACCAGAATCGAGACAAACGCTACCTTTGTCTGTCTCTGTGAGGAGGGGGGTGGGTGGAGAATTCCCCAGGATGGTGAGAGCATCACCCTGGGGTTGTGTAGAGAGAACTCTTGTGTTCCGTCTTGGTTGGTCAGCAGTGGCTCTCAGTCTGATACCAGAGAGACCCCTTAAATCCCCTCAACCCCTAACACAGGAATTTAAATTCTTCCCCATACTAGGCTGTCACAGAACTCTAGGAAGGAAACTGACATTTATTGAACTTCTGACGTAACCAAACATTGCGCTAGATGCTTTATAATGTTAGTTATTACTCACACCAAAGCTTGAGGTCATGTTAGGTCTGAGTTCACTAGAATCCCAACCTTTCTTATTTTATGAATGTTTCATGTGTGTCTTCGAGAGTTTCTCTAATTCCTCTCCCTGACCTGGAACCTTGTTGGGAACCCTTAGGAACCACCTCAGCCTGAATCTTTAGTTAGGAAATTGGAAATGACCTGTATGTCTACCAATAGAGAAATGGCAGAGTAAGTCATGAAATACTACGACTGTTCAAAATAAATACTGACCTGAAACCCTGACTGTGGTTTTAGCAATTTCAGTCCAATGTGCATAGCATGATCTCATTAAAAAACTGTGCATATGTGTGTGTGTGTGTGTGTGTGTCTGAAATTATATAACAATCTGTTAACTGGGGTTTCTTTGGAACAAGTAGGCTAAAAGGGTGTCGGGACCAGAAGAAATATATTTTGATTTATATAATTTTCATGTGATAATATTATGAGTGGCTTTAACTTTAGTGTGTGTGTGTGTGTGTGTGTGTGTGTATGTTTTTTTAATTAAAAAAAGGTAATGAAAATCCCTTTCCTCCTTGTTTTGTTCCATGGGTTTCAAATCAGAATCTTTAGTACTCTTGATGTAACAGCAGAAATTTGGGGGAAGTGATTCTTTTTTTTTTTTACCCCTCTCTTTATTAGAGCCCTCCTCTCAAACACTCTGGCATGACAGGTGGGGACCTGCCACCTGCCAAGGAGACACACAGTGCTGTCTGCCTAGAGCAGCCCTGGGACCTGGCTCAGTCTCATAGACTTGTTTGTTTTTGGAGAACCCTCCTTGAACTTGAGGTTACTTGGTGGGTTCTGTGGATGTATTGAGACAGAACTGACTTTCACCATGAATACAACTGAGGCTATTAACCTGTGACCGCAGTATGTAAGAATTATGATCCTGTCATATGAATGAAGCAGCTCAGAGAAATTAAACAGGTCACTGAAATTGAAGAGGGCATTTAAGCAATATTTTTGGATATTTGAGTTTCATTACCTGCTAGACTTATCAAATAGAAATATGTGATAAATGGATGAAAGGAGACAAAGTGAAATAAGACTGGTCCTACAAAACCTTATTTGTGATCATTTTAGTGTTTATTTAAGTGCTGGGTGATTTTTGTCTGGTTTATATTTATGACAATGAATAGGGCCAGTTGTTAAATATTGTTGGTGATTGGGCTTTAAAACTAAAAATTAAGGCTAATTGTCTTTTAAGTGCCTTAGTCAATTTAATTGAAGCGATGCGGAGATTTCAATGTGAACTGTTAAGATTTGCAGCTGCTTTTTCTGACTTGATTTCTAAAGTTCTGGCTCCATCACCAT
The DNA here is from genome assembly GCF_001890085.2 of Hipposideros armiger. Taxonomy (NCBI): domain Eukaryota; kingdom Metazoa; phylum Chordata; class Mammalia; order Chiroptera; family Hipposideridae; genus Hipposideros; species Hipposideros armiger. Next base: position 4,148,972 of record NW_017731356.1, read on the forward strand.
GGACGCTGTGTAACCTTGACAAATGAGTCGTTTTCCTTCTCTGGGGCTTCAGTGTTCTGACCTTCCATAAACTGAAGCATTTGAACCGAATAATCACCCAGGGCTGCTTGATTCTCGGTGGTTCTCCTCAGTTTCAGCTCATTTACCCTGTTCATTAAATTTATTTCTGGAACTCCTCCGAACACTAATGTCAAAACGACATAAATACCTTACATAAAATAGTAAAGTGGTTTATAAGAGCAAGTAGATTAAATGCTTGCTTGCACTGAGTTCTTATATACTTGTATATAAGTATACTTGTATACTGAGTTCTTACTGAAGTTGCAATTTGTCAAGAATTACATAAAAGCTATATTTATTGGTCTGATTCATGCTATTACCAGTATTTCAAAAATACTATGCAGGAGTCTTAGATTAATAGAATGCTTCCTCAGAAGGAGAAAATGATACCCTTTCCAAATTATATTTATTCGTGTCAAAGAGGGGAATTCTTTTTTTTTTTTAAAGATTTTATTGGGGGAATTGGGGGATGGGAACAGCGCTGGGGAATTGGGGGGAAGGGGAACAGACAAGTTGCTGTCCTTTTGTTCTTCAGTCTAGTTGTGGAGGGTGTTGCTTCACTGACCCAAGCTGGCACCATCGTTGCGCTCTTCCCAGGCAAGGCAGATCAGTCACCAGCCTCTGGACAGCCACTCACAGCGGCTGCCGGCTACACATGGTAGCTTATGGCAACCACTGCCACAGGGGCTGCAGCCTATGCCGTCGTCGGCGACTCATGGCAACCCAGCTTCAGGTCGAGCTGTTGTTCAGCATCTTAGCTGTAGAGGGCAGTGTCACTGACCCTCATATGTGGGATCCTAGCCGGGGCCTCTGGCGTCCCAAGCCAGATCTTAACCAATGCGCCACTTGGCCGGCCCAAGAGGGGAATTCTTAAATAGAAGCTATTGCAAAATTCTGCAGAAAGAACTAGAAATGTGGAGGAGGATCTTGCTAGTTTTCCTACTTGGCATATAATTACACAGATTCCAAATTGTCCTGAACAATGAAGACTTGGATCTATTGGGGTAAGTTGCCATATTTATTTTACCCAAAGAAGGAACATGTCATCTTCATCATCATTATCAGTAAAAATGAAATCGGTGATCTCCTTGACATGATGTGGTTCACTGCATAGTGTAACATCACAGAATAATAGAATTTCAGAGCTGAAACAGACTTTAGGGACTATGTATTCAAACCAGCTCATTTTACTTCAGAAAGATTGCTCAAATACCAATGATAATAAGCTTCTAACAGTGGAGAAACACAATAATATAATTATATCCAAATAATTATCTGAAAATGTAATTATATTTTCCCTATATTATTTTAAATGCACACACATTAACATTCACTCTATTTAGTATATAGCTCTGAGTTTTCACAAATGAAGTCATATAATTACCACCAAAATCAAGACAGAACGGTTCCATCATCCCCCAAATTCCTTGCACAGCTTGTGTATTGTCAACTCCTCTTCCCACCATCAAACTCTAGCAACCACTGCCATATTCCCTGTTCCTGTAGCTTTGCCTTTCTCAGAAGGTCATAGAAATGGAATCAGGCAGGATTCAGCCTGTCTCCTTTTACTTAGCATAATGCACTTATTTGAGACTCATCCATGCTGTTGTGCGTATCAGTAATAGGTTCCTTTTTGTTGCTGAATGGTATTCCATTTTATGGTTAGAGCAAAATCTCTTTATCCATTCACCAATTGAAGGACATGTGGTTTCCCCCAGTTTCTAGTGAATGCGAATAAAACTGCTGTAAACATTTACAAACAGTTTTTACTGTGAACATTTTTGGGGGGCTGGAAGGGGGTGGACGGTAAGTACCTAGGAGTGGGATTGCTGGATTGTATGATATGTTTGTGTTTAACTTTGCAAGACATGGTCAAATTGTTTTCCAAATTGGCTCTGCCATGTGCTTTCTGACCAGAAGTATATGAGAGTTCCAGTACTTGGTATTGTCTATTATTATTATTATTATTATTATTATTATTTTATTAGTTTCAGGTGTACAAAACAATGTAATAGTTAGACCTTTCACCCCTCATAAAGTGATAACCCCCTTCCCCAAACTATTGTCCCTCTGACATCATATGTATCTATTACAATTCCATTGACTCTATTCCCTATGCTGTACTCCATATCCTGTATGATGATTATTATTATTTTTAAAGATTTTATTGGGGAATTGGGAGAGGGGAATAGTGTTGGGGAATTGGGGGAAGGGGAACAGACAAGTTGCTGTCGTTTTGTTCTTCAGTCTCGTTGTGGAGGACGTCGCCTCACTGGCCCATGTTGGTATTATCATTGCGCTCTTCCCAGGTGAGGCAGATCGGTTGCCGGCCTCTGGACAGGTGCTCACAGTGGCTCTTGGCAGCTCACACCAGCTGCTGGCTGCTGGCCACACACAGTAGCTTATGGCAGCCCACTGCAGCAGGGGCTGCAGCCTACGCCGTTGCCGGCAACTCACGGCATCCCAGCTCCAGGTTGAGCTGTTGTTCACCATCTTAGATGTAGAGGGCAGTGTCACTGGCCCTCATGTGGGATCCAAACCGGGGCCCTGCTGCACAGAGCTGGCGTCCCAAGCCAGCTCTTAACCAACGCGCCACTTGGCCGGCCCCCGTATGATTATTTTTTATATTTTAGGATTCCACTAGGTGAGCAGTGGTGTCTCGTTTCCCTAATGACTTATGATACAGTGAATCTTTTCATGTGCTGACTTGCTATCTTGGATCTTCTTTGGTGAAATGTCTTCAAATATGATGCCCATTTTTAAACTGGGTGACTTGTTTTCTTATTGAGTTTTGAGAGTTCTTTATTCTGGATACAAGTTCTTTGTCAAATATATGATTTGCAATTATTTTTTTAGTCAGTAGGTTGTCTTTTTATTTGCTTAACAGGGTCTTTTGCAGGGCAAAAAATTTTAATTTTGATGAAGTCCAATTGATCATTTTTTCTTTTTTTTGGTCATGCTTCTAGTGCCGTATCTCACAACTCTTTAACCCAAAGTCACAAAAGTTTTCTCCTAAATTTCCTTCTAGAAGTTTCATGGTTTTATATTATACATTTAAGTCTTTGATCCATTTTGAGCTAACCTTTATATATACATATATTTGGTATGAGACAAGGTTCATTTTTCTGGGTATGGATGTACAGTTTTCCTAGAACTATTTTATAAAAAGAACATTGTTTCTCCAGTGAGCTGACGCCACACCTTTGTCAAAATCCATTAATTTCATATGGATGGGTCTATGTCTTGGCTTTTTATGCTCTTCCATTGATTTAGGTGTTATTCACCCTTTGTCAATAACACACTGTCTTTATCATTGTAGCTTTATAGCAGGATTTCTCAACCTCAGCACTGTTGATATTTCGTGCCAGATAATTGCTTGTGGGAGGAATCATGACATATTTAGTAGCATCCCCGGCTTTTACTTACTGGATGCTAGAACATCCCCTGAATCATGACAATCAAAAAAGTTTCCAGCAGATAGTCTCAGAGACACAGAGGAGAAACTGAGGGTTGTTATTTGGGAGGGGTGGGGATGAAGGAGAAGGGGAAGGGATGAGACAATACAAATTGGTGATAACAATATGGCCTCACGGAAGGAGAAAGACAGGCTGGGGAATATAATCAATAATGTTGTAAATATTTCTTAGGGAGCCAGATGGACTCATGTCTTGTGGGGGAGACCACTTCACAGTCGGTGTAGAGGTCTGACCACCACACTGTACTTCTGAAGCTGATGTTGAATAATATTGTATGTCAACTATAATGATATATACGTATTGTCACGGGACATGGAGTAGAGAGTGGGAATGGAGTCAATGGAATTATAATAGATAAGCATGATATTGGGGGGGAGGGCAATAGAGGAGGAGAGGGGAGTTGTTACTTTGTGAGGGTGAAAAGGATAACTATTGCATTGTTCTGTACACCTGAACTAACAATAAAAAAGTAAATAAAAAAAAAGTCTACATCCATTGCTAAATATCACCTGATTTGGGGAGGGGGGGCAAAAAAATGCCTCTTAGAGAATCACTGGTTTATATAGTAAATCTTGAAAATCAGACTTAATTCTTTTTCAAAACTATTTTGGCTATTCTAGTTCCTGTGAGTTCTCATGTAAGTACTGGAATCAGCTTGTCGATTTGTATTAAAAAACCCTGCTGGGATTCTGATTGGAGTTGCATGGAATCTATACATCAGTTTGGGAAGAAGAGGTATCTTAACAATATTGAGTCTTCCAATCCATAAACACAGTGTATCCCCACATCTGTATAGGTCTCTTGATTTTTTTATAATTTGTGTTGTGTTGTTTACAAAAGGTTCTCTGTGTTTATATAGGTGAGATATGTATATATCTGCTGTGTACTCAGAGGCAAATTCAGGACATGTTGCTTTATCCACAAAATTAGATCTTCAGATCTTTCCTCTCCCATATTTCCCCCAAACCCTCTTACTTCCGCTCCTTTTTCTGGATCATCTAACTAGAAAGATAAGGTTTAGCTTGAAGCTCTAGTGACCACATTACCCATAATTTTTCACCACTGGGGCGACTCTCAGGGCAAAGTGGCGAGAGCAAAGAGAGAGGAAAACAAGAGTGATTCCTCTCCTCTTTTTGAACCACAGGTTTCCCTTTTTCTGTTTCCTCTGGCCAGAAATATGGATTTTTCCCCCCTCTCTCAGAGTCTTAGGTATTAGAGCCACTGCTGCAGTGTGGTGACATTACAGTTCATGGTTTGGGTCGCCCTTGGTGCAGGACTGGAAGGCCACCGGTGGGAGGTGTAGGTTGTGGTGGGCTTGCTCCACCTTGGCTGATTCTTCATTGCTCACAGCGTCTGTCACCTAGGAGATGGTCAAAAACTGTAGAATGAATGGATAAGTGAAGAAAATGAGAAAAGGAGAGGAGGAAAAAGAAGGAAGGAAGGAGAAATAAAGGAAAGGAAGAAAATAGATGGATGGATTTGAAATGTTTGTGGTTCCTACAAGATAGCAATTTCCTTAGGTGTAATTCTACATTATGGTCACTAGATGGCAGTAGATGCCAATGCCCGCTTTAGCGATCTTTAAAAAATACATTAATGATTGACGGTCTACTATGAGTAAGGTAGTTTGTTAGAATCATTGGAGAGGAGAATGGGGCACAAAGATAAAAAGAGGCAATTTCTGCCTTTCAGGAGTTCACAAGTCCACAGAAAGATAGACTAACTATAGTATGAATTAGATTGTGGTAACCCTACAGTAGGAGTATAAACTAATACATACTACAGTGAGACAGGGGGGAGGGATTAATTCTGACTTCAAAAATCGAAGAAGGCTTCACAGATGTAGAGTTTGAGCTGGGCCTTGAAGGATGAGATGGGACGCTGGGAGGGGAACAGACATCACAAATAGAGGGCCCAAGTCTGGGAAGAATGTTTAGAGAACAGCAAATATTGAGGTGTGGCTGGAATGCAGGCTATATGATGAGAATCATATAATCATAGGGAGTTGAGAAGCTCAGATGACATCAAATTATGGGAGTTTTTAAGTGGGGTGAAGGGCAGTAGTCTTGGTGTCGTCTCTAATTCCTGGGGTCACAACCCCTGTCTGTGATGGGCTGAGTGTCGGTGGGCTGGCAGTGTTAGCTACAGTAAACTGTCCCTTATGGAGGTGCAGCCTGTCCCAGGGGCCTGTGCAGCCACTGCTGGATCAGAAGCCAAAAACTCAACCGCTTCTAGGGTCCCAGAGGCAGGCTGACTGAGTTCCTTGGCCAGGGGGCGCCATGCCAGATATGGCCCCTGTGAAGGGTCTGGATGACCTCAGGGTGTTACCATTGGGAATGTGAGCCCCAAAGCACTAGATCTTCCATTTTTTCAAGAAGAGTCAGAAATACAAACTTATGTGAAATTTCCTGACTCCTAAGTGCCCCCAGCTGAATCACAGCTCAGAAAGCACTGAGCGAACCAATCAGAGCGCATCTGTGGGCTGGAGTGCGCCTTGGGTGGGTGCTTTGTGACCTCTATCCCAGAGTCATCTGGGGGTTCCTTTCCTGGCCGCTGCGGTGGCCCAGATCCAGACCTAAGTGTCCCTCGAGGGAGTTCCTCCTTTCCTAATTCCCCCTTCTGTGTGCAAAGCTTCCCTTAGGAGCAGCTCACAGAGTGACACTTCCCAGCCTTTCTTCTCACCAGGGAGCTCTCCCAGCTGCCTTCTCCTCTGTGTTGGAGCCCCAGGCTGGCCACTCAGGGCAGGCAGCTGGGATGCAAGCTCTCCGCTCCCGGAGTCCTTCTTAGGTCTCAAATAGGGTTCGTTGGTGCACAGAAAATACCACTCAGTAAGACTTTGGTTTCCAAAATTCATTTCCTTTCAAAATCTATGGCATTTTTGAGCTTTCAGGTTTTCATGCCAAGTATTATATTCTATGTCCATAGCTATATCCAGATGTTAATCACTATTATTTCTTATTAGTTAGAACTGAGGGCGAATTTAGATTCTGTGTTTTTCTTGCTGATTCCTTAGCATAGCTCTCCGGATCGCAGAAAAAGGGTGATCGGTATTCCACGTTCTTTGAGGCCCTGAAAGCTGAGAGTCTGGTCCAGGGTACTAGGGTAGCTGCGAAATGGACACCGGAGCAGCACAGGGTGAGGGCTCAGGATGGAGATGGGGCGCTCCTGTCCTTCTCTTTTTCCCCGCTCCAGTGACCAGTGCTCTGGGGGGCAGAGTGAAAGTCAGAAAAGCCATCAGTTCAAAGGACAGATTCCGAAGCCAGACTCTCTGGGGTTCAGTCTCAGTTTTCCCATTAATGAGGTGACTTGGAGCCTTCGTTTCCCCATCTATGAAGTGGGAATATTAATATATTATCTCAAGGAGCTATTTAGAAGATTAAATAACTGTCTGGCCCGATGTAAGCAGAAGATAGACAAAAGATTTTTTTTTGACATGGATGTTACCACAGCATTTATTTCTCAAGACCAATTATAGACAAAACTGTGAGGAATTAGTTTTCATCAGGAATTCCAGCTTTGTTGACCCCTCACGGCTGACCGTGGCCCCTTCAGGGGTCCAGGCCCTTTTTGTTCTCATTTCCTTTCCAGTCTCAGCACAGACTCTTAGCAAAGAACTGGATTCTCCTCAGTGGTTTTCTTCTTATGGTGCCAGGCCTTAGGACAAGGAGGAGTGGGGGGAGGGCTTGGCTGGGAATCCTTGCGGACACTGGATGCCAGCATTGGATGCCCGGGGTGACTGACAGTGCTGCCCCCTGTCCCTGTGAGGGTGCATACAAGTTGAAAGTCAATGGCAACCCTAGCGGCCTGTTTGGTTATGAATCGCCACCAGGTGGCAACAGAGTATTATGAAGAGAAGTCGCAAGGCTTTAGCGTCCTCCTCAGCCAGCAGAGGAGCTGACAGACAAGCAAGAGAAGGGTGGACAGTCATTGTCATCCTGAAAGCAACTCATTCAGGTTGGCAAGTCAAGCTTCAACATGAATTCAGAGATAGCACCTCCATAGAAAAACTATATAGTATAGACCAGTCAGCCAGATGAGACGAGACTCTGGGTGAGGGGAGGACGCCCAGAGATGTGAAAATCAACAGTGGGGTGACTTGAATGACTCATTGTGTTGGCTACCTGGACATCCGATGGTGGGCATGAAATGCAGGCCCAGCTTTGTATGTTGGCGGTGGAGCCAGTTGCCTGTTCCGTTTAACAGGAGAAGTCCTGAATGTATTCTCTTCACAGTTTAGCACAGCCTCGCTGTTACGGCTTATCTGGGGCCAGCTTTTCTCTCTAGGTCACTATTATAATGCCAGTACAAGATACCCCTCCTCCCCTTTGGGACAAAATTTTAACTCTTGTCAACTGAGAGGAACTCTTCTGGTTAGGTTTTTTTGTTTGTTTGTTTGTTTTTTACCACTTTGAAAGCATGAATTGTCCCCAAGGAGGGCATGAGAAACGTAATAGTTGGGAGCTACAGGTGAGGGGAAGTGTCTACGCTGGAAAGATAGGAATCTGTACTTCACGATCTGGCCCTGGGTTGCTGAGCTCGCCACTCACTCGTGGCCAGGCCTGGTGTTCTCCTGTTAAACAGAAGCCATTTGACAGAATATGGACATCTGACAACGTCAGTCTGTGACCACAGTAGAGAAGGCTAAACAATACCACTCCATAATCATGTGTGAACATAAAGTTGGGGACCTTATCCAAAAGTGACCACAAAAATGACCAAACGTGCCCCTGTTATGATTATATCAGTGAGCGGTTGTTGCTTCTTTCCCAATTAAAGCTTTAGTTGTGTTTCACTCCTCATACCTTCTAGGTAAGAATTATTAGGGTACCCAATCATAGAATCCTGGCAGCACCCCATCTAGAATGAGGCCCCTTAAACCCTCCCCCAAATCACCTAGCACAAGGTTTGGCGAGAGAGCGCTGGATACTTACGAAGAGGATGAACACTGGGAAAATGTGCCAAAGGGAGGGAAAGGAAAATGAGGCCAAAGCCTCACTGCTTCACGCGGGGCCTGGGGAGGGCCCTTGTCTCAACGTGTTCAGTGACCAGGAGCCAAGGGCCCTGACTACACTTGCTGCTGACAGTTGTCCTCTGCTCTAAGTGTCTGCTTAGGCCTCCAGGCCTTCCGGAAGGCTGGCCGTCTGGAACGGGGTGGGGAGAGTTGGCTCAGCCACCTGCCTCTTCTCCTTCCTAAGCAGCTGATGTCTTCTGATGTGGTTTTGTGGTTATATAGTGTACAGCCCTGCTCATGTGGACATGGTGTACTTTCAGTTTCTGAGAGTGAGTCATGTTGACTTTCCTCTTGGGAGTAAGAGTGACCCTTGCTCAAGAGGACTACATGACTAGAAAGAAGAAACACCAGGAGCCACCAGTGCCGGAGTGTTTACCAATGTAGGCAGTCACCAGTTTTTGGGAGAGCTATGTGTCATCTCTTTAAGCACAATAGACTAGGAAGAGGCATTTGATTTTGAATCTTTGACTATTTGCCAGTGTCTGAAGTCTTTCTTTATTCTCATCATTTGGAGTGATGATAATGGTTAAAGAGCTCAGGATCTACAGATGGACTCCAACAAATTTACATTTGGTCAGCGAGTGCATGATGGGAAAGCTTCCAAGAGGAGTGTGTGCTATTACTATGCCTTCGATTCTCATGACTACTAATGAGCTCGTGATAGCGGGTCACACATGCAGTCCCTAAGGAATCTCGGCAGGCCTGTTGAGAAGTCAAATGGAACTCACAAAGAATCAGCCAATAGAGGAAGAGCTTTCTAGCCTAACTCTGTTGTGTAGTCCCATTTGGGTAATTTGTCATGAAAATATGTAGAGCTAGGGTGGAAGATATGTAGCTCTCATGACACCACTTCTGTGCCCTTGGCAAGCATTGTTAATTAATTGTGGCAGTCGCAAGACACTCCAAGCAGCCACTGCCACCAGTTCCCAGTGGGCCCATTTCTATGTCTGTTTTAGAATCTCAACTGAACTTTGCTCTTGGGTATCCAAGTCATGGGAGTGTCACGCTGAGGAGTTCACCTTTCTTTCCTCAATAAACAAATCCTTCTGGGCTGAAGAAGGAGGAAAAAATAATTATTCTTTAATTCTGCATCACTGAGCCATCAAGCAATAACTCTTGCCATCTTTAGTCATTTGGGCAATCGTAAGAGAATGACAATAAAAGCCCCGTAGTGCAGAAAGATGCATTAAATCATTAGTAAGATAAATCATTCAGGACAGCTTATATTTTATAAGTATGTAAAAAAAAATTACTGCCAATTCACGGAGCTGAATTTTCAAGGCAATTCCATTTCCAGCTCTTGTTAGGTACTAGGTCTGCCTGTCATTTGGCAGTTGCTGTAAGGTAGGTGGTAGCATCTACGAGGGCTGATTAGATTCATTAAGAAAACTTATTAAACTGGAAGTATTTTAGATTAGCATGTGATAGCTATTTATGCTTTTTCAATAAATATACTGATTAAAAATACTAATCACATACTGTGCCAGCTGAGAGTCTTGGTTGCACTTAATAGATATGAACGCTAGATTACACAGCAGAAAAGGAACTTATTGGAGGGACCCAGTTGTAGCTCAGAGAAGCAACTAGAAGGTTTGAAACCAGATCTCCACCAAAAGACACTCACCATGCTTATGCCAGGCTGGTACGGGGACTGTGTGCCAGTCCGACTTTTTATCAGACCAGGAGTTCTTAACCTTTTGTGATGTGAATCCCTTTGGCCATCGCATGAAGCCTATGGCCCTCTTCTCAGTATGTTTTAAAATGTATAAAATAAATTCACATAGGATTACAAAAGAAACCAATTATATTAAAAGTTATCAAGTATTTTAAAAATCCCAAGTATGTGCCATAGGAATATGTGCACTTTTTTCCTGATACATCAAATCAAATGAACTGGTGGCTCTAATTACTAATGTAACTGCAGGAGTAATGAGCATGAATGGATCTTGGGTACCCACTAGCTCAGTTGCTTACAACATCCGTAATGCCTATAAGAATATAAAAAATATCTGTGATTTCAGTTGGGGACAAGGTCACAATTACTGCTCATACTGTTGAGGTGAGTTTATTGCCTACCTTCACAAGGGAAGGAAATGCTAAATTTTGGTTAGAAGTTAGCAAAAATAATTGTGAATATTTTTTCAATTTGATTTTGTGGATTCCCTTTCATTCTGTTTGTAGACCCCAGGTTAAAAAACTCCTGTTTTAGACAATGAACTCCTCGAAGTGGGGGTCCTGTACCTTATTCAGCTTTGTATGTTCTCTCCATTTATGGAAGCTCTCCATGTGTTTCTCTAGGCGGTTGGGTTCTTTGACTCTAATAATATTCCTTTGTCCAAGCATCATGGAAATACCTGAAAAATGGAGTAATGGGTCCCACACATTGCATAGATCATCCTTCAATACTGATGATTCTTGGGTTACTTTTGTATGGAAACAACCACTCAGCTTCTTCTGCAATCGTTACGCTCTGTTCCTTTTCCCAGTCACATGGGTCAAACACTATGGAGCCTGTTTCCTGTGGCTCCACGGTGGGACCTGGCTCCTCTCCTGAGTGGCACGGATAGTGATTCTCGAATATTGTCCTCTGGAAGGACACAGGTTTTACAGCAGCCATTATCTACCGAACTTTCCTCTGAGGAAAGGAAACAAACTCTTTCCCAGGCAGTCACGATTATTACCTGTCTTTCTGTTTTGGTCATTTTCCTTCATTTACCAGAGGGTTTCTTTCTATCTCCCATTATTGGTCCATCTTTAGCTGTTCAGCCTTCCAGCCGCCTCTTATTTCTTGTTCACAATCCTGTAAAGTTAGAATTGAGCAACTTGTACTTAGTCAGTTTCAGTAGAAGTTCATTATGACACTATTTGAAGGCTTTCTTTTGACGAATAGAAGTGTTGCTTGTCCCTTTAATAACCCAGATGCCTGTTACTTGGGTCCCTATATCTATAGCTGTGATGCTTTTGCTCCCATGCCCTGTTTTATGACTTAGTGACCTTATATAATAATAGCCAGGAGAAAAAAAGAGAACCAGAAATGACTTCACAGACAGAACATTTCTTTCCTATTTACCTCCTTCCTGCCATCTTTATCTTAAGAGTGAAATAGGGGGAAACAAACCCATGTCAAGCATCAAAATGTGTCATAGGGAAAAACTCCTTAAAATACCTGGCTGATTCAAAACAGTAACAACAAGAAGAAGCAGCAGCTCTCACAATGACCCGAGCTTCAAAAAGCTATTGGGTATCGCTGACTACTTTGCATCTCATGGATCAAAAATGATTGGCTAAGTTGCTTCCAACCCAGAAAGTTTATTCCGTCCCACTCCACTCCATTGAGTCCACTTTTGGTCTTGATTTGCCTGTGTACCAAGAACTGTTGCTAGAGAACTCTTAGGAGAGTAAGCTGTTGAGAGCTGGATCACACCACTGCTTGGAATTACAACCCTGAGATATACCAGAGATTGTATTATCCCTCTTGAAGAGATCATGAAATGGAGGCACAGAAAACTGAAGTGATTTGGTGAAAGTCACCCAGCTATTTTTAGTCAATAGTGTAGCTAGAATTCTAGGTTCCTAAATGTCTAGCCACTTGTCTCTCAGAAGGCACAAGTCTCTGTTCATAGGAAAGTGACTTTTGAAGATCACTCCTTTATGGTCGCCTTGTCAAAACAATTCTTTTTCAGTTCTGCTAAAACCAGCTGTTCATGGGTCCCAGGGAGATGTCCATAAAATTCAATGGCAGCATAAAGCATGAGTGCCTAGCTCCTGGGAGTAGTTAGAGGAAACTTTATACTGTAGGTGTAACCGGAACAGAATGTTGGAGAATGAGTAAAAGTCTTAACAGTGGATTACTTAAGCTCGTACATTAAAAACTCAAACTGAACGGACTCCAAGCCATAAACGTCACAGAGATTAAACTATTTTTCTGCTGACCTTAATTAGATGTGGGGAGGGGGAGAAAACTTAGATTGAGAACTAGAGAACAAGAGAGAAGCTCAACTCCATCTCTAAACCATGGCCTGTAAGAAATTGACTCGAGACTGCAGGGCACCAATGGTTGTGCCAGAGCATTTCCTGCCTTTAGGTGATCTGAGGGTTCTGGTGGGAGGTCTTCAGAGCAAGTGCCTGGCCGATTCTCGCCAGCAAATATCACCGTTCAAGTTCTCAGGGGGCCCCCAACAACTCAAAACTGAAATTGTTAGTTAAACCACAGCTTTGACTCCTCAGCTTCCCCTCCCCCAAGTCTCCAGTCACACTTGTCAATTACCCTTACTCCCACACAGACCTGCCCTTTTTTTGCTGGGTGATGCCAGTAAACTCACCTCTGACTAGGATCCGACTGCATGAGAGGCTCAAAGCCCTATGGGATTTTCAGAATGTTTAATGGGGTGTCAAAACACCTATGGGGGACAGCCCCATATAGTGCCGATTGACCTCTACCCATTCTTACTCTTCATGTATATATGGCGGTTTTCTTTTAAAGTTCATGTGTAGTACATGCTCATGAATAAGTATAAAACTGAAAAGCATTATTAACTAACTCATTTTTGGAGACATTGTAATTTCGGGAGAAAAAGCCAAATGACAAAATTAAACTTCCAGGGGATCAATCCAGATTCAGTTTATTTTCTGAAAACTATTCCTACATCTATGTTTAATACATGTGATTATGATCAGACTGATAGCCTGAAAAACAAACTGATTGTGTACTTCTAAATGCCAGAAACATTAGAGCAATAACAATTAAAACGAAAAGGAGGTACCTATAGAATTAACTTGAGTTATATATTTGGGTGAATTGATTTTTTCATTGTACAGCTTCATGCATTCTCATATATTTTCTTTATTAAAAAGGAAGTTTTAGAAGCAGTGTTTTACAGGTCCAAAAAAAAGTTTATTCAGTTAAAAAATGCACAAGAATGATATTTTAAATTATTGCTTCATATTCATTGAATAACTTCCATTTCTTTGTACTTGATTACGTCACACCTTATTTCAAAGAAAACAGCCCCAAGAATAAATGCTCTGGGTCAGTTACTCATCCTTTCTGTGTTTAACCAACAGCTTTAAATGGGGTTGCAAAACAAAATCACTTGTAGAACATTTTTTAAAGTTACACTCTTTTCTCCACCTTCCGCCATTTTTATTCACTGGATCTGGGGTGATATCTGGACACATGTATTTTGGAGATGCTTTCAAAGTGATGTGGGTGTTTTTCCACTTTGAGAACTACCAATTTAGGTTATTTTCCTTTTAGCCCTTACATTGTCTCACTTCATCCCAGCCAGCTGCTTAATCTTCACTGAGTGACTTTTCTTTCCTTGTACCTGATTAGTTCACACCTTCTTATTTTGAAAGGAAGACAGGGCATTCAGAGGAGATGCCTGGTAGGACATAGTCATCAGTACCTCTGGTCAACTGGCTGGAATACAGTGTAGAACTTCCTAGAGAAGGCAGAGGACTAGGAGGGGAAGATGGAGAAAATATGGGTACCCAGAGGTCTGCACAGGAGGCGGGTGGGCTGGCTACCTCCTGGGGATGCAGGAGCTGTGTTGGGGGCATTGCTGGAAGGCTGAGAAGGGCCAGTTGTTATCTAGCTCCCCCTGTTCACAGAGGCAGTACAGAAGATAATGATTCTTAGAGTGGAGCTCTTGATATTTTGCCTCGTTGGCCTCCTCCGTTTCAGAGAGGAATCAACGATCTCATTGGGGTCTGCTAGAATGGATTAGAAGCAGGAAAGGGATCGATAACCCCCATTCAAATGGCCTCTCAAAGCTTTAACCCTCATTGGAACGATGAATTCTGATTTCTCTGTCTTTATCACTTCCTGTGCACACCTGACAAGCACCCCTATGAACAGGGGAATAAACACCTACCTTTGGTGAAAAACTGTCCAAAGACGTAAATTGGTCAAAGAGAAGGCCCTTGAGCACAAATATTTCATGCCTACACCAGCACTCTTTTCTACCTCTAATTTAAATTTCTAACTTGAATGGGCTGTAAACCATAAATTGGCGATCTGGTGTCGTCTCAGTTTGCTGCTTTCCAGCCTTGAAGGAATTTCCCCAGCGTCCCAGCATCCCCTGAGTTTCATTCCTCACTTGGGCTGTAGCTTTCCAGGAGTTGTATTGCTTCCTCTTCTTTCTTCCCCATTTTTACAAGCACTGTGACACAATGACTGTCCCTCGTCTTTTATGAAACCACATAAAGTCATAACAAGCAAATGATAACACTCCGGCATAGACATTACAGTTATTTTCTCCTTGTGTGTCGAGAGAGGGAATTTGTCTCAAATTTACTGTATTTCTGGTTGGAGCTATGTAATCGCTTGTCATTTTCTTACTTTTTTTTTTTTTAAAGATTTTTATTGGGGAATTGGGGGATGGGAACAACACTGGGGAATTAGGGGAAGGGGAATACTTTTTTTTTTTCATTCTTGCTACTTCAGAGGTAATTGGTTCCTGAACCTTAATAAGAGATTTGATGGGTACAGATGAAATGAGATAAGGATTTTCAAAAGAGGGATTTCTCTTTTAAACAAAACAAAATGAATTCTCTTAAGAGAGGAACACCCCTTTATTTTTATGATTGTGAGACAGAATGTGATTTCTTTTTTTAAAACAACTTGAAGCATTGAAATTAAGTTTTCACTAAGTTGGAGTTAGAAGCTGTGGTGTTTTTTTTTTGTAGATTCTCCATATATGAAAAGTAAGATGTATTCATCATAAGCAGTTATTTCAAATGACAAATAACTTTAAAATTGGTTTCAAACATAAGACACAGCCTTAAAGGACAAAGGAAAATTAAGATTTGCCAAAGCTTATCAAAGTGTCCATCAAATGTACATGTTTAAAGGCTCAATTTCCACATCATCGGCACTGAGTCTAATAGCCTAATAGACATACATATTATGGTATCATCTGTTTTTTCTTTTCTTTTTTTAAAAAAATAACAGCCTATTTCAAATTGATAGACAGTTATAAGTTTACATAAAAATTGGGCAGAAAGTGCACAGATTTCCCATATACTGCCCCCCATACACACCCCCACATACACACACACACCCCGTTTGCTGTTATTAACACCTGACATTGGTGTGGCATATTTGTTACAATTGATGAACCAATATTGATACAGTATTGTTAACAAGAGTCCATAGTTCACATTAAGCTCCACCCTCTGTGTGGAACAGTCTGTGACTTTTGACCAATGCATGGTCCCATGTCCACCATTACAGCAGCATACGGAACGGTTTCACCACCCTAAAAGTCCCCGGTTTCTACCGAGTCAGCCCTCCTTCCTTCTCCCCGAGTCCCTGGCCACCACTGGTGCTTTCTACTATCTCTATAGTTTTATCTTTTTTTCAGAATGTCATATAGTTAGAACGAGATCGTATGTAGCCTTTTCAGACTGCCTTCTTTCACTTAGCAATATGCATTTAAGGTCCTTTCATGGCTTGGTAGCTCATTTCTTCCCACTGTTGAATAATATTTCATTTTATGAATGTATTACAGTTTATTTATCCATTCACCTATTGATGGACCTCTTGGTTGCTTCCAATTGTTGGCAATTATGAATAAAAACTGCTATAAATATTTATGTGCAGGTTTTTGTGTGTGAATGACAGTTTTCAACTCCCCTGGGTAAATACCGAGGAACACGATTGCTGGATTGAATGGTAAGAGAACGGATGGTTTTGTAAGAAACCGCCAAGCTGTCTTCCAAAGTGGCTGCCCATTCCGCATTCCCACCAGCGATGAGTGAGAGTTCCTGTGGCTCCACGTCCTTGTCGGAACTTGGTGTTGCCAGTGTTCTGGATTTTGACCATTCTAATAGGTGTGTAGTGGTGTCTCATTGGTGTTTTAATTTGCATTTCCCTGATGACATATGTTGTGGAACATCTTTTCATATGCTGATTTGCCATCTCTACATCTTCTTTGGTGAGGTGTCTGTTCAGAGGTTTTGTCCAATTTTAAATGGGGTTGTTTGTTGTCTTATTTCTGAGTTTTAAATATATATATATATATATATATATATATATATATATATATATCACTCATCTCACTTTTGGATACAATTTATTTACCAGATATTTGTTTTGCAAATATATTCTTTCCATCTGTGTTTTGTCTTTTTTCTCTTAAGGGACTGTCTTTTTAAAATGAGGTGTATTACACAAATAACCAGTTTTCTCGGTTTCCTGGGAGTGCCCTGTTACAATATTGTGAAAGAGGAAGACAGGGAAATTTCATTTTAGTAAGAAACGTCAAGTTCTCTTAACTGAGAATTTAAGGAGAATTGTCACAGGGATTGGGAGGAACATTATCTGAATTACCAAATTTTGTGGAATAAAGTGGACGTCACTGGGGTGGACAGGTGCCTTTTAAAAAAGCAGCCCCATACTGGTGGGATGTGTATATTCTTGCACAAGTCTGGCGCTCACGATCTCTCATCCTGAAACTTCTCCCTTGAACGTCACTCTGCGCCTGTGTCATCCTTCTCACTTGGCTTGTTGATCTTCCAGCGTTCACACTTCCGTCTGAGCCCCTCACGTTTGATGCCTGGTGTGCAGTATTGAATCATGAGCGTGTGCTTTCTTATCAGATAGGCTGAGCCTCAGCTCTCAGCTCCATAACTTACGAGCTGTGTGACTTTTAGGGAAGTGAACTTCTTGTAGGCTGTTTCCTTGTGTGCCTCCCTCACGGGTTTGTTGAGAAGATTAAATACCATTTGTAAAATATTAAGCACGGTGCGAGGCACTGGTGCTCAGCAAATGTATGCTTTCTTCTTGTCCTTTTTTCTTTTATGTTCTCCCTACCTTGGTAGCCTGTGACGTTTTTGACTACCAGTTTTCCTTGTTTGAGGCTGAATATTTCTCTAAGTAGACCTGTAATCAGCAGCCCCCTTCCTTCCTCCTGCTGAATTCCTCTCTTTTAAGTGCCCTGTGGTCAGCCCTCATGTGGTCTGTTCTGGTCTCCTGGTAAAGCCCCCGCACAGATGCAGTTATATCTTGGACCTGCAGCTTCCCTTTTCTCCTTTAGCTGTTGCTATTTCTAGCTTCTCCACCCTTTTCAGAGGCACCGAATTCAGTTGCATGAATAAGTATGTAGTGACGAACGACTACATCCGTGGCATTGTGACACATTTTAGGGGCTCACAAAAAGTCAAAGATAGGAATCTTCCCTTCCAATTGATGATGTACCTGGAGAGAAAAGATATATAAATATAAATAAAACAGCCCCTAGTGTTCGACAGGGTGTGTCTAAAGGTTAGGTGCAGTCAGAATGGAAGCTGATGGTTTCATAGGATCACTCACATGTCACCTACGGGATCAGGGTGATGCCCCAGATTCTGACCAGGAGCCTGGCTAAAGGAGTTCAGAGAATGAGTGCAGGGTTGATGGTGGGGGACATGGAGGGGCGATGGTTCAGCGTGTGAATGGAGCTGGTAACCAGGGATGATGGGAGGACCACAGGAAGCAGCTGCTCTGGGGAGTAAGGGAGAACCTGGCCATGGGATGTAGGCTCCTAAAACAGGGCACCCTCCTTTTTCTCCTCCTATCCCATCCACTTTCTTCCTGTCAATTCGCTGTTAGTTTTATGAACACACATCTAGTAAGAACTGTGATTTGTAGGACTTTTATTATGAAATAAAGTTCTCAAAGTTAATGTCATTGTTGCTAATTCAACATTGATTCTTTAAAAATTACCTCAGCTGTAGAGAGGATTTAAGAAAGCTTCCAAGCTTAAAAAATGAAGGGGGAAAAGAAAAGAAAAGTAAATGGATAAGACAAATGAGGCACTGGGAAAATAAAGGTGGGAGCATTAGATGGGCCACGAGTGAGGTTAGAATGCAGCATTTGTGTCCGAATTCATTACGTTTGTTGGAGATGGGCCTGTCTGTGAACCAATAAGAACCGTGACCATGATTATCTACACATTTTCCAGGATTCCTTAGGCAATAATTAGTCTGTGGTGCAGGGGAAAAGTAACCATTCCTGATACTGAGTCCATGGAAAGCTTTTTCCCTGAGGTCTTTATAGGTCAAAATTCAGAATTTAAAAATTTGACATCAACTTTTCTAAGAACTTCATTGTAGGAAGGATGGAAGAGAATGCTTATTAACCAGAAACTATTGTGCTGTATTTTCTTACATCAAAATTATAGGGGTTCTTTTTTACTTGCATATACCCAAGACCCCTCCAAGACTTTTATGATCAGTAGTGGGGCGGGGGGTGGGGGGGAGGGAGCTTGTGACACTCAGGAATGGGAGGTGAAACACCTTGACACTCAGTCTCAAAAATCATCTTCTTTCTTCCCTCACCATCTGTTACGGGCTGAATTGTCCATCTCACCCCACCCCCAGTTTATATGCTGAAGTCTTAATGCCCAGCTCCTCGGAAAGTGACTCTATTTGGAGATAGAGCCTTCAAAGAGGCCATCAGGGTGGGTCCTAATCTAATAGGACTGGTGTCCTAATAGGAGGAGAGTAGGACACACAGAGAGAGACGCCCATGTGAGGTCACAGCAAGAAGGCGGCCATCTGCACACCAAAGAAGAAACCAAACCTACCCAAACCCGGACTTCTAGGCTCATATCCAGAACTCTGAAAACATACATTTCTGTGGTGTAAGCCATCCAGTAGGTGGTACTTTGTCATGGCAGCCCGAGGAAACAATCCACCTCCCAACTGGTTTTATGTGCCACTGCAATTGTCCCCGGGCTTATGTTTACTTTGATTACATCAGTAGTCTCCTCAAAAACTGAAGGTTTAAATGTCTTATTCTGGTATTCACAATTTTAAAAAATCTGGTCCAAATCTACCTTTTTCCCCACTTAACCCACACTCCACCAACCTCCGCTAGTGAAATTGCTCAGTATGTTATCCCCCAGGTGTGCTTTGTACTTTATATATTCACATCTTGACTCATTATCCCTGGAATACTGCAGTCTCCATCCTTTGAGATCTTACCCAGAGTGTATCCCTCAGTGTCCATCTCAAACACCCACTCATCTACAAAGTCTTTGGTTACCTTAACTAGCAGTTCTTTCTGTTCTGAAACCCTTTGGCATTGTCATTATTTATTCACAAGTCTTAGTCCCCCTGTTTGAGGGTAAGATCCTAGAAGGCACCAGTCATATTTACCTACATATAAAGTTCCTAGCACGACACCTAAGGGAACATGATCCTTTCATTCATTAATTCATCCACACATTGCGATTAGCCACATATTGTATTAATTTGTAGGGGATACAACAGAGAACAAAACAAACATGGCCTCTGCCCCGGGGGAGCTTACATTCCACTGGAGGTGCACATAAACAAGTAGTAAGTAGTTATAGGTTGTTATTGTGATATAATGTCATGGCCTATTTTAGATCGCGTGCTTCAAGAGGGCCAACTGAGGAGATGCTATTGAAGTGAGAACATGTAAAATAGGAAGAAGTCAGCCCCATGAAGGGGGATGAGCACGTGTTAGGTTCCTGGTAAAGGGATGCCTTTGATGTGCTCAGCTGGTGTAGGCGTGCATCGAGTGCATTGAGCAAGAGGGAGAGTGATAGGCGGTGAGGTCAGAGACAAGGTCAGGGCCTGTTCCTGCGGGGCCTTGGGAGGGGGGTTAAGTGAAAGAATTTCAAGCAGGGAGGTGTCATGACATCTTTTTAACCCCTTTCTGCTAAGAAGAGAATGAATTGTAAAAATGAAAGCATGGAGATTTGATAGGAGGCTGTTGTGGAGCCTGGGTTAGAAGTCATGGGTCCTACATGGGAGGGGTGGCAGTGGGCAGAGAGAAGTGGGTGGGGATGTGAAATTTTGGAAGTGCAACTTACAGATGGACAGGAAGTGGGGAAAGAGAAAAAGAAGGCTTGGCCCCCAATTTCTGTTTCCATTAACAAGGATTTTTCTTTTAAATTGCAAAGTAGCACCTAATCATTACAATTAATCTTATACAACACACACACACACACACACACACACACACACTCACATATACTTCAATGCTGGTGTGTAGTGAAAAAGAATGTTATTTGAAATAAAAACCAACTACAGCCATTTCTACCTTCTCTGGGTATAGCATCAATCCATCTTAAGTAAACAGTGTTTTGCTTTAAAAAAAATCACCTTGGTGGGTCTTTTTGGTGAGTGTCCTGGGGAGAGAGGGGAAAACAAAGGGCGAGGTGAATTACCCTGCATAAAAGTGAGAGGACTGCATACGTGTGGGTAGCCTGGGAGAGAGGTTCAGAAAATGAAAGATGGCGGGGACATCCATGGAGGGACATCCAACAGGGGGCCCGAGGAAACCCTTGGCATGTGGGAATTATCTGTGGCGGTCAGGGACCTTTAGGACAACAATGACTACTATTTCCATGAGTGTCTCGGCTTTGCTGTACTCCTTCCTAAATTTTCATTAAACTTCTGTTATATTCAACAGCTTTAAGCTGGTGGTGCCCCAGGGACTAAACAGTAGAAGACTGGTATTAATATTGAGTGTGGGCAAGGCAGTGTTGGGAGAGAGCAAGCACAAGAGTTGCGTCCATAGTCATGCAGGGCCGGGCTGCGGGATGGACTAAGGGAGGGGAAACAGGCACCATTGTCTCCTCCTGTCTTCGGGTGAGGAATTCCCTCAGTTTGGAACTTGGGTTCTTGTGCTATTTGATTTGAACAGTTAAATAACATTTATTTCAAAAGGTTGGGGTGCTTAGGGGTATGCAGGCTGCAGAATATGGTTGGATGTATATGTACAATATATAAAACATGTTCAGCTGTAGATATAGTTATCTTAGAGATATGCTGGAGATGCACAAGAAGGTTATATCTGTCTATTTCTATATATCTATAGCTGAACACGCTTCTGGAACATTCCTTACTGGGTTTCTAGAGATAGAATACAATTCTTAGAGAAATGTCTGGGTTGTGAGTCACAGTCCTTTCATTACTTAAAATGCATTAGGACCCTTGGCAAGGTACAGCGATGCCAGTAGGGGGCAGAGAGAGTCAGTTTTAGGGTCTTGGGTGTCCCATAAATAAGAGTTGGCAAAATTGTTGAATGGCTTTTAAATTTAGGTTTTTCAATTATAACAACTTTAGCATTTAATGATTCTGTATTTGAAAGGTCACTAGAAACCAAGAGTTAAAAAAAAAAAAACTAGTGTTGAGACTGGAAAAAACAAAACAAAAACGTTTAATCAATTTCCATTCTAACCAAGATCCCTTCTTGCATTTTTTCCCTTTGGGGAGGTTACAGGGTAGAGAGAGGTTGTGGGGAAAAGGCAGTTATTGTTTTTGTGAAACTCTTTGGTTTTGCCTCTGACCTTTATGTTGTAGTAGAAGGTAGAGTGTTCTGTATTAAGTGGAAGAAACCTGTGGTGAGGGAGTCGAGAAACTGTAACTGGGGAAGCTGAGACGTGGCCTCACAGAGACCCCGTGTACAGTAGCAATGTGTTGGGCTGTCGGAAAAGTCATGACGCATTTTTGTAATGAAACACATAGAAAAAATACATCCCGACTTTTCCGGCAACCCAATATAAATTCAAAGCAGGACAATAGGGTGACTTCCAGTTGAATTCTATGGAGCAGTAGTCCAGTGACAATTCATAAGCCTGAGACATCTATTCATCTTGCCAACCTAGATCAATTCCACTCTCTCTCCGCTCCACCTGTCCTTCCTCTTGCTTTTCATGCGGCTTAGGGAGACAGTGGCATGTTCACAGACCTTCAGGGAGAAGAAAAAAAACCTTTAAGTTACTCAAGTCCATTCACAGGCACATTTCCCAAATGTGGCTATTTTCCTAAGACCTATGACAAAAGAATAAAGGAAGAGACGTGGAAATTTTTAAATCGAGTTCACCCTTTAGTATTCCCCAAGTTTATCATATGCATAAATTATAAAAGTGAGGTCCTCTTGCTGGGTTCTGTAGTTGACCTTGGGAAATTTCTGAAGAACCTAGGTGTTTTTTGTAATAAAGTACCCAGGGTCATTGTGAGGGCTAAACTGCTTGAAAGCCTTTCTCTCACATTCACCTGATGTATCATGGTTGCTGTCATCCTTTGTAGTTGTTGTTCTAGGTCATGCACTTGAATGCTGACCCAGGACAATGACTTCAGCTACTTACCTGGTTTTCACTGAGATTCTTGTTTTGTTTGCAGCGAGGTTTGTCACTCTTTAGGGAGCGACACAGGAAGCCTAATTGCCTGGGGACAGCAAATCCTTTACGAAAGTGATGACCTGGCAACTTGTCAGAAGGGAAAACCAAATAACCAAATGAACAATCTGTTTTTCCCTTTCCTTCAAGGTCCATCGAAAGAGTCCACGGTAAGGCTTTAGAAGGTGCCACCCCGATCCCAGCTGGGGAATTCCTTGGTTCTTTCCAGCAGTGCTGGTTTACCAAGAACTGTCCTCCCTCAGCTGTCACCTAGACCATCTCTAACACCACCCTTGCCCAGGAACTTGCCTGCTCACCGGCTTGTCTACCTAGCCAGGTTAGGGGGGCATCACAAGGAAGTGGAGAGCCCCTGGAGGACAGGGCAGCATCTCAGCCATCTGTTCCTCCCTGGGGCTTAGCACCCCTAGGCCTGGTACAATGTGAAAGACTGCTTACCCAGGGTGCCAGCAAGGGCACTTCCACGTTGCTCTCAGGATGGTGTTACTCTAGTGTATTCTGGGACCCAGTCTTTGGGACCATTTGCCTGGTAGAGACTGTGACATAAGATACCAGGCCTTCTTTAGAGACCGACTCAGAGCTGGAGCAGAGCAGCAACTGTAAGGATGGAGCCCTCAGTGGGGCAGATCAGCATCCATTCAGCAGAATAGGAGATGCTGGGATGCCAGGAGAGGGTAGGGCTTGGGGCTTGGAGACCATGTCAATAAAGTTCAGTGGATAAGGAAACCCAAGACACTCCAGTTGCTCCCCACGTATGCAGAGGGGTGCCTGGGTTACAACCAGGAGATCCCCAAACTCAGAGACCCCCTTGGGTCAAACAATTGGTTTGGTGAACAGGTAGAGATAGCAGTCAACTTTCTTAACAAGCTCATGGTTCTGCCCTTTTAGTGAGAGCAAATAATAGTTCCCAAGGGAAAATCATGCTCTTGAACAGAGATGCTGTTTTCCCATGAGGGAGGCGTGTTTGACCGAGTGTGTTCTCTGTATGACAGGCCTCTTCAGATTAGATCAGATGTGCAGTTGGGGTTTGCGTAGGGGCAACACACAGGTGAGAGGAACCTCACTTAGCTTGGTGTCTGAGTGGGCTGAGCCAACGGGGGAGGCTGCAGGAGCCCGAGGCGCTTCAGAACACCAGCTCCAGTCCCAGATGAGTGGTTGGCTGGCTGCCCACCTGCTGCTCGCTTTGTAGCGAAGCTCCACAGTCAACCTTTGAAAGTGTTCTCACATGTACATACTGTTTGTGTAACAAGTCGGATCCACCACCCCCGCAGTTGCACAAGTACTTTAATTGCATACCAAAAGGGTATATCCTCACACCCCGCCCGTGACTCAGAACTCAGAGCAGATATGCTGCTCTGTTCTCGAGGCCCGAATTTCTCACGTGGAATCGCCTCACCTGCCACTGTCCATCTCTCTGTGAGTGGGGCTCCAGCCAGCTGACCTACCCAGCTGGTTGGCTGGCATTGCTGCAGGGCTGGGGGCAATGGGTGAAAAGGAAAACAAAATTCACCTCAATGGATCTTGTACTTTTTCATGTTAGGTGTAGTCCATCCTGAGGCTCTCCTTTCTCTCCTCTGCCCATTGGCTTCACACTATCTTCCCCTTCAGTCAGCCAGAATGAATTGCTCAACCATCTTCTTGCTCAAACATGAGACAGCTTTCTTCTTTTTAATTATTGGCTTGAACTGGTACCCATTTCATCAGCTGGAAGACCAGAATTTCGCTTTTGAGGCTCACCTACTTAAATTGCCCAGGAACCTCAGGGTTTCTTAGGTGCCAAGAGGGATTCAACCTGTTTCCAGTGCTAGATATGGAGAGAACTGGGATCTGGTCAACCCCTTGCCCACCCCGCTCTGGATGGCTGCAGAAGACGGGCCCTGCACATCTGTCCAGCAGTGCTCGCTTGTCCACTGCAGCACTAGTGCTCTTGGTGGTCCAGATTTATCCATTTTCTGCAGGGGTTCACCTATACTTGGTCCCTGTGGCTATGGCTCTAGCAGAAAGACCTTTTGGTTCACATACACAGGCATCTTGGTGCACAAGCTGACCGACACCGAGACCTTTAGTTGGGTTCCAATAACAGCTACCCACCACAAAGACCAGTCAACATTCCCCATCTTTCCTGATGACCATTACCCACCAAATGACAGCACAGTCTTTTAAAGCCACTCAAAATTCAACATGGCTGCAATACCCTTTGGCTATAAAAATGGTGCTCCATTGTGGCAGACAAAAATGTAACCATTCATCAAACCATTTTACTTTCCTACTGGTCACATAGGAAGACTTCGTCTTCCGGTCCTGCTTGTGCCTAAGTGGCACCTGCGATGAGAATGTGGGCCTGTGGGCCATACCTTTCCCAGGTCTTGCCATTACACCTTTCCTGTGAGATCGCCCTCCCGTGGGCTCTTTTTCTTATCTGCATGGCTGGGACTGAAGGATTCTAGAGCAGCGGGTCTCAACCTTCCTAATGCCGCAACCCCTTAATACAGTTCCTCATGTTATGGTGACCCCCAACCATAAAATTATTTTCATTGCTACTCTATAACTGTAATTTTGCTACTGTTATGAATCGTAATGTAAATATCTGATATGCAGGATGTATTTTCATTGTTACAAATTGCACATAATTAAAGCATAGTGATTAATCACAAAAACAACATGTAATTATATATTGTGAAATATTTATTTCTAATTACAAGTAAATGAAATTTTGTCTTGAAGCATGGAGACGGATAGAGGAGTGGTGTCTTGGTTCCTAAGACCATTGAAAATATGTGTTTTCCGATGGTCTTAGGCGACCCCTGTGAAAGGGTTGTTCGACCCCCAAAGGGGTCATGACCCACAGGTTGAGAACTGCTGTTCTAGAGCATTCTCACATGTAGATCCTTCTTGTGTAAGAAGTCTTGGAAGACGGCAGAGCCATAAGCTGGGGCTAGCCTGACCTGGAGTCATTGCTTAGAGGACAGCCCTGCAGGAGAGCAGCATGGGCCTTGTGAGCATGAGAAATACGTTTTTATGTTGTGAGTTCTTCAGGTTTGGGGGTCCTGTCTGTTATTATATCAATAGAACAGCCTGTCCTTCCTTAACTAAGACACTTATTACTTAAGGCAATTTGCCCTCAAACAATCTTTGCATAACCAAGAGGGGCCTTTTACACATGTCCACCCTGAACCAAAAGGTTTGCTTCAGGTGGGCTTGCATAGACTCCTAGATACTACAGAGGTGGACATATCTGGAACCACACCCATATGACTCTGCTTGGCTGAATTGTGCTGTGGTGGCAGATGACCTTCAAACCCAAGTGGCCTCTATTCATAGGCTTATTTCTTGCTCCAGTTACATGTCCCCCACTGGTCAGCTGAGGCTCTGCTCCACACCATCCTTACTGTGGAGCCAGAATGATGGTGTAGTCTCTATGTAGGGCATTGTCAGGCTCATGGGGGAGGGGAAAAGAGCCCAGTGAACCAATGCTGGCTCTTACAGCTGCTTCTAAGTGACAAACGTCACTTCTGCTTGGACCAAAGCAAGTCACGTCGCCAATCCTGGTGTCATGGATGGTCACGTATAATCCTACAGGGAAGGACGTCACAGGAAGGGAGACTGGAGTATCTGGAAGAATAGTAATGTCATCGATCGAAGTCCTCAAAGGTCACCCTTCTTAATTTCTGTCTTGATAGGCATTCTGTTATTTTAAGAAAGTGCAAGATGGGATGTTGGTGGGAGCTTGCTCAATTTAAATGCTTTGAAAATATATCCCTCCCTTCATTGCTCCGAGCAATTTCCCTGACTACACCTTGAACTTGGAGACAGAACTCTACACTCTTTCCTTCCCTATCACCACACTTGTGTCCACGAATGTTTACTGCTCTTGCAGCGGCTGCCGTTATTCTGGCTATGGCTGCTTCTGAACAAAATAAGCTCAAGTCGATTCAGTTTCAAGCAAATTCTGAGGTCCTGTGGTGTGCTGTGTGCAGCAGCGACGGCTAAAATAGCCAATTGCACTTAGCTCATTGAAATGGCCTTTCGGGATGGCTCATAACCTTTTCCCACCCATCACCCTCCTCGGACTATCACACCACCTCAGCTTTGCTGAGGAGTAAGGTGACTCTCTCTGCATGCTATTTATTAGAAAACCTGAGAGTGTGTGATGATTTCTGAAATTAATAACAGAAAATTTAGGTGGATTCTAGTGGAAGACTCTTTTCTTCCCCACTGCATACTCCTCTGTGGCCCATATGGAAAGGAAGTCCCACCAACTCTTCCGTTCTTTCTGGGAAGTACCTGAAAGGGGGTTTCTGTGTTTCTTTCCACCTCTTACATGCTCTCTCCAAGGGAGGAGGAATAGCTAATCTTATGGGCGAGAATGATGCCCTCTGAGCTGGGTCCCGTGTCCTAGAGAGCAGGGTTTGCTTTGAAAGCAGGGACCAGACTTCACGCTTTCTTCCCTGCACTGACTATGACATGGGTGGGCTAGGGCAGTGTACTCCCTCCTTTTCCTCCTTTTGCGTAAGAGTTGCTGCTGGGTCAGGGCTGAAGGTTGCCTTTGCCAACAGGCCTGGAGTCTCCTTCACTCTCTTAGGCTTCCTTGGCCTGCCTGTCCTACTGCCGATAGGCCCATGGACGAGGTGGCAGCTGGGTAAGAATTCAAGTCGTCTTCTAAACAGCTTTGATGCTCCCAAGCTCTGGACTAGGGAAAGCCCCAAGTCCAAGCTGAGTGTTTTAGCAAGGAGCTCTGTATTCTGGGAGTTATTGGGCCTTCATTAATAAGTATCCCCCCCCAACCCCAGTTTGGCTCATTGTGGATTGACTCAATGGTTACAACCCAGAGAAGAGTTGCAGATAGTAATTCGTCCATCTTGGTCTCTAACACTGTGGATGTTCCTATAATCTTAGGGTATAAAGAGGACCTTTTGAGCCTGGCACTAAATTCAGAATCCACAGAGAAAAAAGATAGCTGGGTTTGACTGCCATAACAGCTAGACAAGAAATAGCATTAATATTCAAGCCATCCTAAAAGCAATGCAATAAAGATGAAGTAAAGAAAAAAATACGTTTGGGGTGGGAAGGACATGGTTAAGTTTATAGACACTAGAGAGATGGAGGACTAGTGGCAAGAAAAGCTGAATAATCAATAGAACAAGGCCTGCAAGGAGATGTGAGCAACTGAGATCAGGAGGAAGTTCTCCCTTTGTCTAGAGACTGGGGGAAAGGAAGGGGGGGTGCAGTTGCAGATGTAGGATAAGAGATTGAGACAGCCCATGAGAACCGTAGCTCCTCAGCCAAGAACACGTGCTCAAAGTTTGTCTTTGGTGCTGAAACAAAAGGTGCTCTCCCCCAAACCCCCATCCCTGAAAAAGCTCATGTCTGATCTTGCTCATGGCAAAGTCCTTTCCAGATGATGTTATCACCGCCACGGGCAGGGAGTCATTTCTGCTTTGGGCTCCTATGCAGGCATCATTACCCGGCGTCTCTAATCATCTAGTTTGCTTCAGGTCTCTGCCTCAGGGACAGAAACTAGTCCCATGCATTTCTGTCTCCCCATCACCGCTTATGAAGTGGGGCTATAAGCACTGAAGAATGATTAGTGAATCACAGGCAGCATCCCAGTCTGCCAGCCATTGAGCATTCAACGCGTTGCATTATTACAGCTTGGAGAATTCTAGCACCAGGCTGTAGTCACACAATTCAGATCTGTATGCTTTCAGTGGCGAGCCTTCCCCTGAGAATTCTGCATATCTGGCTTCTCCATTCAGCTTTCATCATCCATGCCCAGCTCAGGTGACTGCATCCCTTCTCTCTTTGCCTGGTTGCCTCCAAATGTGTTGTCTTTGTAGTTCTGTGTGTGGAAAGCATTTATCAGAGTGCAAAGCTGAATAAATGATAACTATTATTATTACCATTTAACAAATGCAAGCCCCCTCCCCTCCCCCCTCAAAGGGGAGCGTCATTACCAAGGATGCTAAGTTTTGTTTTTTTTAAAGATTTTGTTGGGAAATTGGTGGAGGGGAACAGTGCTGGGGAATCGGGGGAAGGAGAACAGACAAGTTGCTGTCGTTTTGTTCTTCAGTCTAGTTGTGGAGGATGTTGCTTCACTGGCCCATGTTGGTATTATCATTGCGCTCTTCTCGGGCGAGGCAGATCAGTCACCAGCTTCTGGACGGCCGCTCACGGTGGCTCTTGGCAGCTCACACTGGGCTGCCAGCCGCCCACACTGGCTGCCGGCCACACACGGTAGTTCATGGCAGCCGACTGCAGCCTATGCCGTCGCCGGCGACTCACGGCAGCCCGGCTCCAGGTTGAGCTGCTGTTCAGCATCTTAGCTGTGGAGGGCAGTGTCACTGGCTCTCATGTGGGATCCAAACCGGGGCCCTCTGGCGTCCCAAGCCAGTTCTTAACCATTGCGCCACTCGGCCGGCCCAAAGCTTTCCATTTCTTAATTACCTAGTTACTGTTCCAGTTCCTGACCTTCTCCACATTTTCTTTCCCAAATCCTTTTTCTTAATAACTATTTATTTTCTGTATTTCCTACCTTCTTAATTTTTTCAACACCAAATCTCTTATTTACACTTATGTGTTTAGGATACTTATTGGCTTCATATGCATGTTTATGCTTTGACTTTTGTCCTCTCCAGTATGTCTCTTTTATCTTTCCTCATTTTAAACTCTTAAAGTCCAAAGTAATACCCTTTTATTCAGTTCTCTTCCAACCATCAGTTCCCAACTAGACGCCTGAGAGCCATTTTTTTGTGTGTAATCAACGTTTATTTGTTGGACACTTATGAGGCACCACCTCTTATTCCAGGCACTGAAGATACAAACATGATAAATAAAAAGATCACTGTCTTTATGGAGTTGGTATTCTAGTGAAGGACTCGGATTGGATAATTAACAAATTTGCAAACATTGGTTTCTTATGTGAGTCACCGGACAGTGGAAAACTAACTCGTAAGGACTGGGTAGCTTGGGCTGGATGATAGAGCAGAAACACTCCAGGAGCCAAGATTATAGGCAAGCTGTATCTGAAACGCCAGACTGAGGGTGAAGGAAGTTTATCAGGCCAGAGAACAGGGCAAGTCTATCGGGGTTCACAAAGGAAAGACCCATATTATGCCTAAGCAGTCAATGTGCGGATGACGTGGGTAGCTTTCAGAGTTGCAGCCGTGTGGGTTAATTCCGCCACTCTTGTCTGAAAGCAGCCTTTCTTGAGTTATTGCTGATAACTTACTAGGGACCTGAGTCTAGGCTTTCTCCACGAGGGAGCAGCAGCAGTGGAAGGCAGCCACAAAGCATACTTTGTGATTTGGGTTTTCTGTGTAGGGTATTAAACAGGTAGGCAGTTGTCACTGTATAGAAGAAAGCAGCTGTCTCACTAATGGCTGCCAAAACCTCACTCTGTTCAGGAGCACAAGTCTGTTGGGAAGATAACTGGTTCAATCTGCGGAGACGTTGAGTGTTTGGTATCTAAGAAATTTTCAGCAAGGAAAGGCCAGTGAGTTTTTTTCTAGCGTAGACCTAGAGTTTAAGAGGAGGGTCTGGACTGGAGACAAAATGTATGGTATCGTGTCACCCAGTAGGAATGGATGAGATTGCCCAGGGATGGTGTGCTACACTTTTAATATGCAGAACGGAGCACTAGATGGGAAGGAAGTTAGGCTGAAAGGAAACGCTAACGGGGAGAAAGCTGAGAGGGTCATTGGATTGCCGGAACTGGTTAAAGTAAAAGGCAGGTGTGGAGGGTAGCTGAGTGAGAAACGGGGGGAAATTAAAGGCATTCAGAGAGTGGGATGATTGCACTTAACCTTTTAAACCTGGAGCAATTTTGAGTGACACAGTTGTGGAAGTGCGTACAGGGTGACTGGGTGAGGTGACTGTGGAAAGGATTGTTAGAGAAGGCAGAGGGAGAGGAAGCATAGCGCAATGATAATGGCGAAGGGTTTGAAAAGATGAAATCATGGAGGGGCTTAGGTGGTGAGAGGGAACACCAGGAATGTGAGGGATGGTGGGCAGCAGTCTGGTAAAGACAGCTGGCCCTGGCTGCCCTCTGGAGAGACAGCTGTGGGGTGAAGCACTGGGTTCTTCTAGCATCAGCCACAGCTTGGGGGAGGGTGCATTTTTTTTTATTAGTTTCAGGTGTACAACACAGTGCACTAGTTACACTTTTTACCCCTCAAAGTGACAATCCCCTTCCTCCAATCTACCACCCCACTCCCCCCGATATCATACATATCTATTACAATTCCATTGACTCCACTGTGGGGGAGGGTGCATTTTTGAGGGAATATTAGTAGTTGAAAATGGCAAGTCAGGTTTCTGTGGGTCTCCATTGCATTGGCTCTGGGGTCAGAGGTGATGGTGTGTGAACTTACACTAGGGCTGCTGGGTGGAGGTCCTTGCTATGACGGTCTGTACTCCAGGAGTTGTACTCAGTGCAAGTTCAAGGAATCCATGTTGGCCATTAGCCCCGAATCCCTTCAAGTGTGGCATCCATCCTATGGGGTTTTCTGCAAGCTCAGACGAAGAGTGGGGGCAGAGAAGTGGGGCTACATCTAACTCATTTCTGAGGGCCCAATGGAGCAAATGAAGACACGGACTTGAAGAGGAAGAATGGGAGTTACGTGGGGCATCATGTGTTAAGCTGAAGGATTAAGCAGAGAATGAATGAATACCAGCGACAAGGTCAGAGCCCGGGGAGGGGCCAGAAGTCACTTTCAAAATTATTAAACCAACGAGGTGCAATGGGAGATTAGCAGTCACAAATATCCCAGATACAAGAGAGAATGCTCATGTATATGGAGCGGGTGAGAAAGGTGGCCTAGTTATTAGGGAGAAAGTAACAGGAGCCTGGTTATGGGGTATATAGTATGTGGTTGCGGTGCTATGAACAGTCTGCCTCCTTTTTTGCAGAATCAATACAATTAAAAAATAAACCAAAACATTGCTACACTGGAGAAGTAACTTTTGGCAACCTCTAGCAAGCAAGGTGATCTTGAACATTCTCTTGAGGTCTATGGCACCCTCTCTTCTCTGTAAAAATTAAGCGGTTGGGTCAGATGATCTCTATCGCTTTGGGTAGCTCTGTGATTCTGTAGCATTTATTCTTCCCTCGCTCAGATCTCCACTGTCCTCCCCAATTCCCAGCAGCCTCTTGGACTCCAAATCACACTGCTAGTTGCACTGTTTTCATGCAAGGCCAGCCCTGACTATTTGTTTCCTTTCTAACACTTAGGATTAAAATAACCACAGCTATTTAGAGAGAGAGAGGTCATGTGGAATTCAATGAATCACCTAACTTTCTCAGAATGGAACATGACTGCATTATTTATATTTTGTTTTGTTACCAGGCAATCAACATGGACCCCATTAAAATATTGTGTGTCTGTGGGGATCTTATGCCTCCTCACACTTCTTTGGGGAGTGAAGGAGGCTGAAAAGAAGACCAGGAGTAAAGATGGAAAAGCAAGGTGGCGGTGGCGGAGAGACCCAGAGGAGAGAGAAGGTCGAGGTGGTGCCGATAAGGACTAGAGACTTTTCTTTTTGTTAAGGGCAGCGGGGGGAAGAATCCAGCTGATGACGCTACAGGGGTAGCCGGCTCCAGGGATAACGGGTCGTCTGATGCCTGCCTCCTTCAAAATGGTGAGCTGCATAAAGAGTCTCATTTTTCTGCTACAAACATGGCAGATGGATTCCGTGAACATTTCTGGGTGGGAGCAGGCCTACTCAAAGGGAGGGATTCCAAAACAGTCTTTGAGAGGAGGGGATATACATGAGGGCAATGTACTTTTCCTGGAGAAATCGGGTGGGAGGATTTGAAAGTTGGATGCTTTGTTTTCCTTTCGAAATACGAGAGTTTACTGAGACCACACAAACTAGCTTCTTCTCATTTCTGTATTACGACACATTGACATGTATGAACAACCTTCCCCCCCCCCCTTCATCAACTGGCTCAATATAGAAACAATATCCTCTTGGAAGGAGGAACAGAGCCATAAACAAACTTAAAACATTACTTGAGGCCATGATGTCCATGATGTTCTTAGTGGCCATCTTGTAATACGTACAGAGGGTGCCAAAAAAAGGTATACACATTTTAAGAAAGGAGAACTGCATTAAAGTTGTAGTAATCTATACTGATAACAAAAGATGAATACAAGTCTCACTTGACTTCTGCAATTACAAGAGGTGCTCCAAGTGGTTGCCATCAGTGTCCAGACACTTCTGATTACGGCGAAATACTGCTTGAGCAACGCTGACCAAAGTGTCCGCTTGTATGCATTGTTTTGGCACCTCCGGTATTTCTCTACATGAGGCACACACACACCCGCCCCCCCACCCCCATTCAGTCCTTTATAGAAACTCACTACATGTAAGGAAATTATGGATTTGCTCCCTTCTTTCCCTTCACCCCACTCCCTTCTATCAAGCTGCATGTGGGTGTGAGGGTAGTCAGGGGGAGTCTAGGTTCACTCTAATTTGCTGTCTCTGAACCATAACATGTTTAAAAGAAGCCACTTGAAATCCCAGCTTATACATGTAGCAACACATAGCTTTCACCGCCACCTTTCTATGCATCACAGAAGCAGATATAACCTCAGAGTTCCCTGCTGACTCCAAAATTCTTAGATCCTGTGATTCTTTTGTGATTTTAATGGGACATTATTTTGAAAATGAAGTGACTGAGAAATGGGTATCACCTGCAGGGGTTGAGAAATCAGGGGGAAGATGTGATGTCGGTTTAACAGCCTTAGAAGGCGCAGTGATGCGGTGAAGAGAATAGAGTTTTAGAGTGTAGTTCGAGTTGAGTCTGTCAGAATCTGGTATCTCCTCCAATTTGATTATTTCCCATCTAGTCAGCACCATATCTAGTAAATTGTTAATATTCAGGGATGCTTTCTATCATTAAAAATGGCCAGAAGAAAACTTTCTTTTCACGTGGGAGTGGTTAACGAAATAGAAGAACTTAGGGACAATTATACTAGAAATGATTCTCAGTCAAGTTTGGCTACTTGACAGGTATCAAAAAAGGCTTCAGAGAGCTTAATTTGACTTCTATGTATACCTATCAGAGAGTGGGACAAATTACTTAATTCCAGATAAGTTCCTGTAGTTCTACAAGTATACGATGATCCAAATTTCATGTTGTATAAATACTTTTCCATTGACAAATTGATGCCAGTAATTGAATTCCTTCATGATTAGTACACCAGGTTAGAAATCAAAAGACCTGAAATTTGAATAAATGATAGATACGGCGGTGTATGAAGAAAGTTTTTGCTTATTTAATTCAGCTGCTTAGAAACTATTACTGTTCTCAAACTTAAAAAAAAATAATCCCTTCAGCTATTATGGTCCCTGTGCTGCTCTTTTTCTTGCTTTTCCTGTACCTGTATTTAAAATGATTCCAAGACAATATGGGCAATAAGTTGCCTGCTTACATCTTTGTGGATTGTGCCCTCACGTGAGGAAACCAGGCCTAGTACAGAGGGAATAGAATTCAGTTTGGATCTCAAAACCCCAGAGGAAATCCTTGGTATGCCTTGAACTTTTCTGAGCTTCATTTTATCATCTGTAAGATCAAGGGTGTTTGAGAAAAATACCTCACCCAGTAGATGGCTACTCATTTCTTTTTTTTTGCTTTTGAAGATATAAGCCTAGTCAAAAGAGAAGATGGCCTACTCAGTTCCTAATTAATCAGATTTAGAAACTCAAACAGAACTCGTGGTTGCTTATCTAGGATCCTCTACAGCAGGGCTCACACTTACATACAGAGGGTGCTAAAAAGTGTATACACATTTTAAGAAAGGAAAATGCTGTATTAAAAATGAAACACTCCATATACACCGATAACAAAAGATAAATACAAGCCATGTGTATACATTTTTTTGGCGCCCCTGGTATTTTCCTGAAATGCCTTAGATTACAACTACATGGCAAAGTTCTTTTATGGGTAAATACTACCTCTGTGTATAATCACTTGTTAGCATCTGGTGACTTTCTTTGTTACTGTTTTCTGGTTAATTCTGGGAGGGAAAAATTTTCTGTCTTCCTGGCAGCATTTTTTTTCTTTTATTTTCACGTTTATCTTAGATACCTTTTCCCCCAAGGGCTGACATTTATGTTAATGTGGCAATGTGATATTGTAGCAAGATTTGCGCTCCATGGGGGAAGCGGGGGGGAATATATGTCAATCTTCAAATAGAAACCTGCATTATGTTCTAGAAAACTAAGATGCTTAGCCAGACATGTTATTAGAGACAATAGGCTCTTTAATAGCTGACAGGGGTTTCAGATAAGGATTTATAGGTGATATAGAATAAAACAAAACTACTGGAAAAAACAAGGCAATATGTCTCAGGGGTATAAATTATCTATTGAGGTACTAGGAACAACTAAATTCATTGCTCCATATCAGCCCCTAAGATCTCAGATATCAGGAAAAAGATTAAGGTCAGAAACCCAGACATCCCTCATATTAGTCAGTGCTAGAGCTAATCTAGCACCAGCTGATATAATAAATAGTTACCAAGAAAATTTTGCCTAAGTTGGGACCGGTCCAGTCATTTTCCTTGAAGTCAAACTTCTTAAAGATGATTTTGCTAACTTCATTGTTAAGTTCATTCTCCTGTGAGTTTATTTTCAAATGATATTGCACTTGGCTTGGGTCTAAGTACTTCTTAATTATCCTTCGACCTTGATCTTGGCTTCTCTCACCATTTAAAGATTGAGTCTGAGAATGGGCAGATGTCTGTTCATTGATTACTTTCATCCCCATGTAAGACACTGAGGCCTGAGCGAGACGTGGGCTTGTTCCAGTTCTGGCAGAGTTTTCTTTATACCACTGGTGCTAGAACTCCTTCTCCGACATAGATGAGCACCATGTGCATTCTTGACCTTGGCCTTGTTCCTCATCTCTTCAAAGCAAGCAAGGGCTACCCTAGGAGTGTGTGTGTGTGTGTGTGTGTGTGTGTGTGTGTGTGTGTATGCGTGCATACACATTTATATGTGTCTAGGGATCCTGAGATTACCATGTTACATGCCACATGTAACATACCATGTGACAGGTATTTTATCAGAAAATCTCAGGAGAGATCAGTCTCAATTGCCTACGCTGATAACCCACTTGTTAATGAACACATCCTTAATGTTGACTTGTCTCCTTTCCTTGTCTCATATTTTCCTCACTTTCTCGGGGTTCACTTCCCAAATAAACTCCCTGTACCCTAGTGGGTCTGCTTGTGTATAACTAGGACTGAACCATTAAAAAAAAACAAAACCAACTCCTTGGGAGATAAAAATCCAACATAAAAATGTGTTGACAATACTTGAGTATAAAAAAATCCACATTTTTGTAAGAACAAAAATGATAAAGGCAAAAACCAAATAAATGAACCCTAGACAGTTTTCAGATCTCTTTCTCTCTCTCTCTTTCTCTCTGTCTTTGTCTCTCTCTCTCTCTCTCTCTCTCTCTC
>NW_017731356.1:4185206-4235130 GCF_001890085.2 Hipposideros armiger
TCTCTCTCTCTCTCTCTCTCTCTCTCTCACACACACACACACACACACACACACACACACACACACACACTCAGATTGGTCTAAGCAAGTGAAAAATAACCTGAGTAAAAGAAGGAACTTGCTGAAACATACAGCCAGAAAATAAAAATTATAAATAAAATTAAAAATTGTTGGGCCGGCTGAGTGGCTCAGTTGGTTTAGAACTCGCTCAAGAGTGCGAGCTCTGAGCAACAGCGGTTTGATGCCTGGCCCGAGCTGAGCTGCCAACAGGTGGCAGGAAGGCTCAGATTAAAAAAAAAAGAAAAATTAAAAATTGTAAACCACAGTCAGAATAAGACTGAAGTAAAAAAAAATAAGATGCATTGAAACCTGGGGAAAGTAGGATTAATAAAACCAGAATGAGCTAACACAATTAGGCTTTGGTTTGTGCAATGAGGTAATGTATGTGCTTTATAAACTAGATATTGAAATACACATGTGAGGCATTATTGTCAACAGGTTGCATAAAATGATGGTGGTTGATGAAGTGGGTGCCTCTGAAGGAACAATACTGCACCCTCTGGGTTTTTAGCTTCCCCGAATTTTCTAACATTTGCCAAGTTCGTTAATTTCTCTGGGTGTGTGTTTCCTTGCCCTAGCCCATTGAATGAAAATGAACTCAGATTGCTATAATGGATCTAAAAAGACTTTGAAAAATATAAAATTGTGTGCAAATGCAAGAGACTATTGTTAAAATGGAGGTAAGATATGAGAGTTAATGTTTACTACTCGTCAATTCATGTGGGCCTCATGGATGTAGAGTACGCTTCGCTAGTTCCTTGCAAAGGGTACACATCCCATAGCTTATTTATTCACTAATCACTCTTGCACAATTAAATATCTGATTTGAAGAACATAATGTCCAATTTCCTTTTCTTACAATAAGCTCCAAACATAGGCGTCATTCCATCTCAAGATGGCTTAACTAATTGCTTGTGCCCCTGGAAATCTGAACAAGTTTTGCGTTATCCCAAGTGCCCTGAGGAAGGATTTCACCTCTCTCTCTCCCTCCCTCTCCCTCTGTCTCTCTGTTTTTTTTTATTACTTTTATTTTGTGGGGTTTTTAAATTATTATTAGTTTTAGGTATACAAAAACAATGTACTAGCTAGACATTTATACCCCTGTCTCTTGGTGGAATCCATTTCTCCTAGATTGTCCTAGGGTATCCTCTTGATTATGAATTCCTATAATATGCTCAAAATTGTGAAATGTCAAATGTGCTGTGCAACAGAATCATGGAAGAATTTTTTCCTTCAAGGAGCTTAGGACCTAGCTGGGGAAGTAGGGAGCAAAAGTATATCCATGAAATGAATACACAAAAATACAAGTGAATACTAACTCAGATACCGATTGAGAACCTTTTATAGGCATACTCTAAGTGTTTGGGAGAAAAAGTCATCCAACCTGGTTGTTGAATACTACATAACAGCAATTCAGTTCATTCTGGGGGTCAGAACTGTGAATATTATTGGGTGGTGTCCTTTGAAATTGTTTTCACCAAATCATCTGGTGGAGTGGGAAGGTGAATGTCACGAGTAATTCCCCTTCTTCATTCTTCTTTTTTCTTCACACCCCATCAGGAAAAAACCCCTCCTATCTCTAGAACTTGCATGAAAAACCAGTGAAATAATCCGGTGATACTGCTAAGATTAGTGACCCAACCCCTGCTCAACGGGTGCATTTCTCGACCACATATGTCAAGGTCATCCCTTCATATAGGTCAGTGTGTGGTTTCTTACACTGTGGCAATTCTGGGGACAGAAAGCAGGACTGTTTTCTGATGGAAAAAAAAGGTGCTCACTGAAGAAAAGGCTGGGTAGGGCTGGTGGGCTGAGAAAACACAGGAAGACCTGAAGGTCATCTTATTCATCTGGAAATTCTTCCAACTGGCCACCGTCCCTCCCAGGCCATGGCTCATGTTCTGAGTGAGCTGGACCTTGATCTACTAGCTAAGCAGGCCTCAGCCAGAGGAAGGGCGGCGTGGCATGGCGAGAGTAAGTGAGGAGGTGGCCTCAACACGCACAGGCCAGATGTCTGTTTCCTGTGTCTCTTACCTTAACAGAGTCAGGGATTGCTGCTAAGAGACCCTTGAGGACTGAGGGAGAAGGAAAGAAGGCATATCTTCATGGAATAGTTGAGGAATCCTGGGGGAAAGGTGGGAGATAAGGATGTGGTGATTCCTGTAGCGCGGGGCGCTGATTATCACTCTTTGAGTGGTGGGTCCTGGGAAATGCATTAGGGCCTTCTCATGTCACAATATCGTATTCCTCAGTCAATTCAGGGGAAGGGCTGATTTTACAGAAAGAAGCTGGGAGGCTTTTCATACTACTCTATGCTTGGAAGCGATGTTGGTTATATTCTGTCAGGTAAATTCTCCTACCTTGAGGCAGAATAAAGTAGTGGTTAAAAGTTCAGAATCTAGAGCCAGAGTGTGATTTAAAATTTCATTTCCAACACTGACTAGCAGTTTGACCTTGGCCAGTTGATTTAGCCTCTCTGTGCCTCAGTTTTCTCATCTGTGTAGTGGAGATAATAAAAGTGTCTATCTCAAAGAGTATTACAAGGATTGAGTTCATAGCTATGAAATGCTTGGCACATAGTCAGCATGGAAATTACATGCAAACCAACCCCCAGCCCAGGCTGCACAGACTAGCGATGGAACACATGAGTTTTGCTGTTAGACTGGGTCTGGAGTCAGGCCAGTTGTGTCTCTTGCTTATTATGTGATTCAAGGCAAGTTATTAATATTCTAAGCATCGTTTTCTCCACCTGTAAATTGGGACAGTAACGCTTTGTTCTGAGGAATAAATGAGATGATTTACATCAAGTTCTCGATGCCAGGTCTGGTACCTCGTAAATTCTACTTTAACACACACACACACACACACACACACACACACACACACACCGCACAAACATACATACACACACACACACCCCGCACAAACATACATACACACACACACTATTGCATCTCACGTGATCGGCCCTTTCCTCCTTAAAAAGAACACCTGAAAGCCCCACATCTTTCCTAGGAAAGTACAGAATGATGACCCTGAACTGATTACTTACACACCTGGGAAAAAGGCATCCTTCTCGCCTTTCCCCGCTTTTCCCTTCTCAGCCCCCTTGTCTGGGGCAGAAGACCAGGGAAGCATTGTTGTGGGCAGGAGGGGGTGGAGAGGAGACCGAAGCTGACTTAGCACAGGTGCCCTCTTTCCACAGGTGACTGCCAGCCAGGACTGGCTGCATAATTTGAAGGACTCAGAGCAAAATGAAAATGCAGGGCCCCTTATTCCAAAGTCATTAAGAATTTCAAGACAGTGACATCAGAGCAGTAAACCAAGCACACAGCTCTTTGCAGCCGCACCGTCTGGGAACCTAGGAAGCTGGCCCTGCCGCCTGCCCACCCTGGGGTGGTGGGAGACGGTAAGCAGTTGAAGCTCCTTCTGTTGTTGGTGTGAAGCCAACCTGTCTGTTCTTTCCATCCCTGAGTCGGGTGGACCCAGTGGCTTCACTCACAGAGCTCCCTGGGAGCCTGGAGTCTGGGACGATGAGGTGTCAGAGAAACCCTCACCTCCACTTCTGAGGGAGGTGGAGGGGAACTCGGTTAGAGCTGTCTTGTCCAATTAACTCCATCCAGGAAAAAAATTGCAATCACACTAGTCACTGGAGAATATTCATGCATGGCTGTGGTCCGTAATGCTGCAAAATGTTCACTTTCATGGCCTAAGTGATGGCTAATTTCTTGTGCTCAGCACAGTTTTAAAAGCTCGTAGGAGGACTTATCCACCCCTCAGAGAAGTGAACTTTGACCTCCCTCCTCCCTTAGTTAGATGCTCCTCGTATTACCTTGAGGGGGTTAGGGCCAAGACAGGACCAGCACAGGAAATAAAGACCCTTCAGTCTTTGAGAGCCAACACTCTACATTCAAGAGTTAGTTGCGACTTTTATTGCTTATATACTCTGCAGGGAGATCGGGTGATAGACTTTACTTCTCTCAGAGACTGTCTAGTGGCTGCAACCCCCTAAGTATTCTTGTTCTATGGACAGATTTGGGAGGGATGTAAAAAGGGGGTTTTGAGGAAAGCTGCTAGAGTTAGAGGAAGGAGCAGGGTGGTTAGGGTGAGGAGTAGAGGAGGGGTTTGGAGAGAAGGAGAGACTGTAATGGAGGGCTGGGAGAGGGGAAGAGAGAGGCCGGGCAGAAGAAAGCTTGGGTTGAAAGGCTCCAACGTTAAGCTGTGGGTTAGGAAGCCCCAAGGAAGGAGGGGGGGGGATCCCCAAATTGGAACTCTTGTAGCCATTCTTTTTCTTCTGAGGGGCCATAGAGAGAACACTGCTCCTTGTAGGTCCTCTGGCACTATCACTCCTTCGCTGCCTGGGCTGGTCACTTGTGGTGACTCAGTTTCCATATGCAAAGCAAGGGACTGCAGTGGAGGGCCTCCTCAGCCCAGCCTGAACCTCAGACCAGGAATTCCAGGGGAGTGAGTGAGCTGGAGGGAAAAGTCCAGAGCGAGAGAGGAAGGGTAGAAAAGGGAGGAGGTCAGGACCACGCAGGGGACTGGGGTAGGGGAGAGTGAAGTGTGGCCATTTTTGCTCGTTATGCATTTTCCAATATGTTTTTCAATAAGGTTTTTTTTTAAAGATTTTTATTCGGGAATTGGGGATGGGAACAGCGCTGGGGAATTGGGGGAAGGGGAACAGACAAGTTGCTGTCCTTTTTGTTCTTCAGTCTAGTTGTGAAGGATGTTGCTTCACTGGCCCAAGTTGGCACCATCATTGCGCTCTTCCCAGGGGAGGCAGATCAGTTGCTGGCTTCTGGATGGCCGCTCACTGCGGCTGCTGGCTGCTCATGCTGGCTACTGGCTACACACGGTAGCCCATGGCAGCCCACTGCAGCAGGGGCTGCAGCCTACGCTGTCGCCGGCGACTCATAACAGTCCAGCTCCAGGCTGAGCTGTTGTTCAGCATCTTATCTGTAGAGGGCAGTGTCACTGGCCCTCATATGTGGGATCCGAACCGGGGCCCTCTGGCATCCCAAGCGAGTTCTTAACCATCACGCCACTGGGCCGGCCCCTTCCTGTGTCTTTTGATTGGAGCATTTAATCCACTTACATGGAAAGTAATAGTTGATAGATATGTAGCTATTGCCATTTTATTATTCATAATTTTGATCTTTTTTTCCCCCCCATCTAAAAGAAGCCCCTCTGACATTCCTTGTAATACTGACTTGGTGGTGATGAACTTCTTTAGCTGTTTTTGTCTGGAAAGCATTTTCTCTGTCCTTTGATTTTAAATGAGAGCCTTACTTGGTAGAGTGCCCTTGGTTGTATGTTCTCGCTTTTCATCACGTTGAGTATTTTGTGCCAGTCCCTTCTGGCCTGCAAAGTTTCTGTTGAGAAATCAACTGACAGTCTTATGGGAGCTCCCTTAT
The DNA here is from genome assembly GCF_001890085.2 of Hipposideros armiger. Taxonomy (NCBI): domain Eukaryota; kingdom Metazoa; phylum Chordata; class Mammalia; order Chiroptera; family Hipposideridae; genus Hipposideros; species Hipposideros armiger. Next base: position 4,190,681 of record NW_017731356.1, read on the forward strand.
AAGTTACTAGCTGCCTTTCTCTGGCTGCTTTTAGGATTCTCTCTTTGTCTTTAACCTTTGCTATTTTAATTATAATGTGCCTTGGTGTGGGTCTGTTTGGGTTCATCTTGTTTGGGACTTTCTGTGCTTCCTGGACTTGTATGTCTATTTCCTTCACCACATTAAGAAAGTTTTCTGTCATTATTTCTTCAAATAGGTTCTCAGTCCCTTGCTTTCTCTCTTTTCCTATGATGTGAATGTTGTTTTGCTTGATATTGTCCCAGAGGTTTCTTAAACTATTTTCACTTTTTTGGATTATTTTTTCTTTTTACTGTTCCAATTGGGTGTTTTCTGCTACCTTATCTTCCAAATTGCTGATTCAGTATTTTGCTTCATCTAGTCTGCTAGTGAGTCCTCCTAGTGCATTCTTCATTTCAGTTGTATTCTTCACTTCTGACTTGTTCCTTTTTATGCTTTTTATCTCTTTGTTTGAAGTTATCACTAAGTTATTTGAGCATCTTTATAGCCGTTGTTTTGAACTCTGTCTCCTAGTGCATTCTTCATTTCAGTTGTATTCTTCACTTCTGACTTGTTCCTTTTTATGCTTTTTATGTCTTTTTTATGCTTGTTATCTCTTTGTTTGAAGTTATCACTAAGTTATTTGAGCATCTTTATAGCCGTTGTTTTGAACTCTGTCTCTGATAGGCTGCTTGCCTCCATTTCATTTAGTCCTTTTTCTGGAGTTTTCTCTTTTATTTGAGACATATTTCTTTGTTTCCTCATTTTGGTTGCCTCTCTGTGTTTTCTTCTATGTATTAGGTAGATCTGCTATGTCTTGGCTGGGTGGCCTTATGTAGTAGGTGCCCTGTGGGGCCCTGGCACGTCTCTCTGGTCACTCGCTTAGGGTGCTCCAGGAGTGTCCCTTGTTTGAGTTGTGTGTGCCCTCCTGTTATAGTTGAGTCTTGGTTGCTATTTGCATGTCAGTGGGTGGAATTGGCTCTCAGATTGACTGGCTGTGGGGTTTGGTCATGTCCATAGCTTATGGGATGCTCTGTGGGAGAGCTTACCCCACTGAGTGGGATTCGTCCCAGCAGGCCCTCATACCTGTTGAGACTGCCCTTTGTGTGTGCCGCTTGTGGAGGGCTAATTGGGTGATGCTCTGCTGTGGGCTGAAGCCAACAAGTATGTTGGTTCTGGGCCTCTAGGGAAGGGCTTCAGTGCAGGCCCAGGTCGCCCACTGCCTGTGACTGGTCGGGTGCTACCTGGTAGAAGCTACAAAGTGTTATGTGGTTATTCTACTAAAGTTGGAGGCAGGTGGGAGGGGCCATGCTGTGGACTGAGCATGGCTGCCACCAGTACTGGGCCTGGGGTAGCTGTGGAAAATGCCAGAGCACCCCGAGGCCTGCTGTCACTGCTGGTTCCTTTAAGGCTCAGTCACTGATAAAGCTTCATGTGGTACTCAAGTTGGGTAAGGCAGGGTATCAGGGAGTCACTAGAATGGAAAGAGTTGCGGTCACCAGGTTAATATAAACTCTAGTTTAGTGCCAGTGCCGAGCCTGGAGCTACTCAGCAAACACCCCAGAGCACACCAAGGCCAGTGGCTTCCTGCCTGGGGCCCACCTGGGGCCCGTAGACTCTGACAGTTTTCCAAGAAAGAGGACAATATGGGAGGGGCTGGCTGCCTGTGAGAAAATGCCTCTGGTGTTGGGGGAGTTAGGTTGGGTGAGGTCCCCGTGGAGTTCACCAGACCAATCAGATTTAGATTTGGCCTGTGGGGGCGGGCTTAACACAGGCAAGATGGTGCCCATCTGCTGGCTGCAAGGATGGAGGCCCACCTCACAGGAAAAATGATAACTGTCCTCGAGTTCGCAGCGTGAAGCCACACACCTCAGTCTGCCCCTGTATGCCTCTGATGCCCCCTAACACTCCCTCGAGTCACCATCCCTCCACCAGAGCCCAGGGTGAGTGCCTGGGAGTGAGAGAGTCTGTACGTGGGCAGCTTTTACGGGATGTCTGAGTTTCCTGCAGCCTGCTGTCCCACCCGATGGTTGGAATCATCACTGTTTTTCCCAGCCCGATGTTGTGGGGGCTCCTCTTCCTGGCACCAGAACTCTGGGCTGGGGAGGCTGGTGTGGGACTGAGGTCCCTCATTCTTCTGGGGGAACCCTTGTGGCCAAGATACCCTCCCTTATTCTCAAGTACCACATGGAGGTTTGAGGCCAGCCTGTTTCATGTCTCTGCCCCTCCTACCGGTCTCGATGTTGCTTCTTTTTCATATCCTTGGTTATGAAATTTCTGTTCAGCCAGAATTCAGATGCTTCTTCAGGTTGATTGCTCTGTAATTTAGTTGTAATTTTAATGTGTTCATGGAAGGAAGCAGGCACAGTGTTTATCTACTTCACTATTTTGGATCTCCCCTTGCATATCTTACTCTTTTAATTTCTAATTTTACTCTGTTGCTTCCTCCTGAGTTGATATCATAATATCATTGTTCCACTAATGTTCAATACCATTTACTGAGTATTTGCTAGAAGTAATAGCCCATTCCCCCTTCCCTATTGATCTCTGCTTTTGTTCCTATACTTGATTTTCCAAAGCTTTACTTATTGGTCACTGGGATCTATAAATGTGTATGTATATAAGTGAGTGCAAGTATATGTATATACACACAAGTATAGACATATAAGTTTATACAAATATACACAGTTTAAAAAATATATAATATATGTATAATCAACATATAGTTAGTCATTATGGAATATAGCCTTTAATAACAGTCACTAAATGTCAGAATTCAAGTAGATATAATAAGGGCACAATCTGCCAGAGAGAAACTGTAAGAAAGGGGAAAATAAGAAAAGGAAGAGGAAGTTGATTATTCTATACTTAGTAAACTTTGTCCCTCTTAACCTGCTAAGGCGTATGTGTATTTTTTAATTAGAGTTAATAAAGTTTCCAGGTGAAGAAAAGAAGCGTGAAACTAGGAGATCTTGCTATACATCAGTGTTGGTCTCTAAAAACTCTAGAGGAAGCCCAAAAGGGTCTGAGATAAAATCCAAGGACAGGGGTAATAGAAATTTAAGAATTTTAGCATTTGTCTTCTAAATCAGAATGTAGAAGTCAGGCTTTCTATAATTTGAGAAAGGCAGGAAGGAGAATTAGAATAAACTAGAGAAAAGAACAAGGAAGTGGAATTCCAGAAGGGGAAAAGGTTAAAAAGGGAAGGAAGGTGGGAAGAAAATGGAAGAAGAAAGTCAGAGCAAATATGAGTAATTCCACAAGTAAAACACATATAAAAGTCAAATTGGGTGAGTAAGAGTGAGTGTGTGAAATAAAGATGGGATGAACAAACTGGGGGATGGGGGTGGACAGGGTAGCAGCACAGCTGGGGACCTTGAAAAAAGAATGGCAAGAAACGAGAAAAGTGTAATAGTATTCAGTTTGGAAGGAATGCCTGAGGAAACAGTAGGTCAAATGACGGGAAGGGGTGAAGATTCGGAGAAAAATGGTCACTGGGTTATGGCACCAAAAAGAGAAAAAAAATGAGGCTATGCCTTTGACACCTGATCTGCATGAGGTGAAGCTAAAATTCCAGATTTGTTAGCGAGGTAAAGGATTATCAAGGGAGAAAGACTGAGGGCACCTAGTATGTTTCAATTACAACGCTTCCGAGATTTCTGCTTTATGCAAGGATCCCACTCCTCATCTTTTTCTGTAATGTAGCAGCATCCTAACACTCATGGGTGGCAGGTGCTTGTGAGAAAGACCCTGGAAATCTCACATGTACAACCTAGAGATCCTGATTCGTAGCAGCTGAGGAGTTAATAAAAATTACAAAACAAGAAAACCTAGAGACCCATCCCAAATTCGGGCTCATTCATGGAGCCCATTTCTTCATCTCATCTGTTCATGTAAATGCAGAAAGCTTGACAGAATTTTCAAGTAATTTGTTAACCTTCTTATCTGCTAAAGGAAGACCATTCTGTTTTTGTTGAATAGCAGTTAATCATTTAACAGTTATTTGCTATACACCAAATATGTAGTCTAGGTACTGTGGATCTGGTAAGTGAACAAAGGAGGCTAAAAATTCATGTTTTTCTCTAACTCGTGTGTTTGCTTGTGCACTCAATTTGGGGACAAGGAAGGGAATTGTGATGGTGTTGATTGTGGTGAAGATGGAAGGATTATCACACAATAGCCTTATTAACCCCATATTATAATGGAGCCCTGAGCTGACAAAATTCTAAATAGTGGATGCACTTTTGCTGCCCTGGGGCCCCATGTTTGGTTTTGCCACGTTCAGGGCGCTTGCAGCCAGAGCTGTGCAATGACTCAGAGCAGCACTAGAAGGGGAATAAGGAAGTGGTGCCCTCCATGGGGCTCTGGGGATATTAGAACAGACTGATTGCTCATCCACTTTCAGCACATCCCTCTTCCGCTGGCACAGAGGCAAGGCAGGCTGGCCTGAGCTGACTGCCTGCTCTAAACGTCCTCTTTACCTATAAAACAGCAGATTGGGAATGGAGGGGTGTGTGTGTGTGTGTGTGTGTGTGTGTGTGTGTGTGTGTGTGTGTGTGACACATCTCCCACTTTTGGCTTCCACTGCTTACATTGTTAACGAAGTTGATGGTGGCTGCCCTTGACATTCATTTAAATGAGATGAAGTTTTGTTTTGTTTTACTTAGCATGACACTGGCACATAGGGGTGCTCTTTATGTCGCCATGCATGAAAGCACCAAAGGGGCTTCACAGTGTGCCTTTCCACCATCTCTGTGTTCTCAGCTGGCCTCCCCCTCCCGAGCCTCAGTTGAGGAGGGACTCAGCTATAGGAGACCCGTTGTCTGTGACATTTGCTGTTTGTTGCTGGCTCACTGTTTCAGTGGGGGAGGTGTCATGCTGAAGTCTCTAGGGGCAGTAGACCATGCATTTTTTGACACTATTACTCATCTCTCTCGTGGAGAATGTTACCCCGTGCCACTTCCCCCATTTTTTTGGTGTACCGGAGCTGCCCAAGTCCGCTTTGTCACTCATGCGGCAAGTGGCAAACTTCACAGCCTCAGAGAAAGTTGGGGGTTGGGTAATGTCTTGCCTTCTCCCCGCTTCTTTTTGGCATTTCTCTGTTGATGGGAGCCCCTGAGATGGCCATGTCTGTTGAGGGGTTCGACAGGCTTGTTTTGTACTCCAGCTTTGTGGTGGGAAACCTCTCGCGTCTTCTAGATTCTGTGAGAGCATTGCCAGTTTGTAAGGCTCCGGGAGGTGAACTCATCAACAGCAGGGTCTGCTGGTTTCGGTTTCTGCCCATCACTCTGTAAGCTAAGTGTCAGGTATAATATCTCGGTTTGTCTTCTTGTGGACCAAGGCCTTCCTATCTTCCCCTCAACACTTTAATGCACGAGAGGGCTCTCTTTCCTAACCTAGATTTGAGCTGACGTTTAAACTGTATTTTCTCATTAGAATTGAGAGGAATCTTGACAACTCTCCCCATTTCCTGTCTGGGTGCAGTGCCATGCCTCTGCACCACAGACTCACCTCCCCACAGGTCAGGAGGCTTCTGTGGCCACCTGTGTATGAGAAACGCTGGATGGAAGCAGGTTGGAGAGTTTTCTGTGCGAGTCAGTCAGCACATGTGTACTGTTGAGTCCTTGCACACACACCACACGCTGGGAGAATACTGCAGACCCAGGGCCCCTCGTGCCTACAGAAACACCAGCTGATCTTTTTCTGTGCAGTGTCTTTTGGGGTGCTGAGAAGCACACTTTAGGAAAGGCTGCCTAACTTGAAGAAGCTCTCACCTCTCATTTTGATTCTACGATGTTTTCCTACATTCTGTTCGTGGAGGGTTTTTATCCGTCTGGCTTTATGTCTACTGTATATGATGTTCTGGCCAGGCCTGCTCGGTGAGACAGCATGATCGAATGCAGATGCAGGGGCTACACAGTCCCGACCCTGCCACTCCATGCCTCTGTTTCCTAGTGACTGAGAGCAAATCTGAGAGGCACAGCAGCTTGAGAGCTAAGAGCGCCCGCATTAGACACGTCTGACACGCATGGCCCAAGTTCAAAAACACCCACCTCTACTTGACTGATAGCTCCGTGTCCCTGAGCAAACGACTTCTCTCAGTCAGTCTCAGCTTGGCCTTGTAGGGATGTTTGCCAGGATGAGATGAGATAAAACATTTTAAAACTTAGCACTGTGCTCGGCACATAGGCGAAGTTCAACAAATGACTGTTACTGTTATTAAAGTGTGTCACCTTCGTAAGAGGAGCCCAAGCGTTACAGCCATGTCCCTGCTCATCTGCCCATGGGGACCTGGATCTCTTGCAGATTTTCTCTTTTGTTCTTCCTCCTCCTTCACATCACCATCGTGATTTACTGAGCACCTACTATGTCGTGAGTGCTGTGCAGAAAGAGCACTTATTTGCATCGTGTCATGTGATCCCTGCCTCACGCCTTTAAGTCTTTGCTCAGTTATTTTCTTCTTCATGGGAAGCCATGTTAACCCTGTTATTTAAAATTGCAAACCACGCCCTTACCCCCGAACTTCCAATCCCCTCCTTCCCGCCACCCATTGAGGACCTACATTCCAATACACTGCATATGTACTATGTTTATTTACTATTTCTTTATTTTTTGTTTATATCCTCCTTTAGAACATAAATTCCAAAAGGGCAGGGGATTTCTACAAATCCCTTCCTCTTTTTTTTTAATTGATGCATCTTCATGCCAACATAGCGACTGGCGCATAAGAGATGTGTGGTATGCATTTGTTTAACCCATGTGTGAATGGTACGGACTGAACAAAACAAAGTGTGACCGTATTTTACAGAGAAAGAGAATGAATTCTGGTAAGTTATGTAAATTTTTTTTTTTTTACAGAAAGGAAGGGATATTTATTAACAGTAGTGGCCTTTTTATAAGTTATGTAAATTGACTAAGTGGGTAGCTCGTAGGCTTTCGAGTCTGGGTTTTAATTAATCCGAAAGCCCAATCTCTTGACCATTTTTCTCTACCACCCTTATCACCGCAGTCCACTTAGGGTTTTTCAAGGGATGTTTTCTATATGCTCAAAAAAGCACCTCTCATTTTTGCCAGGTAACAACGAGGCAGTGCCCTTTGGTGGCGGAGGCAGGTGGTCTGTGCAGCGCAAAGCCTTTTTTCTTTGCGTCGCTCCCTTTAGAAACATCCCACGAGGTGTTGTTTGCTCCCTCACATGTCCCTGAGTGTTAGCCAAGTCTTCGGTGTGACTGAGTTGTGAGTGTCGGTGCCAGACCAGGTGTGATCTCAGCAGCAGGCACTACGCTGCACTCACTCATATCTTTACTTTCACGTGACAAGTAAGGTTTGTAGCTCACCATTGGTGTGTGAGTCCCTAAACAGGACGTTGCGGAGTTCTTGGCAACCTGAGTGATGCTTAAAGTCCATTTGTGCATAGAAAGAGCAACGCCGCTACTAGTATGTGACTGCTCCCTGGACCCGGTAAGCGGAATAGCATCTCTGGATCGGAGTTTGGCTCCAGTTTTTCTGAGAGTTTATAAGAGTCCCTTGGGGGACGCCAGTGGGCACAGTCGTGAATAAGAAACCTAAGAGTGACCACAGCTGGGGCCTATGACAGAGCTGTCATATGGACCAGGCTTTGGACATCTGATAGAAATGGTGTCAAATGGAGTGACTGCCCTATGCTTTCTGCTTCTTATCTCCCCACCTACCACAGCCCGCGGGAATGGGGTAAAGCAGGGTGATTCTTTGGATGAAAGACGTGGCCTTAGCTGAAGGATATAGAGGAGAAATTAGGAACTTCTACCAGCGCAGGGTCAGGACAACCAAAGACAGGTAAGGATGTGGACCTGGCTCACAAGCAGATCCTGTGCTCAGGTCAATAAGATGATCTCAGTGAAGCGAGAGTCTTCATGGAGACAGTCCCTATCACATCTATCTCTTACATCACATGGCTTCACTTAGCCCCGTTGGCTAGATTCCAACTTCCTGCCTGGAGTCTAAGGGTCTTTCTGCTAGAGTTCTCCAGGCAGAGTGGGGGAAGACACTAGAGTTGGTCGCATTCAGCCTTCACCCTGCACAGCTCCTCACTCTGCGTTTTGGGTCAGGTACTCATGCTCCCTGCTGCACCTGCTGTCCTCCAGACCCAGAATCCCTCAGTCACCCTTTTCAGAGAACAAATCTTCAGACTTCTGCCAAGGCAGGGGAAGGGCAATGTGGAGATGGTGAATGAAGCTTCTAACTGCTTCCAAAGTAGTCTTCGCTCGGTCTGCGTGACTACAGACAGCCCTTCCACCCCCAAGTCCCAGAGAGCTTGGGGCCTCTAGCTCTCCAGCCCTTGGAAGAGTCTGTGATGTTGATTGGGTCATTTCTTCCCAGCTTGGTGCATTGTCCCTATGGGATTCAGCCTTCTCAGATCGGGTAAGTTGGCTGTCACTTGTCCATCTCTTCCCAGCTTCAGGTTGTGTTGCTGTGGTCTTGTCTTTCATTCTCTCCTTCTTGTAGATTTGTGTCTTTTGAAAGCTGCCTTTACTGTTTTAGGAAGGTGTGAAAATAGATGTGTGTATAAAATCAGGTTGCTATGATGACTAAGTGAGAGGTGTGTGAAGTACTTCTGTTATGAGAGCTTCATGGATCGTAACCGTCACCATGACTGGCACTATGCCTATTGGTATTGCATTCAGGAGTCCAGGGGTTCTAGCTTTGCTGATTTAGGGTGCTCGCTTCCCCAGGGACCTAGAATTAACCTTTGGACTGGCAGATAAAAAGAGGCAGGGAGAAGCCAACACATTAAGGATGGTGAGAAATACTTAAGGGCAGTGTTAGTGCACTAGTGAGTAGCCAGGCTGAAGACACCACGTTGGACAAAGGTGGCCCAAACATTGTCCACTTCGCTTTAAATGGTTGACATTTGTTTGAAGTCCCAGAGTTGGTGACTATTTTGGGTAAATGGGCTTAAAATAAAAAAGTGAAAGGACTTCTGTAAATATGACAATTTTTTATAAACTATCAGCTAAATCTGTGGAACAAATACAATGTGACAAATATGGTTTGATATCTTTAACTTAAATATTTGGAAAGTGCCAAAATAGAAAGATGATTGTTGGGGTAAGGGATTTTGAGTGATTTTTCAAAATGCCTTTCCCCCCAGAAATCTCTGAGTATTCTTTATGACATCTGGTATTTTAATTAAAAAAAAAAAAACAGAGACAAGCAAAATGATGAAAAGATAATATAGAATTGATTTTTATGCCCTAAGATAATAAACACGCTCTGCGTTACCCGCCTTAGATTAGATCCTCCGTAGGCATGCTTCCTCTTTTACCATTCCATTTTTTGCTCACACATTTAAAAAAATATACTTTCAAATGTCTTGATTTATACAAAAACCATGTTAATTTGTGGAATGTGGGTGTCGCTAAGGATTCATTAGAAACAAAGATCTGTGCCTATTGCTACATTTCATCAACTTAAAACAGCAAGTCTGAAAGGAATGTTGCCCTTTAGTTTGAATGACAATGTAAAGATACTGTGTTTTTTTTGGTTGTTGTTGTCTGCCTTTTCTCTCTTTATAACCCCTCATATATGCACAAGATATCCATACACATGTTAAAATAAAAAGACGTTTTGAAAAATTAGGCAAATCACCTCCCCATCTGTTTGATAAGGACAGGGGCTGGAAGATCTCTGCCAGCGGCCGAATTCTCCTTTTCTGGAATTCCACCCAGAATCGACATGCGAAGGGAAGCTGAGGGGAACGCTGTTCTCAAGGCCGCCACATGGTGGTGCAGACACTCCTTCCAGAAACGGTGCTGAGCTTCCCTGAAAGTGCAGTGACTACACCTGAAGTGATTATTCCAGAAGGCGCCTGACCTTTGTCTATGCTTCTGGTTCCTAGCAGGAACAGAAATGTGCGTGAAAATGTGGTTAGGATTCTGCCAGAGACAGTGCCCGTGCACAGGCTTTTTCTCTCTTCTGGTCTTGTGAACAAAAGGGGTATTTGGCATTGAACTGTGCATTTGTAGACTGTGTCCTTCTGTTCTCTTTAAGGCAATGAATTAAATAGCAATCATTAGTTTATTGGCTGCCTCTGTCATCAGTTTTTCTTTGGCCTTAGTCAAGTCAGCTGTCTCTTGGCCTTTCGTCCCCTCTCTTGATGCCCTGACTCTTTCTCTCTGTGATGTTATGCCTCATGAGTGTTTTTCATCCACTCATCAGAGTTTGGAGCCCACACCCTCTTCTAAAGGTCACTGGTGAGCTTCAGATTGCCAAGGCCAAGGATGCTTTGTCAGCCTTTATCTTATATGGCATCCGAAAACCCTCTGGCCTTTCCTTCCAGACTCCAGCCTGCCCTGCAGTCTTCCCGCTTGTCTCTTGGCCCACTGCTTTCTGGCTTGTATGGATTCATCCTTTTTCTGTGTGTTCATGAACCCCTGGTGGACCCCAGGATTCGATCCTGGCCTCAAGTCTCAATTTCTCTCTGTACACACTTTGCTTGGGAATCCCATCACTATCATTGTTTTATCTATCAGTGGAACAATGATCAATGCCCAATTTTCATCTTTAGCTTTGCCCTCATGTGATCTTTAGTGTCACATATCCTATAGGAATCACAAACTCAACATATCCCCAAACTGTCCTCATTGTCATTCTCTAATCATCACCTCCAGTCCTCACCACCAATCTCCCCACAATGTGCTACGGCTTTTTAATTTCTAGCTTAATTACTGGCATACAATCCAGGGGCCCAAACCAGAGACTTTAGGGGTTTTGTGAGACTTCATTTCCCTGAACCTTCCATGTCTAGGCCATCAGCACGATGTAATGGTATTAGTGCTTCAACATTTTTTTCAAATCCACGTTTTTAGCCCCATCTCTAAAATCAGTCTCCTCTTGCAGGTTCTCATTTCTTGCCCAGAGCATTGCAATACATAGTCCCCTTTCTCCTGTCGCACTTCCCTTAAATCTGGTCTCTACAACATAGAGAGAACACCCTACAAAACCCCATCATTTACCCATGTTTCTTAAACAGTGTTGGTAGCTCCTTATCATTTACAGATCAGAGTGCGAAGTTCTTAACAGAGTTCACAAAACCCTAGATGCCTGGCTTACTGCCTCCACTGGCTTCCTGTCTGACCTCTCCCCAGTCCTTGCTTCAAGTTCCTCCCTCCTTTCACACTTTTCTTTCTTAATAGTTCCTACTCATCTTTTAATATTCTCATCACATGATACCTCTTCTGGGAGGTTTTCCCTGGACCCCTAGTTGGATGAAATGCTCCCTCTTCTCCCCCTCGCAGCGCTGTGTTTACCCACAACTTCTCACTTCCCATGTTCTAATGAAATGATATATGTATTTATGTTTCTCTCTCCTCCAGTGGGCAGGAGCTCCTAAAGAGGGGGGATCACTTGTATTCACTTTCTTTGTCCCCAGCTCCTAGCACAGGTGCTAGTGCACAATGCGCGTTCAGTAAATTTTGGTTGAACAGAGTTTAAGGTTTTTGGAGGCTCAGAGTCCTTGAGGGTGCTCTGTGAAATGGGCTCAGTTCTAAGAAAACTAAACTATGGTTTTACTTGAGGCCAGTTTCCTGGAAGGGAGAAGACTTGAGCTGTGGCATGAAGAGTGAGGTGTATGGGGTTTGGACTAATAGAAGTGAGGGTTATAATCAGACAGAATTGAATAAGCAAAGGTGAGAAGGTGTGTGTGGGGACAGTGCAGAAACAATGCTAGGCAGACATTACATTTCTGACAGTGGGAAATGGGTTAGGACAGGTGGAATCGGAAGCCTGGGGCTTGCTGCCCTAGGCAGAGGAAGCACTTGAGATTCGTGACCAGAGGAATGACATTTGCAGAGGCACTCTGTAGGAAGACCAATCGAGCACGAGATGCAAGATGAATCGAAGTGGGAAACAGCTGGAATTGGTGCGGCCAATAGGAGGCTATGGCAGTTGGATAGGTGCCAGATGGTGAGGGCTTGGATCAGAATGGCAGCTGTGTGAAAGAAAGGAAAGAATTAATTTTTGAGCCATCAGACCAAAAAAAAAAAAATTGAACAGAGATTGCATGTGGTGATAACAGAGAATGAAGGTCATGACACTTTTAGTGAAAAAGCAGGAGCGGGGGATACAGTGAACAAAAAAGGGACATTGGGATGGACGAATGGTTTGTGGGCAGCAGGTGACTTTGGTTTGAAATATTTGAGATGATGAAACTCACAATGCTTCATGTTTACTAGGTGTGCTGAAGAGGTGCCATGTGCTCTTGAGGGGGTAGATGAACTAATGAAAACTTAGGGAAAGGGTTCCTCAGGCAAATGAGACCAGGCCACTGGCTTATCGGCTAGATGGAGTCAGGAACAGTGATACAGACTTAGGACTTAGCCCAGCGTTGTGAAAACACTTGGGTACATGAACTTCTGAAGGAAGAGATGTGGGGAGAGGAAGGCAGAAGCCCCAGGTGTGAGCTTTGGGAGACTTCCAGTTTGAGGTAAACAGAGGAGCCATTGGAAGCCAATGAGTGTGTAAGGTCAGCTAGGTTCAGATTTGTAGATCTGAAGCCTAAATAGACTGAAACTCAATTGTGAGCCTCCCAAATTAACCAGAGTTGTTTGAACCAGTTAGAAAGCAAATTTCCAATCATGAAAAATATACATATTTAACATGTGTGGCACATAAGTAGCCAGAATATATGAAAACTTTCATAGGTCAGTAAGAGCAACATGAATATTCCAATAGAAAAACAGGTAGGAGGCGTATAAGCAGGAAATCTCTAAAACACGAAAATCTAAAAAACATGTAAAGAAGTGTTCAACTGCACTGGAAATAAAAGATAAATTAAAATAATAGGATATTATTTTGTTGCTTAGCAAACTGGAAAACTTTAAATTAAAAAACAATACCCAGAGTTAGCAATAGTATAGGGAAAAGGCATTTGGTGGAAAAGTAACCTCGTATCAACCTTCTGGATGACAGTTTTGTGGGATTGATCACATTTAACCCAGTGATCTGGTTCAGTGAGTTCTTCCAACTCAATGAAAGAAAAATTGCTTGGCACCAATATATAAATATAAAAGTTCCTTTCAGCTTTGCTTGTTAGGCATAACACAAACTCTTTCTAACTGATCTTAATAGTTATTCAAATTATTATATGCACTGAATTATTTTTAACTTTTATCCTAAATATTACGTTGTTGGAAAAGTCATCAAGTATTTTTTCTGTTTTTCGTTACAAAAATGCGTCATGACTTTTCTGACAACCCAATATCTTGCATTAAAGCTCTCCTAATTGTAACATTTCTTATGTGATGCTTTACATGTTGATCATTTTCACCTGGTGTTTCTTTCTATTGATGAACTGATGGCGTTTAGTTCTGCATATTTGCAATTGCACTTCTACAAAGCTCTGCCAGCCTCACTGCTGAGCCTCCTTTTGATGTGGTAGACTGGTGTCCCCACCCTGTTTCGTGGACATTCCTCTTGCAGTTCATCAGAGTTTATTGCAATGAGCACATACATCAAGAATCTTTAGGCTTCTTAAAACTCTTAGATCTTTGAAAAGGTAAAAAGTGGTTCAGAAATGCATAAAATACTTTAAAGTCTCGGAAATGCACTCAGTTTTAGCAAGCCTTTTTATACTGCAGATTCAGTGAAAAATGGGTGACCTGTTTAATTTTGCATATTGTAGAAATTCTAAATCTAGTTTCTGAAAAAATATTAGAAAATAAATACATACCTAAAGGCTTGTACAATTTCTTATAATCAGTGCAGGAGCCCATCCACTGCTATGATCAATATTTACAAAGAAATGAGTTAACACTAAAAGATAGCATTTTTTTTTTGCTGGGGTTATTATGGTGTGCCAACTTCTCCTTCCTGACCCTTGGGAAGTTATCCTAAGTGTTTTCTTTAATGATATATTAGACAGATAGGTAGATATATGGTAGATAGATAGACAGGTAGATAATATTTGGAAACATTGGTTAAATAAATTAAAAATACATCACAATAGAAATTATTTTACTTTTCTAACAAACATAAAATGAGCTAAGTCACTGTAGTTATTTAGCTATTGCCTGTTTGATCATTCTGTGTTTCTTTGATATTGCCAAAGACCAGGAGGAGAATAGGAGAAGCCCAGTTATTTGTCATTAGGCGTATTTCAGCCTGTTAATTGTTCAGGTTCAGTTTACATGTATGCTAACGCCTCACGCTGCTGCACACTTTTACTAAACCGATTTTCTGTCCTTAAGGCAATGACATATGGTTAGCATATTGCCAAATGCATCTTAAAACTCCTGAGCAGCAGGACTTCATTATTCAGTGCTGGTGGGACCAGGAACCTGTAGCTTATTGCAAATGTCTTTTGAAGTGTTACTTTATCTTATGGCGATGCATTGTTTCTCACAGGTGTGCTGGGCAGAGAAAGGCCTGCAAACCACTGATCTCAGGTCACAAGGACAGTTCACTGGGCCATCCCAGCCGTAAGAGACACCCAAGAGAATGTATTCTGGTCCTTCCTGCCCCCTCTCATAGGAACAGAGGTAAAGATCTTCATTCCATGATTTATCCATTTTCTCATCTGTAAAATGATGTGCTGTTTCGTTGTGTTTGTCACATGGATAATGCCAGTGTTTGGTCAGAGATTTGGGGTTGCAAATTCTTGAGTTCTGTGTCACCATAGCCACTTGCTTAGGATGGTCCCAAAAGAAACATACCCATAGAGGCCCAGGGGAGGCCAAGCCCACCCTGCATTTCTGTAGAAGCCTTTGCCCAAACCCCAGCAGTGTAACTTGCTGAGTTAATTAAGCTCCTCTCTGCCCCCACTAAGGGAATTCCATCCCCTGCCCCTTCCCTAGCCCCATCCACCCTAGGCTTCTGTGCCATTCCATCCTCAAGACCAGGGAAAGCAAATCAAAGGGGGTGGAAGGTGGAGACTGTCTCCTTTAAGATCCAGCATATCTGTAGTTTAACCTGTAAGTCCCAGGGGTGTATCCTCAGCTACCCAGGGGAAAGAGGCACCTGCTGATGTGTGGGGCTGTAATCTCTGTTTTTATATGGAGAGTTTTTAGTTCCTGGTATTTGAGGACTCGATGTTTTTAACTTAATTCAAAAAGGACTGGTGGGAGAAGTAGAGAGGAAAGGCCAGTATGTAACCACCGTTGAGAGACAGGGTGGAGGCAAAAAAAGCCCAGTGGTTAGGAGAGCAGGCTCTGGTGCCAGATTCTCTGGGTTAAAATCCTGTTCCCATCACGTTACAACTCAGTCAAGTTACTTAATGACTTTGTGCCTGTATTTTCTCATCTGTGAAATGGGGTTAATAATACATGAATCATGATAGAGGCAAAATCCTTTTGGAA
The DNA here is from genome assembly GCF_001890085.2 of Hipposideros armiger. NCBI lineage: Eukaryota > Metazoa > Chordata > Mammalia > Chiroptera > Hipposideridae > Hipposideros > Hipposideros armiger. The sequence goes on from NW_017731356.1 coordinate 4,206,007, forward strand.
TATATTAAGTGCTTAAGAAGAGTTTGTTATCATTATCAAGACGTATCGTGTGGCCATTCGGCCATAACCTCAGGCAGTCACATTTCTAGCAAGTAATCATCAATGTCCAGAAGAACATATTTTATTCGTGCTTGCACAGTGGACTCAGGTAGACTTGTTTGTCCTGACCATGGTCATAATCAACTGATTTTGCAAAGAGTCAGCCAACACATTCACTTATAATGGAAGGGTACCGTCGCTAGTGATCTACAATGTTTCCGTGTCATTGTTTGGCTAGTTCTTTCCATGTAGAAAAAAAAAAAACTACATGAGATGGTAAGGCAAACTATAATTGGAAGAATGCATAGGAAACATAAAAGGAAATTCTGAGGGTATTATGTGGGGCACTCAACTGTGAGTCTCTGAGAACAAATGTGTGCATCGGTAGGTCAGAGCGCCATCTTTGTCAAACAGCGCAGAAGACGTAAGGAAAACATTGCTTTGGGGGCTTCTCTTTCCTAGACTCTACGCCGTCTGTCCCTGTTCCCATTAACAGGCTCCACTTTCAGAGAGAATACACTATAAGGTTGACTTTTCAGAGTTGTCTGTTGTTGTCCTGTTCTAGTTTTGTTTTTGTGAGACCCCACACCATTTACCCTGATTCAGTTTGGAGATTCCTGAATCTCAGGTACACACTTTTAACCACTCCTGCAAAGCAGTGCTTCTCATGGGAACGTGCCTAGAAAGCACCTAGGACATCCTGTTGAAATTCAGAGCCTGAGTCAGTAGGTCTGGGGTGGAGACTGAGATTCTGCACTTCTAACAAGCTCCCAGGCGATGTCCATACGGCTGGTCCATAGACGCAGAGTGAATAGCAAGGTTGTAGATGACATGTATGAGTCCTGATGTCACCCACTGCCTCTACGTTCTTTTCTGGTTTTATGGTTAGAGAAAAATATAATCTCTGAATTCTGGAAATAGCATATGAAATGGGTGGGGAGAGTCATATGCTGTTATACACAGGGGACTTGCTTCGCTTCTGTGTACCAACAACATGTGACTTCCCTGATCACGTCATGTGGCTTTTATTAGAATGTCGGTGAGAGTGCTTCGTAACTGTGAAGCATTATACAAACTAAGTGGCTTGCTATGTATCATTCACTACCTCTTGATAAATAAACCCTCCTGGTTGCATAGATCGTCCATGTAAGAAGGCATTGTAGAGCAAAGCCCTGTTTCGATCTGGACTCTCCTCTGAATTCTTGGCTGTTTTCTGTCTGTGCGGTCTAACACAGACAGTGCCACTCCTAATGAGCAAATCTTTTAGTTCTTATTTCCAATTTCCCTGGGGGTGACTCCCTACCTCTTTGAATGAACTGCCAAAGTGCATTTTTTAATACACCACAATCTCTGTGTTAAGTCAATGTTTCAAACAGATGCTTTGTGTCTGGTGAAAACCTGTTGTGTTGTTTTCACTTCATGGATTAATAGCAGATCATAGTTGATTTATTTACACTCATTATATTTAGTCATCATTGAATCATCATCATCATAACTACCATGTTTTGAGTTCCAAGCATATGACTTTGTATCATGGAGTTCACATACTTTACTTACATGTATGGTTTTCTTAATCATTGAAATACACATGGAAAGTGAGGGTTTTGTATTGGTGAGAACAGAGTCACCTAAGTTGTAGTAACAAATTACCCCTAAACTTTCAATGGTTTAGCAAAACATTTATCACCCAGCTGTGCAAAGTCCAGTGCTGGTTAGGAAAGAGTCTTCATCTTACGAGGCCATCATCTTGGTTTGTGCCTGTATCTTAATCTATAAAGATGACTGAGTGATGACATGGAGAGGTCGATTGCCATTAAAAGAAGTTCATTGTTACTCACAGTCCCCTAGAAACCAGAGGCCACAGCACATCATGCAGGGCCATGTGGGGAAGCCCCGGCATTGGTCAGAGGGCAGAAGCAGAACAAGGGGAAGCATCAGCCCAGAGCCTTTACTGGGTTACCCGTGGGAAAGTCAAAGCAGGGTGGGGGACGGCTTAGGCCTGGTGAGTTTGAATAGTGCTGGTGGGCTCTGGGCTCTGGGGTGGTCCCAGTCCCTGGGTGATCTAGGGCACAGGAAATATTGGCATGGTATGTGAAAATTAAAGAAGGTGGTTGGGGTATAAACTTGGCCTTGGTTGGGGTGTTTGTAATGTGATTTTCGTGCACTCACAAGAGCTGGATCGCAGGGTAGTTGTAAGCAACTTTGGCCATTAGTTTGGTTCCCGATTAGTTTGGTTAATGGATGCCACAGAGGCAAATATGGGTTCTAAGAAAACATAGAACATATCTGAATACATGGCCTCTGAGTTCACCATAGCAGAAAAAGAAAGAGCCAGAGGTCCCCAGGGGATGTTTGTAAAGGTTGAACTTCCCTGTCCACAGCTTAGTTGTAATGGCCACTGCTTGCCAGGCTGGGAAATGCAGTCTTCGTGTTGGCTAGGAAGAGGAACGTAAGAGAGGATTGGGTGAATACATACACTGTCTCTGTCATACTGTAATTACCTCCAATTCACAAAAGGGTAGGTTGTGATTTATCCAAAGTCTTCACCTTGCAAATAGAAGAGCCAGCAGGGCTGAAATGCAGTCTTTGCAAAGTCAGCGCCTTTTCCAGTGTCACGTGACCTCTGCATTGAATAGAATAACCCTGACCACGACAGAGAAAATTGGCTGACGGATCACGTTCTACATGCTTACAATTGAGAAGGCACCCAAGTTATCATTAGTGTGAAGTCCATCAGATGGCTGAACTAAGAATATAGGAACCAGCTGGGTCTTTCTTTACCATTCAGACCTTGAATACAAAGGAAAATGCCTGACTTTCCAGTTGCATTATGAAATTTTGAAGATCAACTGCTAGGGGATTAAGTCAACCTGGTAAATAACACTTGTCCAAGACTTTCAATTTTTCTCTGAAGAGGGAGATAGGAAGAGCACAGCCTTTTCACTAGCAGGTACTTTCTGGCGAAGTAGGCTGCTGAGAGCCTGACACCCCTCGCCCCCCAATACCCAGGGTCACCACATCACACTCTTGCCAGGGCTGCCTTGTAATACAATGGAAGAGTCATCAACACCGCTGATGGTGAGGTCAGGGAGGGTACAGTCCAACACATTGGTGCAGAAAGTCCCCAGTTTCCACCACAATGAGTTCCTGGAAATTATGTCGCAGGGCAGACATACAGCATATGAAGTGGACCACAGTTTGTCAAGTAAATAACAGTACCCATCAGGTGAAGAATGTCCTATTGATCGATCAAGAACTAAACATCAAGTCAAACATATGACCAGATGATTTTGGAAAACAAGGGTATATTTTATATTATAATTTAAAAATAGTCATGCCATGTGATAGGTTTTATAAAGTGAACCCAAATTAGAGCTCACATTGACTCTGAAGAGGATTGTAGCAACTGAGTATGAAGTGGGTCTATAGCATATAAATTATATCTCTACTGTTCTATAAATGGTTTCCAAGACAAGTCCACTTGTTATAACAATGAATGACTTTATTTGTAACTATAGAGTGTAAAGCTTTGTTGATATTAGGTGGTTCAAGCCTCTTTAAGAACCTGTCTGAGAAACTGTGAGGTAAAATTTTTTATGTGTATATTGCCCTCTATGCTGTCCCCAATAGTAAGTACGCATCTTCAGAATTAATTATTCCATGGTTTATGGAATGCAGGGAGAGGTGTACTAGAAAAATATGGGGTGGTCTACAACAGGGAAATGCCAGGATTGGCTCTGGACTTAAAGCCAGGCCAAGAAAGATTGATAAATTCCCCTGTAGGCTTGGCAACAATTTATATGAGATTAATCTTATTTCAATTACTGTGTTCTGTTTCCTGAATAAATCATAACAAGTGCCCTGCTAAGTAAAATATTTTTGTATTAAATGATCCAGCAATTCCGGTCCTAGATATGTACCCAAGAGAAATGAAAACTGATGTCTTTGAAAAAAATGTGTTTAAGAATATTCATATTTGCATTATTAGTAAGTGAAAAAGTGTAGATAAATATCCATCAATTGATGACTGGATAACCAAAATGTGCTGTATTCGTACAATGGAATATTATTTGGTCTTTAAAAGGAATGAAGTACTGACACACACTACAACATGAATAAACTTTGGAGACATTACACTAAGTGAAAGAAACCAGGCACAAAGGACTGCATATTGCATGATTCCATTTATATGAAAAATTAAGAATAGGCAAGTCTATATAGGGACTAAAAGTAGATTGGTGGTTGCCACAGACTGGGGCTGGGGTGGAGGCAGAAATGGTGGCTGAAGGATGTCAAGCTTCTTTTTGGGGTAATGAAAATGTTCTAAAATTGATTGGGCCGATGGTTCTACCACATGGTAAGCCACTGAATTGTACACTTTAAATGAGTGAATATATGGTATGTGGATTATATCTCAATAAAACTCTTTGAAAAACAACAACAAAAATCCCTTCTGCCAGACTGTTCACCACCCTCAAGAAGCAAAGATCCTTTGAAATATTATATGTTCTGATCTCAGGATCAAAAAAAGATAGCCTTTGTGACAACATTTCTCGCATATAATGTAAGGGATGCAAAAGTGAATAAATTAAATAGTCTCAGCTCATACAGAGTTTAAAATACCGTTGAGGAGGTAAGACTTACATCAAGGAACACTTAGAGAAACTCTGTGTGTTATCATCCTTATGCCATTTTTTTTTTTGGCCATCATTCTTAGGTCAGAATTATTTTGTTCAATGTGATGCACTTTTCGATACATTCACCCCACAGATATTTATCAGTGCCTGCCCCATTGTAGATACTATGCTTAGAAGGGATGACGCCTGTTTCATCTATCTCTTCTCCAAATGTCATGATATAGAGAAATAACGGTTCAGAGTGCTGAGACCATCACTTCCAGAGGCCCATGGGTGCTGGGAAGGGCTTTTATGAGGATGCTGTGGAAACCCTGACTCTTTTGGGCACCACTATTCATTGTCTTTACCGTTCTGAGCAGGTCATTTCTCTTTAAACTACAGTTTGGTTCTTTTCGAAAATGAGGGAGCTAGATTCTCTCCACTTCCTTCCAAGCCTGTATCCTACTTATGTTGTGTCGGATGTTGATCTGGGTCTTTTTCGAAAGCATTTTCCCCTTGGTGCTACTTTTAAGAAAAGAAAACGAATGCATTTCGAAAGAGCAACTCGTAGTTTGTTACATACATACGTAACTTTTAAGAAAAGAAAATGAATGCGTTTTGAAAGAGAAACTCATGGTTTGTTACATACATAAAATAAATTTCCTATGGTGATTGGAAAGCCCAAGGACTTAAGGTGAACGGCTACTACCTCACCTGTCATGCACCACACAGGTAGCTGAACAACGCGATTTCTCTCTACTCCCAGAAAGCGTCAGGGTTGTATCCGTTGCCTCTTCTACAACATTTATTTATAATTTTAGGAAGAAGAAAATTAATAATGAAACTCGAATAATCACCCATAACGTTACTGGTTTCCATATACCCCATTATTGAAGACTCATTTATTTATCTTTTGCCATCTGTTGGCATTTGATCAAAAACCAAAAGATGCAAAAATGAGTCATGGCTTCATGAGTCTTACTCTCTCTCTGTGCCCTTTACCTTCATGGCTTAGAGTGAGAGAGAAGGTGTGTCATACCCAAACCCACTGATAGCCAGTAACAGAGGAAATGAAGGGAGCTCTTCAAAGCCCCAGGCAAGAGTGTGTGTTTATTGTGGTGACTAGCTTGGAAAATGAAAGTCTGATGTTGTTTTTCTGTGATAATTATATTGACCCTCCAGTGTTATACTCCTAAGAGAGGAGGAAAAGCTGGAAGCAGAGAGCACTGAGGATAGCATGCATTCCCTGAGAGAATGAATATTCTGTGTGCTCTCTTGAGCGTTCATGTTTGGTGCCATTGGACAAAAACACATCACATGTGAGTAGTATCACATTTAAAAGCATGTTTTAAATCGTGAACCATAGCTACCCAGATTTGATAGAAAAGCTAGAGCTCATCTAGTTATAAATGAAGAGGCTCAAGAAGGTTCAGTGACTTCTCCAAGGGCCCACAGCCATTAACAGAGTTATGTTCAGCACCTCAATCTCTGGGAACTAAATCTGGCCTTTCTTCCAGAGTGTGAGTTAGAATATGAGGTCTGACAATTAAGTTTGCGAACTCATCCTAGAAAAGGTGCTGTATACCTCATTGCTGAATATCACTGCAGTCACCTTCGAAGTACTCCCCTTGAGAAGCTATGCACCGATGCCAGCGCCTAGACTACCCTTCAAATCAATTTTGGAACTCTTTCTGGAATGGCCATCAGAGCCATCGTCGTATTACCCTTGATGTCCTGAATGTCATCAAGATATCTCCCTTTGAATATTTCTTTTATCTTCGGGTAAAGAAATAAGTCATTGAGGGCCAGATCAGGTGAGTAGGGAGGGTGTTCCGATACAGTTATTTGTTTACTGGCTGAAAACTCCCTCACAGACAGTGCTGTGTGAGCTGGTGCATTGTCGTGATGCAAGAGCCATGAATTGTTGGTGAAAAGCTCAGGTTGTCTAACTTTTTCATGCAGACTTTTCAGCACTTCCAAATAGTAAACTTGGTTAATTGTCCAGTTGGTACAAATTCATAATGAATACTCCCTCTGATATCAAAAAAAGTTAGCAACATGGTTCCAACAAGTTCGTGAACTTAATTGTCAGACCTCATAGATCTGACAATAGTTCCATATATATTTAAGAATTTGAAATGTCAATTTCTGGTATATTTTTATGTGAACATATACTGTCAAGGAAAATCAGTGTTACATAGTACATATTTATTACCTGTATAGTTCTTCTTTTACGAAATGTCTTTTGTGTATTATTTGTGGTAAGACACTTAACATGAGATCTACCCACTTACATTTTTAAGTGCACAGTGCATAGAGTTAACTATGGCACAGTGCTGACCAGCAGATCTCTAGAACTGATTCATCCTGCATAACTGAAACTTTGTACCCATTGACAGCAATTCTTCATTTTCCCCACCCCCCAGCGCCTGGCAACCACCATTCTACTCTCTGTTTCTATGAGTTTGACTATTTCAGATTCCTCCTATAAATGGATTCATGCAGTGTTTGTCCTTTTGTGACTGGCTTTTTCACTTAGTGCGACGTCCTCCAGGTTCATCCACGTTGTCGCACATGGCAGGATTTCCTTCTTCTGTTGAGGATGACTAGTATTCAGTTGTATACATACACCACCTTTTCTTCCTTCCTTCATTCATTGATGTACTCAATCATGAGGTATGACACATCCTACAGCTCTTATTGTATACAGTCAGATAGCTCCAAGTCATTGACCCAATTCCTTATTTTGTCATATACATGTATTTTTATTTACTTTTTATTGTGTACATTTTTGTTTGTTTGTTTTATGTTAAGACAAAAAGCATTTATTTCTTGGTCAAAGATCTGTAGATAAATTTCTGTTTGGCTGACATCTGTTGCACTTCATTCCAGACTGCCAGTTGGGTTCAATTTTGTTTCACAAAATTCTTCAGTTTGGGTTCAGACACTTCCTAACACATGTTCTTCTGACACTGTCATCAAAAAACAAGGAACATCTGAGGTACTTTCACAGCCATAAGGACAGTAAGGAGATGTGAAAATTAATGTAATGTAGTACCCTGGATGAGATCCTGGGCTCTGGCTGTGGAGCAACTTGGGAGGCATCAGAAACTCACAGGGAGAGGCTGAGCTGTGTGGCTGCAGGGAAAGGACTTATTTTTAGAATTAATTCAGTAAATATGCAACACTGGCTCATACTTGTTTTAAATTACTTTTCTTTAATGATTACACATGCTGAACCTTTCTCCCATGTTTTGTCACTATGTTCATGAATCCCTAAACGACTTACATGGTTTTAATCCTTGATAAGCTTAACTATTTTTGTGGAAAGTTAGAAATATGCTCAGGAAATAGAAATGAAAGCTGAGTACAAACGACTCAATTTGTTCTCATTGGGGACAAAAAAGCCAAACCAGAGCCATCCAAGGCAGCCTTGCCCCTTCCACTTCACAAGTCACACCCTCTCACCCCTCACGGTAGACTGTAAGCTCCATGAAAACAAGTCCTGTTCATTTGCCATATGCTTGGCATACAGTTGGTATTTAGTAAGTAGTAATGGAAAGAGGAGGAAAGAAAGAAGGCAGACAAGCAGGGAGGGAGAGCCTTGTATTTTCAGGAAAGTCCTAATAATAACCAGCATTATCCTTTCATTTATTTAGCATTTAGCAGCAGATGTGCTTGTAGTTGTTAGTCTCACATGTCCTTGATCAAGTCCCATAAACTCCCTGGTACCATTTTAAGGGGTCTGTGAGGAGGCCTCCCTAAGGTTCCATCTCACCTTCAAAGGATGCTGTGATCTGAAAGATGTACCCCATGCAGAAGCTCAGTCCAAACTCAGCTAGAGATAGAAAATACATGTCCAATCCCATCTCCTTCTATGTTCCAGTACAAATGTGGGAGCCCCTTCTAGGGCCTCCCTTGCACGAGTGTGTGCATGTGCATACACCCACTCGCACACTCATTCCTGCTTCAGAGCCTTTGCCCAGGGTGTTTCCCCTCCTAAAATACCCTCTCCTTCCCTCTCCACTCATCTTCGTCTTTCCCCACCCTTCAAAGCTCTGCGTCAGTTGTATTTGAGGCCAGAGGATCACCAAGCTGCAGCCTGTATATCTTCCCTTTCTGTTTTTTCTCCTTGCAAACTCAATGTTCCAGTCAGTCCCTCCACCCCACCTCCAGTGAGGACAGCACGCTCCCATTGTTTGTCCCCCACAGACACCGTGTCCCTGCTGGCTTCTGATGAAACTCGCAAACCTTGGACAGGTCCCTGGCTGTCCCCCGGGGCAATCCCCCCAGCCTGGCGCTGACGTGGCTTGAACGCCCACGCTGAGCTGCTCTTCTGCCCTACTTCTGGATTTTACTGTAACTCGTTTAGCAGCCGAGGTGCTGAAGGTGCAGAAAGGGCCTGTGGCTTTGCTTTTGATAATGTTCAAATTGTTTCCAAAACTGTTGAGCGTTTCCTGCTCTTGCTAATAAGGCCCTTGAACACACACACACACACACACACACACACACACACACACACACACCAAAAAATGTATGCACATTTTAAGAAAGGAAAAAATTGTGTTAAAATTGTAATTCTCAATATATATGGAAAACGAAAGATGAATACAAGTCATACGTATACATTTTGGGGGGCATCCCCAGTATATGTATTTTGTCATTGCCTGCCTATTGGGCTCCATTCCGTTATTCCTTCTTATTGCCCATTTTGATTATTCACATGCCTCTTTGTCACTGTTTCCCATAAACACCTATGACTTTTCCTATTCTATTTCTTTGTCTCCCATGCCCCATCCTGCCTCTACCCGAAACATCCAAATCTCCCTTGCCTTTCTTCCTTTTGTCTTCACTGTCACATTTTCCCTTTGGTATCCAGTTCTTGACATCGTCCCTTGCTTCTGTTGTATTAAGTAGCATGCTTCTTAGGAAAAAAAATAAAAAAACCATCCAAACCATTTAGTGGATTTTTTTGGTATCAGACCCACCTCAGTTCAAACGTGACTTCTGACCCTAGATGTTGGACCTTTGGTGAATTGCTTCAACTGCTCTGAGTCTTGGCTTTCCTGGGAAATTGCAACATGCAAGTACTGGGAGGTCAAATGAGATAATTCATAGACAAAGCTCATTGTCACGATCAATAAGGCACCTCTTCCATATCTATTTCCTGCCTTTTCATGAGGAGGCTGCTTCATTCCGGCGTTGATTGTTAGCTTTCTACTCATCCATTTATCCAGGAAATATTTGGGCGCTGAGCACGTGGCAGGCACTGGGGTAGCACTGGCGATGACAGTGACAAAACGTGGTAGGCAGTGTCACTCCCCTCAGAGTGGGAGGTTCAGGCAAGTAAACTAGCATCTCACTGTCTACTTGTCTCCTCTGCCCCCAGGGAAAGGCCAGTGAGCGCGTGTTTCTGTGTGTCAGGCACTGTCCTTCGTGTTAGGGTCCCCCGCACGCACCCCTCCCCCCTAAGGAGCTGAAGCTTTATCACTGGTTTATGTGTCCGATAGAATGAGCATCCTGAGAGAACTGACCACTTACAGAGGGGAAAGGGGAGACGGGCGGGGTGTTCGGGAGCCTTCACTCAAGAGGGGGGTCTGGGAGGGACTGCTGGTCATGTTCAGGGTGGTGGAAGGAGGGTTCCGGAATGAGCCCGAAACTTGAAAAATGACACTGTGCAAATCTATGGCTCCCCTGGGACGCTAACAGCACCGCAAGGGGGTTAGCTGTGGCTTGTGTATAAGCAGCGAGGCCAGAAGTGGTAGGCAGTGTATTTGATAGAAAGGGCCTTGAATGCTGTGACTGAGAGAGTTGATTGCTTTTTGAAAGTGCAAGAAAGCCTGTGAAGAACAAACAAATACATTTCAGAAACCTAAGTCTGCTGGCTCAGAGGAGGAGTGAGCAGGGGAGAGACGGGGGGGGGAGGGGGGACAGGGGCCTGGCAACCCGGCTTCTGGCTCTCTTTTGCAAATGAGGAAACTGAGGCCTAACGAGCAAGCACAAGGCCACGAAGGGTTAGAGCTGGAGCGTAGCCCTAGGCAGCCTGACCCTCGAGCCTACTTCTAGCAATATTTGATTACTGAAAATGGAAAGGAAAGACAACGTAAACCAGCCCCTCTTCAGCATGAGCATCACCAGATCCCCTGAGGGCTTGTTCAAGGGCCACCTGCCAAGCCCCAGGTGCAGCCAGGCTGATCCAGGTAGCCTGAGGGTGGCCTGAGAATCTGCATGGCTAATGAGTTCCCAGGCTGAAATGATGGGAGTTGAGAAGATAGCGAAATCGCAGAGGAGAGGAGAGCAGTGGAGACAGCAGAAACATGCCCGATGCCAAAGGCGTCCCTGCGTAGGAGGCAGAGGCCTCGGAGGCAAGGCGGCTCGCTTTCTGTCATCGCGTCAACTGCCATGGGACATGTGGACACAGAGGCCCCTGAGAAAGGCATTCACTGGAAATCACGGAGATGAGTGAGGAGTCGTGCCAGGCGGGGGAGGCGTGGTGCGCAGGGCTCGGAGGGGAGGGTTCGTGTTGGGAGGACGTGGGACAGAGAGTCCTTTCTCAAGACAAAACCTAGAGGGCCTTCAATGTCCAGCTCTTGAGCTTCAGGTTTTGTTACGTAGGGACTTGAACGTTTAATTGATGTATTCAGAGCATTCATTTGGGGGTGGTAAGAATTATAAATTGGAGAAAGGAGATAAGTCAGAAGGAGACCCCAGCTCCCACCCTTACTGCTTGAGCAGAAGACGGGGCCCTAAGAACTTTTCTGGGTCCCTCATCCCTGACAGTTCCAGCTGGCGCCCTCTTCCTCCATCACCTATATTTCTAAACTTTACACTTTTGTGTTCATGTGTACTTCCCATTTTTTCTCTAACCTGTTTTACTTACATAGTTCCTTTGTCAGTCTTCTATTTTGTTTAATTTAAAAGCCCAATTTTTTTCACCTTTTAAATGTTTTACCTCATTAATGGAGTATTTTTAACCTAAATCTTGTATAGCTTCTCCTTTTACATTTTAAGCTTCTTATCTAATTCAGTTTTGACCTATTATTTATTTAAAAGATATATGTATTCTGTATCAACTTAAGGTCTTTCGTAAGTCGGTTTGGGGTTTTTTTGGTACTATTTTTCAGGTTTAATCCTATCTTGTAGCTATTTTTTTAAAAGATTTTATTGGGGAATTGGGGGAGGGGAACAGTGTTGGGGAATTGGGGAAGGGGACCAGCCAAATTGCTGTTCTTTAATCTTCGTTGTAGAGGGAGCCAGTTGCCATCTGGCTTCCCGTCGGCAGCTCATGGCCTCTACACTCAAGGGGCCAAGTTCAGTCTTAGTTGCGGGTGGGCATAGCCCACCATCGAACAGGCAATCTTGTTGTTACACCAGCTGAGCCATCCTGCCACCTGTTGGCAGCTCAGTGACAGCTCAGCTTGGGCGCAGTGTCACTGGCCCATGTGGGAATCAAACCAGCAGCCCTGTTGCTCAGAGCTCGCACTCTTAAGCCAACTCTTAACCAACTGAGCCACTCGGTTGGCCCCAACTATTTTTGTTGTGACACTTATTTGTAGGTTCAGGCTTTTATTTACTTGTTGTTTTTTAACTTCAAAAATTTTTTACATTTTAAATTTTAGCTATTTTGGTCATACTTTGAGGTTCTTATTTCTCTCACTTTATCCTCATTCATTTTCCCTTTTCTTATAAGCCCTTCCATGTATACAGCAGCTTTGATGTCTTTGATTTTGATATTGTTCACTTCTTTTATGTATGAGTGAATACAAGTCTTAAAAGCCTTAGCCTTCTGATAGGCATAGTTATATGGGTTATGGAGAAAAATAAAGTGGGAAACAGGGGCAGTGAGGAGAGGAAGAATCTGCCTATGAGGTGACGTTTAAATGGAGGCCTGAATACAGTGATCGAACCAGCGATGTGGATATCCAGTGTAAGAACCTTTGAGGCAGCTTGAGTAGCATGTGCCAAGGCCTGGAGGTAGGAACGTGTGTGGTCAGTTCAAAACTGCAAGGAGATGTGTCTGGAGAGGGAACAGCAATAAGGAAATATGGTCACAGAGGAGCGGTGGGTTAGAATTTCCTGTAGGGCCTTGTAGGGACTTTGAATTTTTCTTGCATGAGTTGGAGAAGCCCTCAGGGGGCTCTACGTTAGAGAAGGGACTTGCTCTCATTTATATTTGTCCAGGGGAACTTTGGTTGCTCTTTTGAAAATAGGGTGGAAAGGTCAAGGAAAGAAGAAGGAGGTGATTACAATGACCTGGGTAGGATACCAGGGCACAGCTGGGTGAGGGTGGGGGCCATGGAGGTGGTGAGAAGTGGTGAGGTTCTTGTTACGTGGAAGCATTTGAGGTGACAGAAATTGATGAGACATTGAATGTGGGCTAGGAGAGAGAAAGAGACGGTAAGGAGGACTGCAAAATTTTAGGCCTTGGGAACCAGAAAGATAAAATGGCCAGACTCGGAGATGGAGAAGACTACAAGAGAAGCAGGAAGGGCATACATGGGGGGGCAGCAGGTTTTCAGATTTGGTCATATTAGTTTGCAACCCTTGATAGACTCCAAACTGAGATAACAAGTTAGGTGACTAGATAGAGGAGTCTGGAGTTTAGCAATCAAGGTCCATGAAAATGTAAATTTGTAGTTGTGAATCATTAGCATAGAAATGGTATTTAAAACCTTGACGCTGGATGAGATCACCGAAGGCAGTGCTTTTCAAACTTTTTGGACCACAAGTGACAGTAAGAAACGCATGTCACATTACAGTATGGTACACCCTCCCCCCCGCCACACACACTGAAAAGTTTCATGAAACAAAGCCAATCCTTACCACGTATGTTGTACTCTGCCATTTTCAATTATATATTTTTCTATGTCATTAAAAATACCAGCCATGTTCCTCTAAATTGACTTCACAGTCCAGTAATGGGTTGCCACCCGCATTTTGAGAAGCCCAGACCTAGGAAATGAGTATCACCAGAGAAGAAAAGGGGTTTGAGGGGTGCATTCTGGTGTCCAGGTAACGTTCTGTGTAGGAAATGAGGGCGAGCCCACACAGGAGCCTGAGAAGGCGTGGCCGGGAAGTAGGTGGGAAACCTGTCCTCCCGGACACCTGTGCTCTGTGTGCCTGCTCCCCACCCCGGGGTCCTCTCTCACCTGCCTTCCCCTGGCTGCTCTCCTCTCTTTACATCTTCATTCCTTGGGTGGACAAGAACCCATCTCCTTCACTACCCAAAGGCTCAGTATTACATATTTTCTTTTCTCAATGTTCCGTAGCAACCCACAGCGTAGCAGAGTTCTCGCCGGCCTCTTGCCTTGTTTAGGCCCATGGTGACCTCAGACCACAGTTCCTCCTGGTCTGCCCACCTCTTTCCTCTGGCCTCGTTTTAGTCTCCTGTGCTGAAAGTCCCGCCAGGAGAGAATGCCAACATCCTGTCTGCCTCTTAACAGAGGTATTTATCTTCCCTCCGAGCCACCTTCTCTTCCAGACTAAACATGGGGTCTATTTTTACGTAAGTAAATGCTTATCAAAATGTTTCTCCAAACAGAAAAGCTCTCTTCCTTAAAATTATTCTGCACCCTCCCCCCTTTTAAGGAAACCAACCTGAATACTTACAGCTTTCAAACACGCCATTTCTTCATTCCTGGTTCATATGTCTACGGCTATGTACCATGTAGCACTTTTCCAGCCATGTACCCTAAGAATGGAGCTTAGAAAAGAATGCTAACAGTTTGATGGATCACTACAATTAATGATGATAATGCTATTTTTGTGGTATTTGGTAATTTTATTTTGAAATGACTAGTGATGCAATTTTATTCTTGTATCAACATGAGAGCATTCACAAAGCATACTTATAACCCAGTATTGAAAAATACACTGTAAAAAATGCAAGCCCATTTCAAACTTATCAAATCCAATGTAGTAGTTAATAAACTAGATTTATTTAAAGCAGGAAGTCTGACATCCTGTCACTATTAAATTAAGGAGACACAAATTTGTCGTCAGAGATCCAGCTGCCAGTACGACAATAAGGAAATTTGTTATAAAAGTTTCTTGTGTACATAATTCTAAAATGACTCTGTTATCACAGAGCTTGTGCCCAAGGAATCAGTAATTGCACAGCACATTATAAAATAAAGTCATAGGTTCTGTCTTCCATTTGTACATCAAAGCTAATTTCCACCTGGTTTGAATCTAAGATTACATCAGCATAAAAAAAAAGTGAAGTATGGGCCGGCCGAGTGGCGTGTTGGTTAGGAGCTGGCTTGGGATGCCAGCTCTGAGCAGCAGGGCCCCAGTTTGGATCCCACATGAGGGCCAGTGATGCTGTGCCCTCTACAGCTAAGATGGTGAACAGCAGCTCGACCTGGAGCTGGGCTGCCATGAGTTGCCGCGAGAGGCCAGCAGCTGGCGTGAGCTGCCTTGAGCCGCTGTGAGCAGCCGTCCAATGGCCAGCAAGAGACTGCCTCTCCTGGGAAATGACCAATGATAATACCAACATGGGCCAGTGAAGCAACATCCTCCACAACTAGACTGAAGAACAAAAGGACAGCAACTTGTCTGTTCCCCTTCCCCAATTCCCCAACGCTGCTCCCCTTCCCCAATTCCCCAATAAAATCTTAAAAAAACAAAACGAAGTGATTGTAAAAAATGTTCTTGTTTAGAACAGGGGTTGGCCTGGCTTGCTGCCTCTGTTATAAATAAAGTTTATTGGCACACAGGCACGCCCACTTCTTCAGTATTGTTTATGGCTGTTTATGAAAGCAGAGTTGACCAGTTGCAAGAGAAGTTGTATGACCCGCCCACTGCCCCTCAAGATGTAAATATTTACTGCACTGCTGCCGACTTTGCTTTAGAAGGTCAGAAGCTGTTACTACCAAGTTTTCAGCCTCACCATTATGATGTTTTCTCCCAGCTACAAATATGAAAATTAATTCTGATCTTATTAATAGATTTTGATGATAAAAATATAATTATTATGTAAGTCTTGAATTTTGATGTTCTCTCAGGTATGATAACTGAACGATATGTATGGTATTGTTTTCCCCTCTTTTTATAAAGTGGCATACTTGTCAGGTTATTTTGCCAAACCACCGAGACACAAAATATATGCATTTCTAAAATCCTCTTTCGTAACAAACTGGGAAACTAACTGTAACTGCCAGGTATGACGGAATGAGGTAATACTTGCAATAATTCTATTTACATATTTTGATAGTCCATTTGATATGTAATTTATAATCAAATGTTTGCGTGGTATAAGAGGAGACATCAAAATAATTATGCAATAATTTACCAAAGAGTGGACACATAAGTTTGTGCTATTTCAATATAAGACTTCTGAGATTAATGCCAGCTCTCAAACAAATGTTAATAAACAATATGCCATTATCTTAAAGAGATATATGGGACTCTTGTAACTCAGAAATTCAACATGGTATTTATTTAACAACTACTATGTAAGTGTTCTGAGAGATTTGGAGGGAAATGCGTGCGATGACTCCTTCATCTTCCTTTTCTTCTACCTCTAAAACCACCTATGCAGTCCTTTCTCCTGTCTCAGGAAAAGGTGTATCTTCAGGGCTAGACTCCCACTTGTTACTACACTTCACCCTCCCTGTTCGTGCTCATTCATCCAGCCCCATTACCTGCCATATCTTTGATCTATTCATCTTCTCTAGATTTTTCCTCTCAGCTTACCAGCCTCTCAATTTCTGTCACTTCCTAAAAAAATTATCTACCACAGAACTACCTGCCCTTTAACATACAACACCGCCATTCTTTCACCTTTCTCCAGGGAACTTCTTGAACTAGTAGTTTCCACTGATTGTTTCTGTTCCCTGAACTCTTATTGGTCTGAGTTCTACTCTCCTATTCTGCTGAAATTGCTGTTCCTTCAATAACTAACATCCAAATTGCCAAATTCAGGGCTCTATTTTCAGTCCTCATACAGTAGACCATTCTCTTCTTGGAATTCTCTCTTCCTTTGGTTTCTGTAGCTTCATTTCTCCCCAATTTTCTTTCTATGACTTTATTTCTTTTTGTCCCTTCTTTTCCTGGACCTGTGTCTCATTGCTCCTTGAGTTTGGATGGATCTCAAGATTTTCTTTCCATTTGTTCTTCACCACTTCCCCTTTCCCTTCATGTCCCTAAAGTTTAGAGAGATCCCAGCATCTCAGATCCCTAAGAATTTCCGTTCTCTAATCCTGTCTCTTTTTCTATTTAGTCTACACCCCAGGATACATCACTTCAGTTGCTGTCTTGCCAGAAACCTCATCACCCTGTTTGTCCTGTCCTTCTACCCTTCCTTAAAATTCTTGACGTTGGATCTACCCAACCCTCTGTCTTTTTTGTGCTTTCCTCTGGGCTAACACATTCAGCTGGAGAAAAACCACAACTGTGTAGTGTTGAAACTGAGCTGAGCATTGCTGAGCAATTCTTTTCTCCGGCCTTGATTCCTTCTTTTTG
This sequence comes from Hipposideros armiger, assembly GCF_001890085.2. Lineage (NCBI taxonomy): Eukaryota > Metazoa > Chordata > Mammalia > Chiroptera > Hipposideridae > Hipposideros > Hipposideros armiger. The sequence continues at coordinate 4,223,127 of NW_017731356.1, forward strand.
GTATTGCTCCAAAGGAACTTATTTCATACCTTTTCCCGTTGGACCTCTTAAGCCTCACTCAGCATTCTTACAGAAGATAGCCTTGTCTGTAGGAAAGTGATCATTTGATATTTACTCAGTTTTCATGATCCCTTCAGCTGGAAACTTCAGTGTATCTGGCTATATCTTCAGCTCCATTCCTACTACTCTGAGTAGGAGGTATTTATCTAAAAATTTGCCTAATGCTAATTTTGCTATCTAGTCGCTAAATTCCCTCCTCCGCCTTCTCCAGGACTAAGATATTTTATTCATCAGTCATTTCCTCCCCATCTTGTATTTTTAACCTCTCTTCCTCTATTAGTTCAATGTTTAAAGCCTGCGCACATGTTCAAATCTCTCCAATATTTAACAACAACTATAACCACAGCTGTAACCAACTCTCACTGCATCAAAACAGGCCCTCTTATAAACGGCCTTGGGTACCACCTCTCTGGGAGGTAACTTGAAAATTATGTAAATATTCTTAAAATGATTTTTCTTTTAGTTCCCAGCTTCTCTCTACTTAAAAAATATAACTTGGGATTGGAAATTATACTGTTAAATAAAACTGCATCTCTCCCCAAAGCCTAGATGTCAATGTGCGATTTGTGTAATGAAGGGTAGTAAGCTATGGTTTAAATGGATTCTCAGTCAGCTAGAGAAAGTAAAGACAGATGGAAATGGCTCATCCAAATCCTAGGAAATTATTTTACTGTTTGGGACAGAAATTCCAACTCAAACTACTTAAAAATTTAAAGGGATTGATTTGTTTGTGTAGCTGAAAACCTTAAACAGAGGCCTGATACAGGGGCTCAAATGATGTCTCTAAAGACTGCTTCTTTCTCTGTGTGTGTGTGTTCTGCCTTTATGTGGTGTCAGCTTTGTTCTCAGTCCTCAGAGTGGCCCCCTACCCAGCATATCCATAGTGCTGTGACTCTCACATCTTTGCACAACACAGCCAGGGGACCAGGGAGAACTTCTTTCTGTAGCTACTTCATAAGTTCTCAATTAATTCCTTGGCTTAAGGAAATAATTTGCTGATTGGCTGAAGCCAATGAGAATCTACTCCTGGAGCTGGGCTGGGGTCACTCGTATCCAAATAGCATGACAAAGAATGGGGAAGGCTGAGTTCTCCAAAGGAAAATGAGACTACTCTTTGAGAGAAGTGGGAGGAGAGATGAACGAATGTCCACTCTTTCCATCTATATGAGCCAATCTCAAATTGAGCATAGGTTTCTAAGAAGAGGGAGAATTCTATGTATTGGGTGTGTAAAACAAAAAGATGCAATGGTACTAAAAGCCCATCATTCTTAACACTCTTTATTTGAGTCTAGAGCAGGGTATCTCCTGGTTTGGGTCATTAACTTTTGGGATGGATATAGCACACACCACATGTAATATTAGTAACTTTTGCTGCACTATGATTAGTCTCCCATAAAAATTCAAGTTCCTGATGATATTAGAGTTCTTGGGTATCTGAATCCAGTGTCAGAACAAGAAGGACATGTACCTCAGCTGTCCAGAGCTTGATACTCTCACAGTATCTCCTCTCCACTATCCCATCTCCATCATCAAAGGGCGGGTCCATCTCTCTGACATTGTTACTTGCTTTTTTGTCTCGTTTTTTATCTTGGTTTACTTACTTATTGAGATCACGGGGCTAATGATTATTCACCCAATCACTTTATCTCATTTAATAGCACAGAAAATAAAACACCAGCTGTCTAATAAGCAAAATTACTACTATTATTGTCTTTCCTGTAGTTCATCGGTGAACTTAACACATACTCTCCTTGCCTATCTCCTAGAACAAGAAAATCATAAAGTGAACTTCAAACATATTACGTATATACTATGTCATGAAATCTGTGACACTCTTAAAAATCATACTCTAGAATAATATTTAAAAGCTAACCAACATTTTTATGATATTTATAATTTTTCAAAAGTGGCATACACAATTATATAGCAAATTTAATTCCATATTGCAAATACATACATACACACATAGATTTATCAAAGACTATAAAAATATACCAAAATGCTAACCATAGTTATCACTCAGTGCCGGTATTATAAAGGATTTCTACTTTCATGTTCATATTTTTGTTTGTGTAATGGGTACAAATTGCAGTCCATAAATAGAGGCAAGGGGAAAAAACACAACTTTCTTTAGTTTTTCTTACTAAACCCGAGTTCTGTTTCAAGCCCTCAATTGTACTGGGAGGTAGACATTTACTCAGCATTCCCAGAGCTGGGACAAGGATATCCAGCAGGCCAAGGCTGTGTGTGGGCGCTGGAGACCACCTAGCTCTCTGACATCATGTGTTTGTACTGGTAGGTCAGATGTCATTTCCTGTCTAGCTTCCAGGTGTTGGTCCTCCCAGCTCATGGCTCTGCTTTCTCACCTTGCTGCAAAGACTCTCTCAGTACAGTTTTCTCGCTGCTGATTCTGTGGCCCTCTTGGGTGCTCCTGTGCTGCCCAGGGTACAAGACAATCGATAAGGTTGTGCGAATGCCAAATGTCCATGTCACCTACACTGCCCCCATACCACCCTAGGCACAGGAACTCCACAAAGCCTACCATTTTTTTCAGGCTACACATAGAGAATCAGGCCCAGGTTTCCTCTTCTTTGGGATCTTTCAAACTCACCTGGATTTTCTGTCCTTTCCTCTGCTCCCTCCATCCTGGGGAGGTCCCTGACTCAGGGATGCATACATATGGTAAATTGTTTACTTTTTCCTTTCCTTTTTCCAAGTCTCCAAGTCTGGAGGCTTGTCTGTTGTGGGGATTGGAAAATTGATTCTTATACATTACATATTCTTCCAAACTTTTTAAGTTAAGGCACAAGGTAGGTGCATTCTGTTCTGTAAGGTAAAATGTTCTTGAATCACAAAATATTGGGTTGTCAGAAAAGTCATGACATATTTTTTCTATGTTTTTTGTTGCAAAAATGCGTCATGACTTTTCTGACAACCCAATATTAGGCTGTTATAAATGAAAAATCTTTGGTTTTTAAAACCCCAAATAATTTTCTCTCCAATTCTAAACTGTTTTTGTTCCTTTGGGAAAATGCACATGTTGACTTTTAGTTTAAATGAGAAAAAAGATACGGTTAAAAAGGGATGGAAGTGAAAAATATATTGATAGCACATCAAAATATGATGTCTATATTTATTTCCAAATATTATTTTTTCCTTTAAAAAATAAATTTAACATATTGTGTAAATGAAGGTGTTCAGCATGTTATGTTGATACATTTATATTTTGTAATATGAATGCCAGTGTTGCAATATTAATCACGCTACATGACTATAGTACACTGATATTGTCTATATTCATTATACTGTGCATTACATCTTTATGGCTTATTTACTATTTGTTGCAAGTTTGTATCCTTAAACAACATTAGTTTTATCCTCCCCATCCCCACCTCCTTGTAACTATTGTTTTGTTCTGCGTTTTTTATGAGTTTGACATTTTAATATTCCATGTATGCGTGAGATCACACAGTATTTGTCTTTCCCTGTCTGATTTACCTCACTTCACATAATGTACTTAAGGTCCATCTATGTTGTCGCAAATGGCAGGATATCCTCCTTTCTCAGGGCTGAGCAATGTTCTAAATGTTCTTTATAAAGCATATTTCACTTTTGTAATCAGAAAATAAAAATACAGATGAAGTAAACATACAAACCCTACGTTGACTCTTTTCCCCATGTGGGTTCTGTCCCTTCTCTCGCCTTCCCTTATAGTCAGTCTTTATAGCAGCGTGTTCTCTTAACTTCCTGTTACTTTTAAACCACTTCTGCCAGATATAATGGACTCTTTAGTACTTGCTTTACTCACTTCCCTTTCTCACTGACGTTGCTGATTCCTCCCCTGTTGACACTTTTTTCCTCCAAAACCCTGAGGTACCGCTGCATTTTGGACTGGGCATCTCTGTTCCTGTCCGCTCTCTTTCGCAATGCCCCTTCTGTCTTTGCTTTTGAATGTTGGCATGCTGCATGGTTGAGTGGTTGACTTTGGGTATCACTCTGCAAGCTTCACCCTGACCAGTCTTTTTTTGTCAACCTTGGCTTCAGTTACTTAACCACTGATGTTCTGCTCCTTGATAAAATAATCTCGGTGCATAGCTGTCCTCTCTCTTCTGGGCTCTAGAACTCAGCAGCTCATATTCATCATGTTCAAAACTGATCTCATTTTTTTTCTGCTTCATGTGCTCTTCCTTCTACATTTCCTCTAAGCATGGCGCCGCCGTATCTGCAGTTATAAGAGACAAAAATGGTGCAGCTGCTCCGTGTTTCTCTCAACGTTTATTTCCTCCCTCTTGGGTTTGTGACTGCCTTGTATCTGTCCTTTCCCCTCCGTTCCCATGGAAGCTGCTCTCATTCAGGATGGACTCGCTCTCTTCCTGCACTGCAGCTGAAGACTTTTTTTTTTTAGCGGGGCCATCCTGCCACCTGTTGGCAGCTCAGCTCCGGCCTGGAATCGCACTGGCGACCCTGTTGCTCAGAGTTCGCACTCTTGAGCGAGCTCTTAACCAACTGAGCCACTCAGCCGGCCCAGCTGAAGGCTTTTATCTCATCCATCCGCCCACCATCTTCCATGACTTCAAACCTGTTCTCCTGCCCGACTATCTCTAGACTCATCTTTTGTAGTTAAGTTTTCAAAAACAAATGTTTTCCTATCAATGAAAGTTACACATATACATAGTTTAAAAAGACAAAAATAATCTAGAAGACTTCTTATAAAACCAAGTGGCTCCAGCACTCCCTCTGTCTAATCCTATGCATTCCTTTGATATTTACCTCCTGATTTCTAAATAGCATTAAGATAAGGCTATGTCTTGATTTGTTTCAGTTTCAGGCATTATCTACTGACTTTGCATTAAGGAAGATAAGGATTTAGTGCCCCTTTACAGACCCTCCACCCCCCACATACACCCACTTCTCTACCTCAACACACACACACACACCAAAAAAACCCTCAAAACCCTACACATTTTCTCTTCCAATTATTTTTATACTGTAACTATACTTATGTAATTCTATTGTAATTTTGGTAAGCTCAATATTCAGTTTACATTATTATAATTATGTAAACACTAATCAAGGCCAATCACATCTGAACTGTTTTCTCCTCCCCCACACCAGCCACATCTGACACCGAAGCCTGGAGAGAAGGTTGAACGCTGCAGGTTTAAGGGCTCAGTCCCACGGCACTATCTTTACTTCAGATATTAGTCATAAACATCATGTCTCCAGGTCACCTCTACTTCTGTCTGGCTCAGCTGCAAATCCAGGGGTTCCCACAACCCCCTTCTTGGGTTTGATAATTGGCTGGAATGACTCATAGAACTCTGGAGGGTGCTTCACTTCCCCTTACTGGTTTATTATCAAGGATACAACTCACAAATTGCAGGTGGAAGAGATACACAGGGCAATGTGTGTGGGGGGTAGGGAGAGGTGCAGAGTTCCCACGCCCTGACTGGTGCCCCACCCTCCCAGCACCTCAGGGTGTTCATCAACCTAGAAGCTTGTCAGGTCAATGGTGAACCCAATTGTTTAAGGATTTCTATGGGAATTTCATTATCAAAGCATTAATGATTCAATCATTGGCCACTGGCAGTTAAACTCACCCTCCAGCTCCTCTCCTTTCCCTGGGGGCTGGGGGTTGAGGCTGAAAATTACAACCTTTTAATCACAAGGTTGGATATTCTGGTACCAGCCCCCATCCTGATGCCAGCGAGAGGCCACCAATTGTTGCCTCGTTAACATAAGCTCCAGTGTATTTGAAAGTAGATTGTTAGGAATAACAGAAGACATTCCTATCACTAAGGAAATTCTAAGAGAGCTCTGTGCCAGGACCCAGGTACAAAGATCAAATATATTTCTTATACCACACCATGTAGGAAACAATTGAACACAGCTCTTTTCTTGTACAACTTTTTGTTTTCTGTTTTCCCCTCGGAGTTAATAGCTGTCTCTTGGTATGTCTGTTTAGTTCTCTAAGGTTCTCCACTGTAAACATAAATCCTCCCAATAATTTTAAATCATCACATGTTCTGTGAGTTTTATCTTCTCGGAAATCTCTTTCTTGGAGCCCTCCGAATGCCTGCTCAGATCTGGACTGGTTGTTCTCTAGGCTGCCCTACACCTGCCACGCTGGGATCCCCCTGGCCCATCCCCTGGGGATTTCCTTCACCTCTCTTCTGTACTGAATCCCTAATTACCATTAACATCTTCATTTCCTTATTCTGTTGGAGTATCTCTGCAAGGAGCTTCCTGATAAAGGGTACATAGAAGAAAATTTATCAGAGAACCTCACATGCCTAAAAATAGTGTTGGTCTTTTACATGCAAATGATATTTTGGCTGCTGTGGCAGAAATGGCTGACAGCCCACCAGCAATTTGTGCTCTGCCTTTCATTGTAAAAAGTTGTTGATGGAGGGCCGGTGGAGTGGCTCAGTTGGTTAAGAGCTCGCTCAAGAGTTTGAGCTCTGAGCAACAGCAGTTCGAGTCCCGGCCCGAGCTGAGCTGCCACTGAGCTGCCAACAGGTAGCAGGATGGCTCAGCTAAAAAAAAAAAAAAGAAAAATTTGTTGATGGGAATTTGTTGACTATCCAGGTTATTTATTATTATTATTATTAGTTTTAGGTATGCAAAACAACATGGGGATCAGACATTTATATCCCTCACAAAGTGATAACCCCAAAAAGTCTGCTATCCGTCTGATATTGTACACAGCTAATCCAATACCATTGCCTATATTCCTTATGCTGTACTTTACATCTTGTGACTACATATTTATTTTAAATTATAGTTGACAATTCAGTATTATTTTATATTAGTTTCAGGTACACACCATAGTGGCTAGGCATTTATATGATTTATGAAATGATCGCCCTTCACCTTTCCGCCCATCACCCCAATCCCTCTCCCATCTAGCAACAATCAGTTAGTTCTCTGTATCTATGAGTCTATTTCTGTTTTGTTTGTTTGTTTGTTGTTATAATAGCTAGTATTACCCTTACAAATTTTATTTATGCTGGGTATGAAATTCCAGGTTACAAAATCGTTAATTATCACCCCAAAATTTGAAATTTCTATTCTGTGGTCTCCTAGCTTCCAGCTTTGTTGTTGAGAAATACAATGATGTTTTGTTTTAATATGTAACTATTGTAAATGAACTTTTGTTTTCTTCTCCTTGGAAGCTTTTAGAATGTTCTCTTTATAGCCAGATTTTGAAATTTCACTGTGATGCTACTTAATTTAGATGATTTCCTCTGTAATATTTGCTGACTACTTGGAAGGAGTGGTCAAGTTGAAAATGTTTCTCTTTCTGTTCTGGGAAATTTTCTTGAATTATTTCTTTGATAATATTCCCCCTTCCTTTTTCTCACTGTTCCTTCACTGGAATTTAAGATACTCAGATTTGGGGCATCTTTCACTAGTCTAACTCTAAACTTGTCTCTTCTGTTTTCTTAGTTTATCCTGTAAACCATCTATGGCCCTTTTCCTTCCTGCAACTATTTTTAATTTCCAAGAGCTCTTTTTTTTACCCTGGTGTTTCTTTTCTTGGAACATCATTTTATGTTTCTTATATAAAATGTTTTCTATTATTAGAGAATATTACTAATGATTTCTTTTATTAGAAAGATTACTAATTATTTCAGATTGCTTGATGTCTGTTTTGGGGGTTGAAGGCTTTCTTTAAATATCTGCTAATTCTTGGATTTTTTATTAAATTTTAATGGGACACTAGGAAACTGATTGGAAGCTCTGTGAACATAGGTGGGGTTTGTTGACAGTGGGGCTTCATCTCTTGGTGACTTGACCTGGAGGTATTGGGGGACCCTTCAACTGTCCATGTTTTTAAGTCTTTTTTGTTGAGTTGGGTTGAATCGTCAGATAAGAATCTTCTCATCTTATGCCTAGAGCATATAAGCCTCTTTGTTAGCATTTGGGGAGATATCTGAGAAAAGGAGAAGACACCCTTCAAGATGTAAACTTTTACTCAACCCTCTGAGTTAGCATAGAACCCTCAACACTGCCTATTAGCCATTAGTCTGGAGTTCTGTTAAACTTTTTCCAGAGAATAAACGTCCGGTTTTCTCCTGGGGTAGACAAAGGGCGGGCTCCCAGCTATGTACAGCATGAGGGCATACCTGGAGTTTCCTGCTTCATGAACAGATCTTTCATCCAAATCTTCTCATCCCCAGTTTTAGGGGTAGCTAGTGTCACCAACTTCTGAGCCAGTTAGCACACTGCTGGTTTTTTAAGCTTCTAGTCTACATCAGATTAGCACTCATTCATCTACTTTTCAGCTTCCAAATTTTGTCCTGCTTTCTCCTCTCCCTTTTCTTTGTCCTCTTGATATGCCTTTTAAAAAAGTGTGCATGCGGAGATGTGTGTATGTGTTTATAGTTTTAACGCTCAAGTGTACATTTCTAGATACTCTACTTTAATCTTGCCATTAAAAAAGAAAATGTTCTGATGCCATTTAAATCTCTTTTAATCTACAAGATCTTCCATTTCTTTCTTTTTCTTAAAATGTTTTTGTTGAAAAACAAGGCACATTGACCTGCGGTTTCCCATAGACTAGATTTTGCTGAATACATAACTAATAGTATATAGTTCAACACCTTTCTCTTCTCCTATATTTCCTGAAATTTGGTAGCTGGATCCAGAGGCTTGATAAAACCCGGGTTTGTTTCCTTTGGCAAGATTATAGATAATGTTACAGTCTTTCATCAGGAGGAATCTAACCTTTGTTTTTACTCTCTTCTGCTGTTGGCAAATGTTAATGGTCAAATACCTATATTCACTAGTTCACGGAAGATGGCAAAATAATGATATTTTAATTCTGTCACTTTGGTTTCATTTTTTAGCTGGATTAATTTTCTATGGAGATACTTCCCTTTATTTATTTATCTTCCCCGCCCCCCCCCTTTATTTATTATTTGGTCATGCAGTGTTTCAATTCTCCCAATCGATTGGTTGTCCTTTCATTTGCTTGCTAGTGTTCATCACATAGTGAAATTTATTATTATTATTATTTTCAGGTGTACAAAACAATGCAATAGTGATCCTTTTCACCCCTCACAACGTGGCAATATAATCAATAATGTTGTAAATATTTTTTAGGGGACCAGATGGTCTCATGTCTTGTCAGGGAGACCACTTCATGGATGGTGTAGAGGCCTGACCACTGCACTGTACACCTGAAGCTGCCATTGAATAATATTATATGTCAACTATAATTTAACACATAGTGAAATTTTTGACGTTGATAAAGTTCAATTGCCTTGTACTTGTGAAAGAACGGCCTCAGTAGTTTCCATGTGATAAAAGTTCAATGTCTTTTGTTTTGGGGTGTTTTTAGCTATAAAAGTCAATAAGCAGTTTCATTTCTGAGAAGATGGAGTAGACATAGTTTTTCTGTTCCTTTCTCTAAGTATAATTTAAACCTGTGGATATTACATATGCAACAAACATAAGAAAGATTTCAAAAATCAAGAAAAGAATGCAGATTAGTAGAGACCTCAGGACTGTGGAAGGACCCGATGGGAAGTTTCCAGGGCTTTTTTCTGGCCTTATGTTAGTATATCCCAGACTCGGAACTGAAGAAAGCAGCAAACTGGAAATGCTGAAGGGCACAAACAAAAAGCCCCAACAAAAGCCTGCTGCCTCTAGCAGGAGTGAGAAAGGGACAACCTAGTGATACAGGAAACTTTTGTATAATAACTGCTCTCCTCCAGTCAAACACCACAAAAAAACCAAAACCAAACCTAACAAACAAAACCAGTGGCACTTCCCTATGCAAAAAGAGGCTGAATAGAGAGCCTAGACTTCTACCCTCATCGGGCTATAACAAGGTTCCCTAATTGTTACCTCTATCACCCTTTGTTGGGGGGTGGGAGGGAGGCTGAGTAGTAAGTGTAGTAGGAAGGCTGAATAGGGAGCCAAGATTTTCATCTTGGCCACACAGTAGTAAGGCCACATCCTCCTCTGTGGTGTCAGTGGAGGTCACAAAAAGAGCTGTAAGGAGGTGCTTTTACCACTTCCAGCCAGGGAAATGTCAGTGGAGTCCTGAGGAGCTGGAAGTCCTAGCCCTCTCATCAGTAATGAGTTCCCTACTTGGGTGTCAACAGAGGCCATGTGAGTAACCTGGACACCTATCTCCATCTCATAATAATGAAGTGGCATTTCCCTCTTCCCCTGTCAGAATAGTGTTGGTGGAAGCCAACTACATTCGATTTAAACATCATTTAGACTCTTATAACATAATATTCAAAATGTCTATGTTTATAAAAAAAAATTATCATACCAAGAACCAGGAGGATCTCAAACTGAATGACAAAACAAACAAACAAAAACACACAATCAATAGATGCAGGCACTAAGATGACAGACATATTAGAATTATCTGACGAATATTTTAAAACAGTCATCGTAAAAATGCTTCAACAAACAATTATAAACATGCTTGAAACACGTGAAAAACTAGACACCCTCAGCAAAAGAACAGAAAGTCTCAACAAAGAATTAGAAGATACAAAGAAGAGCCAAAGGGAAATTTTAGAACTTAAAAATACAATAACCAAAATTTAAAAACTGAATGGATGGGCTCAAAATCATGACGTAAGGAACAGAGGAAAGAATCAGTGAATTCGAAGATAGAACATTAAAGGAAGAAAGGAAAGAAGGAAAGAAGGAAACAAAACCTTAGATACCTGTAGGACTATAACAAAATATCTAACATTTATGTCATCAGAGTTCCAGAAGAAGAGAAGAACATTACAGATTCAAGAAATTAAGAGAATTCAAGATGGGATCAGCTTCAAAAAAACCCACATTTAAGGCATATCACAGACAAACTTATGAAAACCAAAGACAGAAGAAATGGTAGGAGCAGGAAGAGAGAAACAACATCTTAGCTTTAGGGGAAAAAAAACAATTTAAATGACAATTATTTCTCATTAAGAGACCAGGAAGGCCCAGAAGGAAGTGGCACATTTTTTAAGTGGCGATACAAAAGAACTATCAACCCCACATCCTGTATCCAGTGGAAATATTCTTCAGAAATGAAGAGCTAATCAAGACATCCTCAGATGAAGGAAAACTAAGAGAATTTGTTTCCAGTCGATCTACTGTATAAGAAAAGCTAGGAAATCATTTCACAATGTATATGTATATCAAATTAATCATGCTATACAATTTTGATATATTGCAATTTTGTCAATTATACTTCAATAAAACTGGAAAAAAATATTTTTAAAGTTTATTTTATAAACCTCCAAAAAAAGAAAGGCTAAATGAAATTCTCTAAACATAGACTACCAGAAAGAGAATCTTGGAACATCAAAAGGAAGAAAGAACACAGTAAACGAAAATATGGGTGAATACGTTAAGCATTCATTCTTCTCTTGAGTTTTATAAATTATATTTAATAATTGAAGCATAAGTATGACATTATCTAATTGGTTCTAAATGTATGTAGAGGAAATATTTGAGACAATTATACTATAAATAAGGAAGGGTAAAGGAAAGTAAAGTAAAGTAAAGGGAGATAAGGATTGTGGTGGTTAATTCCATGTGTGAGTTTGACTCTGGGCTAGAGTATGCCCAGACAGCTGGTTAAAGCATTATTTGGGGTGTATTTCTGGAAGAGATTAGCATTTGATTCGGTCAACTGAGTAAAGAGATCCACTCTCACCAATGAGGGTAGGCATCACCCAGTCTGTTGAGGGCTCAAATGGAATAAAAAGGCAAGTAAAAGGCAAATTCTCTCTCTTCTTTAAGCTGTGACTTCAGTCTTTTCCTGCCCTTGTACATTAGAGCTTCTAGTTCTTGGGCCTTTGGGCTCCGGGAATTACACCCTATTTCTCGGGCCTCAGACTCAAACAGAATTACACCACTGGCTTTCCTGGTTCTTCAGCTTGCAGATGACAGATTGTGGAACTTTTGGGCCTCCGTAACT
>NW_017731356.1:4236685-4237664 GCF_001890085.2 Hipposideros armiger
AAGGGTTCTTACAAGAGAGAAGTGTCAAAAGAGAAAGAGATTTGAAGATACTATGCTGTTGGCTTTGCAGGTGAAGGAAAGAGTCATGAGTCAAGGAACATAGGTAGCCTCTAGAAGCTGGAAAAGGCAACGAAATTTATTCTCCCCTCGAGCCTCCAGGAAGAAGGCAGCTCTACTGACACTTTGATTTTAGCCCGTGAAACGTTTGTTCTACGGAACAGTAAGATAATACATTTGTGTTAAATCACTTAAGTTTGTGGTAACTTGGTACAGCAGCAATAGGAAACAAATACAGATTTTGATACTGAGACTGGGGTCCTCCTGTCACAAATAACTAAAAATGTGAATGTGGCTTTGGTATCGGGCAATGGCGGAGGCTGGGAGAATCCTGAGGAACATGATAGAAAGAGCCTATGTTGTCTTGAACAGACTGTGAATAGAAATATTGACGTTAATGACTCTGCTAGTGTGGACTCAATAAGAAGTGAGGAGCATGGAAGAGGAAATCTATACTGACTGAGCGAATACCTAAATGGTCATTAACATTTTTAGTAGAGATAGGGATATTGCAAAAGGTGCTGATGGGGGCTTAGAGAAAGCGAGGAACCTGTTATTGAAAACTGGAGGAAATGGGACCCTTGCTGTATATGTAATGACAGAAAGCTTAGCTGAACGGTGTCCTGAAGTTACGTGGAAAGCAGAATTGTTAAGTGATGGACTTGGGCACCAGCTGAGGAGATTCCCAAGCCAAGTGCTGAAGATACAGCCTGTGTACTTCTGGCTTCTCACAGCAAAATGTGTGAGGTCAGTGATAACTTGAGGGGAGATCTATCCATCGAAAAGGAAACAAGACTTGATGAGTTGGGGATTTCTCAGTCTGTACAGACTGCAAAATATGCTAAAAATTAGAAGATGCACTGACAGGAAACCATTGTCTGACAAGAAAGCCAAGGGTAGGCTGCACAAACATTTGTTAGAA
>NW_017731356.1:4244109-4249797 GCF_001890085.2 Hipposideros armiger
CACAATCCTTAAGAGAAATAAGCTAATAAACAATCAAAATGAAAACTTTTATTTTGTGATGATTCATGCAACAGCTTGGATGAATTTTAAGTGTATTTTTCTAAGTGATAGAAGGATGCCAGACCATGTGCTGTATGATTCCATGCCTATGACATTCTCTAGAAAAGGTAAAATTACAGAGACGGAAAACAGATCATTTGCTGCCACGGGTTCGAGGAAGTAAGAGGGCTTGCTGGCTAATGAACTGCAGAAGGGAATTTTGGGGGTGATGAAGCTGGTTTTTATGGTACCGTCACGGTGGATACATCACTCCATGCTTTTGATAAAATGTAATAGAAGTGAATGCCACAAAGTGAGCTTCACTTTTGCAAATTTTAAAAAAATCAACCCGGATATTGAAGAGACCCCAGGATGGAATGCAGACTGTATCAAATGAATCAAACTGGGTTACAAATGCCTGACATAATCTTCCCGACGGGGATGGGGAAGAAAGAACCCGTCACAGACCAGAGAAGCCTAAAGAGAACGGGCACCAGTTTGCAACCTGGCATCCTGGATTGGCTCCTAGAACAGCCAAAGGTGTTGATAAGAAAACTGGTGACACCCAGACACTCTGGATCTAGCGAACAGTGACATACCAATGTTAATTCCGTATAGAGTTTTGGCAAATTTACTGTAGTGATGGAGGCTGATAGCATTAGGGGGAAACTGAAACTGGGTGAGGGATATATGAGAACTCTTTGCAACTTTTCTGTATGTCTACAACTATTTCTAGATAAAAAGTTGAGATAAATTCAATATCTGTGAGTCTCTGATGACATATAGTTTATATATACTGATTTTGTATGTACTGAATGTATATATTCAGGTATAAAGGATGGAATCAATAAACACATTAAGAAAATTGGTCAAATCTTCCTTATAATAATAAGGAAGATAATAAATAAATTCCAGATAATAAAAGAAACAACGAGGGAAATACAAAATCATTGTTACAACACCAGAGTAGTAATTGCTGCAGGCGAGGTCCATTGGTGAATATTAAAATTAGCAGGCAACACATTAGGGAAAAACAGAATATCCACAGTTTCAAAGTAACTCCCCCAAATGTGAATTGCCTTGGTACTTTTAATGTGTGTCCACAAAGTTTTGATAGTCCTCTCTCCAGTAGATAGACGTTAATTCCCACCCTTTGCGTAAGGGTAGACTTAGTGACTTGCTTCTAATGAACAAACAGGACGGGCAGGGAAAATTAGTAACTTTACAGCGGAGAGACCTGGCAGACACCACTTAACCAAGTGATGAAACTTAACACCTCCAGTAATAAGACATGTTGATAACATGTGGTGATGATGCTGGGATGAAAAGGGCACGTCACGTCTGTGTTCTTTTTCCTCAGAAATTCATATAACTTCGGTGTAATCNTGACATATAGTTTATATATACTGATTTTGTATGTACTGAATGTATATATTCAGGTATAAAGGATGGAATCAATAAACACATTAAGAAAATTGGTCAAATCTTCCTTATAATAATAAGGAAGATAATAAATAAATTCCAGATAATAAAAGAAACAACGAGGGAAATACAAAATCACTGTTACAACACCAGAGTAGTAATTGCTGCAGGCGAGGTCCATTGGTGAATATTAAAATTAGCAGGCAAAACATTAGGGAAAAACAGAATATCCACAGTTTCAAAGTAACTCCCCCAAATGTGAATTGCCTTGGTACTTTTAATGCGTGTCCACAAAGTTTTGATAGTCCTCTCTCCAGTAGATAGACGTTAATTCCCACCCTTTGCGTAAGGGTTAGACTTAGTGACTTGCTTCTAATGAACAAACAGGACGGACAGGGAAAATTAGTAACTTTACAGCGGAGAGACCTGGCAGACACCACTTAACCAAGTGATGAAACTTAACACCTCCAGTAATAAGGCATGTTGATAACATGTGGTGATGATGCTGGGATGAAAAGGGCACGTCACGTCTGTGTTCTTTTTCCTCAGAAATTCATATAACTTCGGTGTAATCATGAGAAAGCCTCAGAAAAACCCAAGTGGAGGGACATTCTACAAAATACATGAGCAGTATATGATCAAAGGGTCAAAGTCATGGAAAATAAGGAAAGTCTAAGAATCAATTGCAGATGGGGGACCAGCAAGTACTTGGATTTAGGAGTGGGGTCTAGGAATGGGAAAAAGATATCAGTGAAAAAAGTAATGCGAGAAGTCGGAATAATGTACAGGCTTTTCGAGGGCAGGAATTTTGTTTCATACATTTGGTGTTGTCCCTACGGGTTTGGCATGTGGTAGGTGTGTGTTTGAGGCACATGCTTTCTTCTGCCGGCTGAGCAGTTAGAATTTCGAAAGATGGGAAGGGATACCTCCACGTGGGCCAAGGCAGGGTGGTACCGTGAGCTGCTGAGAAGGCTGGGTCCTAGATAGGTCCAGAAGGCTCCAAGAAGCAAAGAAAAGGAAAATAGAGAAAGGACGCCCAAAACAGCCTCCTGTATGTCTTAATTTTGCCTCACATGAGCTCTGATGGTGGGGAGTAGCCACTGTGATACTAGCATTTCCATAGTTCTTCCTAAAGTGTTTTTATGCAAATCTCCATGGAGGCTCATAGCCACCAGGGAGGGTTCTCAGAGAGGCCAAGGTCAAGCCAGGTGTTTAACTTGCCAAACCCAGGGTTGTTCGCCTCTCTCTCCCAACTGCTAGAGGCTCACCTACATGGGAATGGGTCCCAGAGGGAAAGGCTTTTTGTTTTGTCATTTATAGTGAAAAGATCAGAGGAAGCTCACCTTACCTGGTGACTCAGAACTGGAAAGCACTGCCCGGTACACACAAGAGGACATCTCCCCTGTGAAGACACACAGACACATCATGCCCTCAGTCTCTGAGTGGGGGCGGGTGTGCTGGGACAAGACTCTCCATGTCATGCTGCACAAGGTCCTGTGTCCCTACCTACTGAGTCATTCAGGAGAGACTCCACTTAAGGCCTTGGTCAGTCTGACCTTTCCCAGCACAATGTGATATGACCAATTTACCACCCATTAGCTTTTACATTTTTTAAACTATCTCAAACTTACCGAAAGTTACAACACTCAAGTGTTTTTCTGAAACATTTGAGAGGAAGTTGTTGACAGAATACTCTGTTGGACCTGAAAACTTGAATGTATCTTCTTAACAAATGAGAATATCCTCTTGTATAACCACAAAACAACCATCAGAATCAGGCAATTAACACGGATACATTTCTGCCATCCTATCCCATCCGCCCATTGAAGTTTCAGTCCTGGGCCCAATGATGTCCTTTATAAAAAAAAANAGGATGGTGACCTGACCAAACACACAGGCAGAGAAGTTTGAGACACTCCCTATAGCTAAGTGCAGCCCTGGCTTCACCACAGGGATGTAAGCGCTGGAAGCTTCTTTTCAAGAGTAACACAATTCACAGTTGGTGACCCAGCTCCAGGGTCACATTGCACCCTTTGCATCTTAGCCTTTGCTTCACAACCCAGATGTCCTCAGCTATTATTCCCTTAAATGGCAGCCTATGAGGATCTTCTGTATTCTTCGTACAGC
The DNA here is from genome assembly GCF_001890085.2 of Hipposideros armiger. NCBI lineage: Eukaryota > Metazoa > Chordata > Mammalia > Chiroptera > Hipposideridae > Hipposideros > Hipposideros armiger. The sequence goes on from NW_017731356.1 coordinate 4,247,698, forward strand.
CTGTGCATTTCCCCTAGAGCCTCAACCCACCCCTGGCTGACCTCCCTCCAGGTGATTTCACCTCATCCTCAGAAAACACCTGGCCTGGAGAATAGCGTTCCTTCCCTCCTCAACTGCTTTGATGAATGATTTCCCTACTCACTCCCTTAATTGAAACCAGAAATGCAATTCTCCTCCGACCCCTCTACTTCCTTCTCCCCCATTCTGTCTTATGGAGGCTGCTTATTCTTCCACACATTATTATCCAACAAGTTCAGCTCTATCAAATTCTCTTTGTAGATGCTTCCAGAGCGGTGCTTCTAAAAAAATGGTCCCCCAACCCGGGAACTTGTTAGGAACACATACATGCTGGCCCCATCCTAGACTTACTGAAATGGAAACTCTGGGGGCAGGGCCCAGCCATCCATGTTTTAACATATCCTGTAGGTGACTCTTTTGTGTAGTCAAGTTTGAGAACCACTGCTCCAGAGCATAACCCCTCTACCCTGGTTTTAATACCTTCCTCGTTCAAAAGTCATGCCATTGTGTCACACCATCCTCTACCATTTTCACAGTTACTTACCGATAGTCGGGGGTTGCATCTCACCTCCCAAGTCCTCTTATCTTGGGGGACTTTAGTGTTTAGGGGACAAAGCCCTTAACCCCAGACTTCCTTGACATTATCTTAACCTTAACCCATACCATGGTTCAGCAATGACACATGCTGACCTGTGTCATCAGTTGGAACTGCTCCACCTCCGAAATCATCAAGTCCACAGCCTCATCCTTGATTAGCAGCCTCTCACACATCTAATTAGTCACACAGCTCCTCTCCATTAATGTCCTGACCATCCTCTCAGTTCCTTGCCCTAATGGTGTTTACTCTTTCATCTAGAAAGACCTCAGATTATCCAGGTCCCCCTTTTCACCTACAAAAATGTGACTCATACCACAAATCACTCAAAAGGATTGAAATCCCTTCACTGCTCTTTTTTCCCACATCTGTCTTGCCTATGTTGATTGGGTCTCCAGTTACCAAAGCTGGAGGTGGAAGCAGGTTTACCTAGTGTTGTGAGCAATAGAAAACCAGACCTGACAACTTTCATCTCAGCTCTGTGAAACCGAAGTGCATCTACAAGAAAACCAGGGCTTCCTTTTTTTTTTTTTTTAAGTCAAGAGAAAACAGATTGCGTTTCTTGTGGGAAGTTCTTAGAGGCACCTGCATATCATCACCCACTTTGTGAAGTCACAAACAAGATCAAACAACATCCTGCAAAGCCCTGAATACAGTGAAAGAAAAAAACTCCTACTATCTCTCTCAGGGAGTTCCCCAGACAGAAGGAGAAACCTAGCCTGCCTATTTTACTCCTGTAACTACCATGTTTCCCCGAAAATAAGACCAGGTCTTATGTTAATTTTTGTTCCAACAATCTACATTTATTCATGTACAAAAATCTACATTTATTCCAACAGTCATGCCTGGCTGACGATCTTCACTGGGGCTTATGTTTGGGATAGGGCTTATAGTACGAGCATCCTGAAAAATCGTGCTAGGGCTCATTTTCTGGGTAGGTCTTATTTTCGGGAACCATAGTATCTAGATAAAGAATGTCAGTTGTAGAGGTACTTCAAGCTTTTGGCATTATTGGAAATGAAGTATTCCTTCATAGTGAACTTTCCATTTAACTGAAACTTACTCTTTTAAACATCATACTTTATTTTATTTTGACTACGATTAATCAAAAGATTTCTACAAAAATATATACTGTTTTGCCTTATTAAATAATACTCAATGAATCTGGGTTATCATTATGCTATCAATTACTAAATTTTACTTACTTGAGAGGATTTTGAAATATATAAAGCTGTTGGTCGTTTTGTCACCACATGAAACTGCCTTAGATAGTTCTAAATTCTGTGCTTTTGCTGTGTGGGCCTTAACTGTCATTTATTACTATTTTGTCTTTAAGAAACATTTTATTCTCAGAGAAATTAGACAGACTGAAATAACAGGACAAATATATCATGTTCTTGGATCAGAAAAGTCAATATTTTTGAGATATCAGTTCAAGAATTCATATATAGATGCAGTGTAATCTCAATCAAAATCTTATGAGGTTA
>NW_017731356.1:4257169-4263692 GCF_001890085.2 Hipposideros armiger
CTCCAGGTTGAGCTGTTGTTCAGCATTTTAGCTGTGGAGGGCAGTGTCACTGGCCCTCATATGTGGGATCCGAACCGGGGCCCTCTGGCATCCCAAGCAAGTTCTTAACCATCGCGCCACTCGGCCGGCCCCGAGGAACCCTGACATTTAAGAGAAGGAGAGGAAGGAAGGAAACCAGTAGCATGGTGTCCCGGAAGTGACGAAGGACGGAGTTTCACAGGCGTGTCCAGATCAGATATATCATGAGGACCAATGGAAAAAGAGCAGCAGCACTCCTGGAGCCTGTTGGAGACTTTAGAGAGGAGTGTGCTGGAGCAGGGAACTGGTGGCTGTGAATTGAGAAATCATGAGATGTGTAAATGGAAGGAAAAGGAAGTGGCAATTGTGTTGTTTTTTTTTTTAGAAACATGGATTCCTAGAACAAATCATTGCCATTGATTTGGTGTTGCAGGGCGATGCTTAAATATATTTTAATATAGCTGTATTGTTGCAGTGCCCGTGACAGCCTCCCGGACCTGAAGCCTGCTCCCCTCTCTCACCTTCAAATGCAGTGCAGCCAGGTGAGGACAGCCAGGAGGATGAGATCTAATTGCAGGAATAGACTAAATACGTGTGGAGGGCAGTGAAAGTCATGTTTTGCTGCAGGCAGAATAAAGAACACCAAATGGGCAACTGGACATTGTGTTTGCAGTTGGTTCACATCAAGAAGCAGCAGTACTAACAAATGAGTGGAGAAAAGGATCCAGAAACAGGAAATATTGCCAGGCTAGACCAAGTGGACCCAAAATATTTCAAAGCTTCTGAGATAAAATGCTAGTTTGTGTCTGAGTAACACAAAACCGGTAGACTGTGGCTTGTCAACCACAGTATCATTCTTATGTAGGAATTTTGGGAAACGCCCCAGAGTTTCTCTCTCTGAGGCTGCCTGCAGGCATGCAAATAATAATAAACATGTTTAGTTTTCTACAGTTCACCAAAACATAAGCCTCTGGATGCCAGGAAATGTGGGAGAGCCGGGTTTGTTTGTTTGTTTCAGAAATAATCATCATAGTTTTGATAATTGAAGATGTAGGCTTGTTTTTTAAAGCAGTTTAATTGCCGAAATGAGGAGAAAGTGAAAGTTTCCCATTACCAACCACCCCCATAACTACTGTTAACCAGTCTATCTATATAATGAATTGTGTTCTTATACAAAAATGGGATATACATTTTCAGGTGTACAATTCTGTAATACATCATCTATATATCACATTGTGTGTTCACCACCCAGAGTCAGTACACCTGAAACTTATGTAACTTGACTAACAATTGTCACCCCAATAAACTTTAATTTAAGAAAAAACAAAAATTTCAAAAAAAGGGGATAATGTCATATATGTTTTGTGACTTTGTGATTTTAATTAAGAGTGTCTTTTAAGTCAGTATATACAGTTTTCAGNAGACTGAAGAACAAAACGACAGCAACTTGTCTGTTCCCCTTCCCCCAATTCCCCAGCACTGTTCCCATCCCCCCAATTCCCCAATAAAAATCTTTAAAAGAAAAAAAAAAGATCCAGTTCCAAATCACACATTATGTTCAGTTGTTTTGCTTTAGTTTGCCTCCATCTTTATTTGTCTTATCTCCTTGCATTTCATGACCGTGGCATTTTTGAAGACTAAAGATTTGTTATTTTGTAGAGTGCCCTTCCCTTGGATATTCTCTGATGTTTCATCACGATTAGATTCAGGCGATTCTTTGGCAAGCATAGCACAGAAGTGGTGCTGAGTTCTTCTCATTGTGTCTTATCAGGTGGCATACGATTTTGATTTGTCACAATACAGATTTTGCTACTTTGATGGTTTTATTAGGGTGATATCACTCAAACTCATTCACTGTAAGGCTACTATTTTTTTCTTTATAATTCATATGCAATTAGGGAGAAATGCTTTGAGACTAAGTAAATATCCCCTTTCTCATCAAACTTTCTATTTTTTTTACTTCATTATATTAACATAAGCTTATGGATTCCCATAACAGATTAAATAGATTAAAATGCTTTACTACCATTATTTATTTTAGGCATTAAAAATTATCTGTAGGTTGGTCAGTGGGAGCCTCTTCAATTAGGCTTCTGCGTTTTTGTTTTTGTTTTTTAATACAACCTCGTCATTCTTTGAGCACTTTCTGACTTGAGGAAATAGCAAGATATTTCAGGCTCATTTTGTACTTTTCCTACCCCAGCTATGAAATCAGCCATTTCTCTAAGGAGTTCTGGTCCCTTTTAGTAGAGAATGGCAGTTAGAAGCCATGATCTAGAAGCTACATGTGCTCGTTGTTCTTGGGATATTATTGTCCCTGATCCCTCTACATGGGCAGAGCTGGTAAGGAACACACATATTTGTGTGTCTGTGTGTATGTGTGTGTTTATATACATACATGCATTTTCACCTACTTTGTGTGTGTGTGTGTGTGTGTATGTGTATATAAAATAACCCATACAAAATAATCCATGTTTTCATGCCAATATCTTAGATTTCAGTATAACCCCATATGGTCCAATCTAGTTTGCTTCTTTCCATGTTTGTAACTCTCTTTTCCAACAGTGAGAAAGCAGGCTTCCATGAGCCTGAATCTGCTTCCTATTTGATCAGTCTCTGTGTTTGTAGCTAACTGATCTCCTGTTGCCAAAGCCCTATCCCCTAGATGGACTCCTGCCTAATGCGAACTGAGCCTCAATACCTTGCACGTGGCTGCATCCTCAGGCTGAAGCCCTCCGGTGCCTCCTGGGCCTCCCTGCTCCCATCAGGGCTGCCCTGCTCACCTTGCTCAAGTTATAGTATTGACACTGGGCTGCCCCCTTCATCCCACTGGGACACAGACACTTTGTACAGGACTTCCCACCTGTGTGAGTGTCCTTATCAATCCACTCAGACTCTAACCCCACAGCAGGCTGCCTGCCACACAGATGCCCTTCTCGCCCACCATTTGGGCTCAAATACCCCACACTGCAGTCTGCTCTGTGCTGACACCCCCTGGGTCTCCCTGGGGCTCTGACAAATCATGACACCCCCCCCCACACACACACACACCGTTCTCTGCAAGGATGTGTAGTTCACACACTTGTATATGGACCCTTCTCATTCTCATTGGACCACTTTGGATTATCCTCCATTGTGGAAGCCTTACTAACCCCGCCTCAGACTTTCATATCCACACCAGGCCACCTCTCTTCATGGACATTCTCTTCACCCTGCTTGGGCTATGACTCCTGTGTGGACACCACCCTCGCCACTCACAGGCTCCAACACTTTCTGTCAAAATGTTCCCTCTGCACCCCTATATTTTAATGCCTATCTTGCTCACCCTACCAAATGCCTTTGAACTACATTGTTCAGAAAGGGCAGAGCAATGGAGCAGATGAAGAGGAGGTGTTATTTTTACTGCTGCTTATTTCAGGAATCCTAGACTCCACTTAGAGAGAGGCAACTGAGCATAAAGTTGACATGCATTCATTATTAAGGTCTTTAAATAATTGATAAGGAAAGAAAAATTGTGGTAAAGCCTAAAATGAGATGACCTTTGAAAAATCCATACCAGATTTCAAGTTTCTAAGCTTTTGTAAGAAGGGCAAATCCCAATTCGTTTTGCTCTGATATGTTGATGCCTGTACTCTGCCTGCCCAAATAGTTTACATTTCCAGAAGACTTATAACCTCCATGTTCTCCAGAAAAACCTTCTTTATAAATGCTGGCTGTCACATCTGTTCATCCTGATTACTCATTCAAAGCAAGAATTCTGAATCATTCGATTGTAACTGACCTTTGAGAATAAAATGTCTTAAGTCATTTTCCAATTGTTTTCCATGTGAAATAATAGACCAAGCCACTAGTTTGTGAAAAATTTTTTTCATAACCCCCCACCACAGGGTCTAACAGATGGTTAAGCTCATTAAGCTGGGTTTGATGCAAACTGATACTTCAGAGAGAAACAAAGCTGTCCTCAGAGTCAGGTAGGGGGTTTCCCTTCATATCACTCTTTCTCTCTCTCCCCTTTACCACCCTGACCTCAGCCCTACCCCCGCCTCCTCCCTCACCTACTTGGCTTGTGTTGTTGTCTGAGGCAAGAGGAGGCGAGCGTTTATTTACTGAAGGCATTGCATGCTGAGTAATACTGGGAGAAGAGGGTTTCTGACACAGTCACCAGAGAACCAGCAGCTTTTACCACCGTTGATGTGCTCATCTTTGGTCAGTGACACAGGAGAACGTCGGAATTTCCCTGTGCTTCTGCGAGGAATGGAAGAAGTTGACGACAGGCTGAGAGGAGAGAAGGGTCTTTTTAGGGGGAGAACTCAAGGCTGTTTGAAAACAGCCAGACACGCTACCTTTGTCTTTCTGTGTTAACAAAGACACACTTATTTCATTCTTTATGACTGCCCCAAACAGGGGTCTGTCTTTTCCAATATGGCTGCCTACCTTGGCCTCATTGTCAGTTGGAGGCTTTGTTAGAAATAATACCTTTGAATAATCTTTGCCTATCTCGTGTCTTCTAAAATCAATAAAGGAAATGTATACTTGATCGACTGGAACAGAAGCATAGCCTTTTGAAGAGAACATTGTTACTATTACTTTCATATATTATATCCCTTCTTACCTATTAAGTTGTACCTAGTTTGGGGTTGGCAATAATGTAATTAAGATATTTAGGAAATTTTTTTTTCTGTGACTGAATAAATTACATTTGTATTTTCTAGGGTTGTTTTTTTTTTAATCACTTTATTGAGGTATGATTGGCATAGAAAAAGCTGTATATATTTAATGTATATAATTTGTAAGTTTGGAGATATGTATACACTTGTGAAACCATCACTTCAGCCAATGCCACATCTACAAGCTTCCTCCCACCCTCTTCATTTATTATTATTTGTGATAAGAACATAGCATAAGATCTATATGCCCTTAGCAAATTTTTAAGTATGTAATGTAGTATTGTTAACTATAGGAACTGTGCTGTTCAGTGCATCTCTAGGTTATATTTAGCTCTCATAGCTGAAACGTTATTACTCAAGGGGGGGCAATTAAATATAAACTAGTAAAATATAATTAACACTAAATAAGGGCATTTTGTATTAGGAGTGAATTCTCCTGAAATTAATCCTTCTTGAGGGGAGCAAAGTTTTCCAAGTAAGACTGATTCATGAATTCTCCTTCAGTGGCCAAAGTCTGAAAGTCTCAAAATACACAGAGTCGGGAAGGATGAGCTGTTGCAAATGAGCCGTGCGTGGTGGGGGTGGGGACATGGTTGGAAATACCTGGGAGGGCAGTTTGGGGTTCGAATATGACTTCTTGTGTTCCAGATTAAGGAGTTTAGACTTTATGCTCATCATGGCATCGAAAAGACTCGTGAGGAAGTGGCGTGAGATGGTCAGCAGGTAGGGTGGGGAGAGGAGGCGGTTGGGACTGAACAGGGGAGTGAAAGGGGTTCTGTGTCATCAAGTAAATCATCCATTTATGCACGAACGTTTGTTGAGTACCCAGTAGGTGCTGGTGATACTGAACCTCCTAAGCCATGGCTTCTGTGATTGAAAAGCTTCGGGCCTAAGTGGAGGAGATAGCGCTAAGTCATCTAGGCCATGATAGCGATAGCACCACGGAGATTTAAATCGGTCTGGTGAGGAAAGGCGAAGGGAAAGGACAGCTGTATGGGTCCTGACACTGAGCGTTCAAGGATAGAGTCACAAAAGCTAGACTTTCTTCGGCTGTATGTTTGGCTCTGTGTGGTGACGGTGTGTGTGTGTGTGTGTGTGTGTGTGTGTGTGTGTGTGTGTGTGTGTAAATTGGGTATTTCAAGTAGAGAGACTCCCATGGTCAAGTGTGTAGACAAGCAGCATGTATTCAGAGGAGACGAGCAGAAGATGGTTTCAGGTGGCTGAGCTGACCTGTGTGTGGTGGGTAGGGCAGGAAAGGAGCCTAAAACAGTAGGTAGAAACTAAACCATGAAAGGCCTTGGTTAGTGAATGAAGGATTTTGTACTTTTATACGAAAAGCAGTGGGGAATCTATGAAATTCAACTAAGGAAATGGCAGCATCATATTTAGGCTTTAGAAAGATCACGATGGCATTTATAACCGAGTTTAGCCCAACTAGAAACAAGAAGGCCAGTTGAGAGGGTATGGTGGTTGCCCAGGTGCCGAGTCAAGGCGAGAGTGGGTGAAATGGGTGAAATGGGTGAAATGGATGGATTGAAGAGATTTAAGGAGGTAAAAGCTGTAGAATCAAAAGAGAGGTTGGGTGTGGGAAGCTGAGCGAAAAGGAGGATTGTAGCAGGATGCTTCAAGGTCAGCCTTGAGCAAATAGAAAATCAGGGTGTCATGTGTTGGGACAGAAAATGGAGAATAAACAAGAGAGGGTTTGAGAAGAAAAATGCTAAGTTTAGAATTGGACATGTTGGGTCTGTTGGTGCTTATGGGCCATAGTTCTGTAGCCATCCGTGGGAGCCCTGAGGAACCCTGACATTTTTTTTTTAAAGATTTTTATTGGGGAATTG
>NW_017731356.1:4265443-4269454 GCF_001890085.2 Hipposideros armiger
TGTACAAATTAATCAAATTATTTTAGCAAATTCCTGTCGATGGATATGTGGGCTGTTTCCAGTCTTTCACCATTGCAGACAGACTCTAATAAGCGTGTGTGTGTGTGTGTGTGTGTGTGTGCATTTTCATTTTCTCTAACCTCTAATGAAATTTAGCTTTCCCTTCAATTATTAGTGATGACAACAAACCACCATCACGTTAGCAGGAGTTGTGACTTCGTTGCCAGTATCTTGAAATACTGTTTGTTTTTCACTACTTCAAAACATGACAGTTGTGAGTCCTGCCAATGTCTTGTTATTTAATGTGTTTAAAGAGAAGATATATTTCCGTATCACAGATTTTTGAAGATTTGATATATAGATTTCACATTTGCTTCCTTTGGAATATTATATAGTTTATGTTTTTAAAAGCATTATCATGAGAAATGGCCCACAGGCTTCAGCCAGCTAGCAACATCTCTGGCACAAGAAGGCTCAAATTCCTGTGACTTAGAGGCGTGGTCTAAGAAATGAGAATTGTAAGAGCAGTAGAGGAAACACTTGTAGGGGTGGCTGGTCAGCTCAGTTGGTTAGAGCGCAGTGCTCATAACACCAAGGTTGCTGGTTTGATCCCCTCATGGGCCACTGAGTTGTGCCCTCCACAACTAGATTGAAACAACGACTTGACTTGGAGCTGATGGGTCCTGGAAAAGCACAGTTCCCCAATAAAATTAAAAGCAAAAATTTTTTTTAAAAAGAGAGAAAACACTTGTGCTGTGACATGCTAGACACTGTTCTAAGCATATAACTTAGATGAACACATTTAATCTTTGCAACAACCCAATTAGGGAAGTAATCTACTTTCATTTGACAGGCGAAGAAATTGAAGCATGTAGAGGCTAATTTGGTCAAGGTCACACTAAGCCAGCTCTATGGCCGGGCTATGACCTCAGCAGTGCACTTTATGGTGTGTGCGCGTACCTACGTGGTTGGTAAGCTGGGTTTCAGAGAAATGTGTCTGCTTTATGGTGACCTTGGTTACTTTCCCTGGTTCCCCTGACTTCACACCCTCCCCACACATGCACCCCCTACCTGCTCTGTGTATGGAAACGTGAAGGCAGGGTCCCTGGAGGAGCTAGCCTAATGTTGGGCCTCATGTTGTTACCTTTTTACCTACAAGGATTCCCGTTGATTCATAAAGTCATTCTACACATATTTTGAGCCCCTGGTGTGCCAGGTCCTGTTCTAGGCACCGGGATGTAGCAGCGGATCTGAAAGATGCAGGTCCCACCATCCCAGACCATACGCTTTGGTGAGGGAAGCCAGACACTAAACACATCCACAGTAACACACATAAACGAGATCATTTCATAGATAAGTGCTATGAAGAGGTAATAAAACAGGGTAACGCGATAGAGGGTGGCTCAGGCAGGGAGGGGAGACGCACCTTCAGCTGGGCAGCCAAGGAAAGCTCTCCTGCAGGGTAGCATTTGGGCTGAGATGGCAGTGGTTTGGAGGAACCACGCCATATGGAGACCTAAGGGACACTGAGTACACAGCAGCCAAATGTCTGGATGTTTGAAGTAAACTGTTGAGACAAGATAGGGTCACTGGACGGAAGGAGTGGGCGGCAGGAACGGGCCTGCTTCCCGGGAAGCTGTCCCCACCGACCATGTAGCAAAAGAATGTGCTTTGAACCCCTGTCCCTCCCACCCCATCAGCAGGATTTCTAAATACCTGAAGGACTTCCCGGTCTTAGGAATGCCCTTCGTGGGCGTCAGATCACACCAGTCTTTCATGAGCTCTCTGCTTTCATCGCTTGGCCCTTTCTCGCCAGAACGTCTCTGCCTGCCCACGGTTGCGAGTGGCTCTTCCCGCCCCCAGGGGCTGAGGGAGAAAATACTGGGAAGGAACTAGAATCCTGCCGGTTATAGAACACCAACAATAGGCTGTCACTCCAACGAGGCCGACTCATCTCCAGAAAAGCGAGTCTGTCCACAGTTTCGAGTTTCAGTTCTGTTATGTCGTCTCACCACTGACCAACTTTATGCCCATAGAGAGTGGATTGACTTTAGTCAGTCCTTGTACTGTAACTCTAAGAAAATCAAAGTAAAAAGTACAGGAGGGGAAATAAAAAAATAAAATAAAATAAAAACCCCCTGAGATTCCAGTGCAACACAGAGGAGTAAGTAAAGCCATCATGGCAGGAGCTTGGGCTTGGACTCACAAAATCATTAACATTATTTTCACGTTGCAGCAAGTCTGCAGGTGCTAGGGTGGCCACTGCAGCACACGCTCTCAGGAAACACATTTTCCCGACCGGTGCACACCATTCCCAAGAGCACCCCGAGTGAACTGGCAGTGGAGACACACCCTGGCCATGGTTCTTACAGCCTCAAGGCAGTTTCCAAAACAAAAGAGAGTTCCACCCTGAGTCTTTGAGTCTTAAGCTAATCTGAGCTGGGAATCTGAGCTGGGCTAACATTAGAACACTGTCTGCTTTTCTAACATAGGGTCAAATTCCCTCTTCCATCCACACTGACTTTGAAAAGGTCATCCCAAGTGTGTGTCTTTATGAAATGGTGGTGCACAACCCAAGCTGATTTTACGGCTGGCACTGTGGCCCGTTGGAACCTAATATCCCTGGCTGTTTCCCCCAGCGCCAGCGTCACACAGGGGAACACAGAAGCATGTGGGAGGGACTTTAATGAAATTCCCCCTTCCCCACACCTGCTCCTCACACTGCCTCTTGGCTGCTGCTTGAAACTCTTTGGAGGGTGAGGGTGGGGTTGTGGGTACACATTTTTATTCATAATTAGAAATGAAGCCTAATAAGTATGCAAAAGTCACTGCTGGGGGCACCAACTTACATGCTGTCAGTGGAGTGTGTGTGTATTAACGGGGATCAGGTTTGAGGGAGGAAAGAGAAGAAAGGTGAGATGACTCAAATGGCTAAACAGACCTTACTAAGCAGGAGGAGATGGGGTTGTTGGATGGGGACAAAGACTCCTATACAAGCTCCCAGAATACACTATCGACCCATTTCAGAATTTTACCTGCGTTTAAAAGTCCCTTCTCACTAGACAGAAAGAACCTACTTAATCTCCTTTGCATTCACTTTTGTGTGCTCAAATCTCCCCTCAGTGATGGAATCTAGTCTTGACCTCCTTAGAAGTTTTAAAATATATACATGATGAAGTCTAAGAGCCCTGGGTTGATGACATTGAGCTGGACACTCACTCCTATGTCTACCTAATAAACACCGGTCTGTTGGTGAAGACCAAGGAAAACATTTGAGTGGAGGTGTTGAGACTATTAAAACCTTTTTAAGGGTTTTCAGTGAGCACTTGTCAGCAGCAGTGCTAAGCCTATCTTACTGGTAATATGCCTATGCCCAAGTGATACTTTGATTGTATTTTGCACCATATTAACTTATTTAGCTAATGAACATATGCATGTCACATCATCAATAAAAAAAAATAAAGGTCCTCTACCTGTCTGAGCTTTACATGAAATGAATGAGCATATGGCTGAGTAAAGCACAGATGCTAGAGCTCCTTTAGATAATAGGTGCGTGTCTTTCATTTGCCTATGTTCTCAGCATGGTGCTGTGTCCAGTGGCCTGATTAGATTCCCCCAGGATCTCATCTTCTCCTAAGCTTGCTGTGCCAGCCCAGCCTCCTTGGCCCCACAGTGTCAATTCTTTGAAGTTAACAGTGCCGCCTCTCAGGCTTCTTTGTCTTATATTTGTGGTGGCGAAAAGTATTCACCACCTCAAATTCTTTCCCATTTTTCCTACTGTAGTTCAGGAAATAGAAATGTAGCAAGGTCAGTGGCACTGGAAGCCTTTCTATTGACCTAGAGAATAAGTACTTTCCCAAGGGAGTCATCAAATGTGAATTTTCCAGCCGCCATGGGGATCCTGTGCAAACACTGGTCCCCAGCACGTGATCATTTCTGATAATCCAAGAGCTTTCTTTCATCTAGTACACAGCCCACCAACCATTTTTTTTTTAACTTTACTGGGGAACA
>NW_017731356.1:4269988-4304730 GCF_001890085.2 Hipposideros armiger
CAACCTTGTTGTTAAGAGCATGCACTCTAACTGAGCCATCCGGGCGCTCATCGGCAGCTCAGTGGCAACTCAGCTCAAGTTGCCGTGTTCAATCTAGTTGTGGACGGCGCAGCTCACTGGCCCATGTGGGGATCGAGCTGGCAACCCTGTCACCCAGAGCTAGTGCTTTTAACCAACTAAGCCACCTGGTTGCCCCCCACAAACCATTCTTAAACTGACCAAAGTGCTAACACCTTTCGAAGGTGTCCACGAAAAAATATAAACATTCAGGTGGCCATTGATGAAACTCCAAATATTTAAAGCTAGAGAGGAAAGGTTTTAAAATGCCCCAGTGTTTTGTACAGGTAGGAAAGAGAATGTATTCCAATATGCAAGAGAATGCCATTTTAAAGGTAAGGGTTGGTTAGGGAAGAAAACAAGGCAATACAAATAAATAGTAATTGGTGAGTCTGTGGTAAAATAATGATTTTAAAGCAGCAAATCTAAGATGGTCTAGGCATGATGAGAAAACAGAGACACTGAATGAGTGTCACCTGTTTTTTGAAAGCATGGAGGAAAATGGAAAACTAGCTTGGACACTCGTGAACCAAGGGTAAGAGGATGAAAGGGCTGGAAAAGACCTTGGAGATATTTAACCCACTCTCCTTATGTTACTGATGAGGAAACGGAGATCTTGGGAGTTTGAAGGACTTAAATGACACAGGAACTTGACGACAGACCCCAAACAAGAATTGGTCACCTGACTCGAGCCCGTGCTGCTTACTGAATGCGTCGCTGCATCTCGGCAAGTCCTTTCCTTCCTGTTTGGCGCTGGCACCGTTACTCCATGGTGCAGTCTCTTTTGGTGCTCCCTCCCTAGGTTGAGTGACCCAGAAGTAACTTGGGACACTTAACCCCACCTGACGGTCTCTGAGCCTGGTAGAAGGGCAGCACTCTGGTGCTGAAGGTATTTAAAAGAGCAGTGGGGTTAGACCAGCGGTTCTCAACCTTCCTAATGCCGCGACCCCTTAATACAGTTCCTTATGTTGTGGTGGCCCCCAACCATAAATTATTTTCATTGCTACTCTATAACTGTAATTTTGCTACTGTTATTAATCGTAATATAAATATCTTTTTGTTTTCCGATGGTCTTAGGCGACCCCTGTGAAAGGGTCGTTCGACCCCCAAAGGGGTCGCGACCCACAGGTTGAGAACCGCTGGGTTAGAGTCAGGAGAATTAGGTCCAAATCACTCACCAGCTGTGTTGAATAACCAATGGCCATTCTAAATGTAGTGTTCTTAACTATCTCTTAACTCTTAAATGGGCATAATTTGTTATCCCTACATGCATTAACTAGGATCAAGTAAGAGCTGAATAACTCCTAACGTGGAAATTGTAATGGAGTAAAGAATTGCCCAGAATTTTTGAGCAGCGAACAAGCTCACATTTTCTTACCATGTCCAGTTAAATATAAGGCATATGATGTGAACTCAAATTTTTTTAAAGTATATAACTATTAAATTTCCATAAACAATTGATGTTCATCATTGACAATTAATAAATGGCAATGTTTAACAAACCAAAAAGCTCAGGTGTTCTAAGAAGTTTTTAATCCTGAATGAGACTTATATTTTAAATCATAAATAAATTATTGAATCTTGAGAATAGACGCTCTGATGATTATTTTCTAAATCCAAGTTTTTAAACATTTACGACTATGAGGCTATCCACTGCAGTACCTATCAGAGTATCTAGTACATACCACTTGCTCATTGTATATTTGGAAAGTCAGATTTGGAAGAACTGATTAGAAAGTGTTCATTTGTAGGTCTTTGAGAACTGGGTTTAGTCCTTTGGACATAGGGATGGTGGTGAAAATAGATGTGTGAATAAAATTCACAAATATATTTAAAATACATTAAATGCGTGTGAGTTTTCATTAACTGATACCCAAGATCAAATTAATGATTTATGTTTTGTTTTATTATTTGACATGTTTCTAAAGATATAATTCCTTTCTCTTTCTCCTCTTCTGGTATTCTCATTATGCATATATTAGTGTTCTTATTGATGCTCCAAATTTGTCTGAGACTTCAGTTTTCTTCATTCTTTTACCCCACTGTTATTCAGGTTGTATAATCTCTATTGATCTATTGCTAGGTTTGCTGATTCTTTCTTTCATTGGCTCAGATTTACTGTTGATCCCCTCTAGTGAATTTTGCATTTTGGTTATCATATTTTTCAAATCTGGAGTTTCCATTTGATCTTTGATAACTTCTATCATGTTTTTTTCTCTATTTGATGAGACATCGTTATCATAGCTTCCTCTTTTTTTTTCTTTTTTTTAGAAATAGTTTTCTATAGTTTTTGAAAAATAATTATGATGACTCCTTTGAAGTCATCACCCAGTAAATCTACCATCTGGGCCCCTTGAAGGCAGTTTCTGTTGCCTGATTTATTTCCCCATGTGTATGGATCACAATTCCCTGTTTCTTCCCTTCTCATAATTTTGGATTAAAAGTTGGCCATTTTAAATAAAATAATGTAGCCCCTCTGGATACTGAGCCCCATGCTCCCCCCCAGGGGCTTGTTATTGTTTGCTTGGTCTTTTAGTTACTTGTTTAGTGGCATAGCTGAACTAACTCGCTCAAGCCTATTTTCCTCCGCAGTGGGCAACAACCTCTGATGTCCCTGCTCAAAATGTTTTCTTGTTTTGACCTTTAGCCTGGCTACCTAAGGATTAGCCCTACTGTAGCATAAGCCATTTGCTGGTGACAAATTGTGCTTGAGCCTTCTTGACCACTTAGCATTTTACTTTTGACCATTGGATGTGTGTATGGCTTAGAGGCTGGTCTAATGGTTCCGGGGGTTCCCACTTTTGCACCCACATTCAGCCAGGGACTAGTAGCTTGGGTTTTTCCTCTGCAGTTACTCCTGAAAGGGCATGGCCTTGGACGTGTACTCAGCCTTCCACGTGTATAGTTTGATGTTTAAGCCTAGCTTCCTGGGAGTTGCCCATGGGTCAGAGGGGCGTATTATTCAGCCAGTGTCTGGTGAGAAGTTATGTTTGTGCCCCTAATGCCAGGGAGGCTTCTGCTCTGTGTCGATTGACCTATGTGCAGGTTGGGGGAGTGTGTGTGAGTTTGCCCCTGGTCCTGCTCTGATTGTCCCTGAGTGGGTGCAGCCTCACGCGTGTGCACAGTCTTTCCAAATGCCAGAGTTGTCTCTGATCCCAGAAGGGCTCTTTGTAGCTGCTCATTTCCCTGGTTCTCTCTGTTAAACTTCCGATTGTCCAGCCATTTTGCTTGGTTCTACTATTATGAAGATACACAGTGCCCATCCCATGGCTCTTCACCAAGATCTCCATTGCTTTTTGACAACATCATGAAGCATGACATTCTCCATACACTGTTCCAAATACTGTCAGTTCCCTGAGGCAGAGCTGTGGATGGAACTTTGTCCCAATAGCCTGCCTCTCCCTCCTGAGCAGAACCCTGAGCTGATGAACCAGAGCTGGGGGTGGCCCGCTTTCTCCTGAAGCGATATCCCTCTTCTGCAAGCAGGTACTTGAGGAAGATTGTAACCCGTGGTCTTGTCAGCTTGCTCATGCCTTCTACATGGTTTTGCACAGAGTAGAATAAAGATTATAAATTACTACTATTTTTATAATTGTTAGATATTATTAAGACTAATATTAAGAATAAAAAGAAATCATTTAGGTAGTGAATCATACAAATACCCCAGCTCGACCAATTAGGATGCTTTGGCTGCAAGTAACATAAAGATCAGCTCAATAGTTTCTTTCTTACAAGACGTCTAGAGGGAGGGAAGTTTCAAGGTTGGTTTAATTAATGGCTCAATGGTGTCATTGGGAAGCCATATTTATTCAATCTTTCAGGTCTCCCATCCTCAGAGTTTTCCTTGCTGAATCCTTTCAAGGCTCAAGATGTCAGCTACAGTTCCAGGCATCATGTACAGGTTTCAATGTCCACAGGCTTAAAAGAGAATGTCTCTGTCTTTGGTTCCTGTTTAAGAACAAAGTCAACTCTCCCCGAAAGTTCCTAGGTGGCTTCCGTAGTTCTCATAAAGTAGAATTGGTTCACATGCCCATTTCTAACTTATCATTGACAAGAGTGTTGAGATCGCCACTATTGGTTTAAGGAGGTTGTAAAGATTCACCCCTGTCCCTTAGGGCTGGAGAGAGGCTCAATGAAAGTAGATGGTATTCTAATACCTCAACACAGTTGGATTTCTATGGGCAAGGGAGAAAGGGAGAAGGGACTTGGGCAGACAACCAATACTATCTAATACATCTGTGTTAAGGATTAGGGGACTTAAAGATGAGTAAAACACTTTATCTTCAAGGAAATCACAGTTTATTAATAATATCATGACTATGATTGCCCATGATAACCAATACATGTCTTCAAAGTCATGGGTTTAAGAGAAAATGAGACGTTAGCTAAACTTGTTGACTCTCATACAAACTCATCTCATTCCCTTTATTCTGACCAAGACGTTCTGTTTAGCCAGCATTTCAGATCTAATCAATCAAACTGGCTAAAAACAATGAAGGGAAATTTGAAAACCATCCCCCACTGATGGGAAGGTATCACCAATACCTAGAAAAGTTATGTTTATCTTATCTGTAAAGAAACTAAATCATGTTGATTTGAAGAATCATTAACTGATATACTAGACTGTTTTGATAATATCACTCAAGGTTCTGTCTAGTGGCTCAGACCTTCCAAGTTTCTGCCCACAGGGGAACACATTCTGTCAGGTAGGCTTTTGAAAGTTTTACAGAAAGGAGTAATGGAGATTTAGTTCTGTTGTGAATGTACATCTAAGAAAGTTTATTCTTGACTAGAATTGAGGATAGAAAATACAATTGAAAGTGGTTTTAATTTTAGGACCTCATACTTGGTGGTAGGGTGGAAGGAGAAGTGCCAATGTCCCTGTTTATTAAGTATATGTTATTCGTCCCTGTTTCTATGTTTATTCATTCAAATTACACACCTAAGCATCTAAAATATTTTCTATGTTTTGGTAGAAAATGATGAACCCCACAAAGGAAAAATTCTTCAAGTACATTAACATAAACACTATAATACAAAAAAGGTAAACAATAAGACAGTTCCTGCTATAGGACATCTGTAGAAGAAAACAAAACACAAGGGATGCTAGAGCTTGAGGGATAAAATATTCCTTCCTGGAATAGAGAGCATTTGGAAGCTGTGGAGTATTTAGACAAGGATTTCAACAAGAATTTAGGTAGGGACCGCCTTTGGGGTAGAGTAGTTGAATTGGGAAAGTACAAGATGTTTGGAGAGTGAAGATGTTTCCAGTTTAGTTGGAATACACTGTGGTACCCCCGTACCTGCTGTTTCACTTTCTGTGGTTTTAGTGATCTGCAGTCAACCACAGTATGAAAATATTAAATGGAAAGTTCCAGAAATAAATGATTCATAAATTTTAAATTGCATGCCATTCTAGTGTGATGGAGTCTTTCACTGTCCTGCTTTGTCCCACTAGGACCATCCCTTCATCCAGCATTTCCACAATGTGGAAGCTACCCACCCCTTAGTCACTCAGTAGCAGATTATCACATCCACAGTTGTGGTATCAGTGTTTGTGTTCAAGTAACCCATGTTTTACTCAATAATGGCCCCAATGTCATTCATATAACTTTTATTATGACATATCGTTATATTTGTTCTATTTTATAATTAGTTATTGCTAATATATTACTGTGCCTGATATATAAATTAAACTTTATCATATGTATGTACGTATAGGAAAAAACATAATATATATAGGGCTCGGCACTACCCATGGTTTCAGGTACTATCCACGTACCCTCCAGAGTAAGGGGGACTACTGCAGTTGAGTATAGGAGACTAAGTGAGGGTAAGAGTGGAAGGAGTCCTACACTGCTAGTGGGCAGATGCTGGAACCATCATCTAGTCGAGCTCCGTAATTTACTGATGAAGAAAATGAACCTGCAGAGAGAAAGTGACTAGAGCTTAGTCCCAGTGGGGCTGTGAATGGCAGTTTTGGACCAGAGCTCTGTTCTTCTCATTCCCAGTCTAGGAGCTTTCATATTCCACCAGATTATGTGATCGGATCATGGAGAGACTTTATATCCAAATAATGGGAAACCACTAAAGGATTTTGAGTAGGAAAGGAAGACCTGAATTTGAATCCCAACTCTTTAACCTGCCAGTTGTGTGATTTAGAAGGATTTTACTTAACCTCCCTAAATTCATTATGTTCATCTCTAAAATGGGGGTGATAAAATGCCTATGTCATAGTGTTCTCATGAGAAGTCAGTGAGGTGCCTTATACATAGTAGGTGCTAAAACACAGTGAAATCAAATTTTCTTCTCTCTCTCTCTCTCTCTCTCTCTCTCTCTCTTGTAAACTTTCTTTCCTTCCCCTACCTTCTCTTCTTCTTTTTCTTTCTCTATCAAATAGAAAGGGGGTGGGGGATAAAAAGAGATGTTGACCCTGCTCCCACCTGCAGTGGGCTCAGGATCTGTTTCTCTTGGCCTCAAGTTTGCCTTGGAAGGATGTTCTGGCCAAGCCCTTGACAGATCAGAAGTGCCCAAATGCCCATACCTCCCCCTCACCCCAGAGAAGCCCTCAAGCAATGGCTGAAAAAATTTGGGGTATAACTTCCCCAGCTTCTTCCTTGACACACAGGTCCATGTTCCATGTTTTCCCAGGGTTCCCCCACAATTGATCTCTATTCCCCTCTGGGAGAGCACACCCTTTGTGGCTGCCTTCCCTTTCCTGTCTCACTCCTCCACCCTCCTTTTGACCGTCCAAATAAACTGCTGGCACATATTTGTCTGCTTATGAGGGTTTCCACACTAAGATGCAGTAGGGTCATAAATGGTGGAACTAGGTCCTAGAAGATCAAGGAGGAATGAGAATAAAAGCATAGACTGAGGAACTCATCCAGGGGAAGAAAAAGGACATCATACAGGATTAGGGTTGGCAGCCTACTGACTGACAGGCTGGCTCTCTTACCTGTATTATCGTGCCTTCTCATTGTTTTTGACATTCCATGCCTGAACAACATAATCTCAGAAGTCTCATTGTAATGTCTACTGGGAAAATCCTGAATGGCCAGGCTCCTGGGCTGACCTTTCCTTCCCAAGGTCAATAACCTCTCTGGCTTCTTGATAGAATGAGGAGGAAGCCACCAGTGCTAACATGCACCGCGATTCTGGGAACAAGGGTATTCCCAAAACAGACACCAATAACAGTCATTTTCAGAATTACTGTGTTGGTGCTGGTGATAAAGGCAGCTCACAGTAATTGTCTGCTTATTGAGAGGACAATGAGTTTTTTGGAACGATGGAGATGGGTCTGGGCCAGGAAGAGGCTTTTCTCTGAGACTGCATGAGCTTTACCAATGAAAGCAGAGAGCTCTTGTAGCTTAGCATTGCCCTTGTGCCAAGGAGAGTGCTGTCTAGTACAAGGCCGGTCTTTGGCTCCTTGCCTAGTGTCTCCAGTTTCATGCATTTATTTTCTAATTAGACCATCTTTGTGCTACAAGACAGAATTCCAGAATCCTGTACACAGTGCAGACAGGAGGGAGGGAAATCTTTAGCAGACTCCCATGAAATTATCTTTTAAAAGTCTAGAACACTAGGAGAATGAAACTAACCGACATTGGTGAGGACACAATGCAATATACAGATGATGTATTATAGAATTGTACATTTGAAAATTATATAATGTTATTAACCAATGTGATTCCTAATGAATTTATTTATTTATTAAGAAAAGGACTTTCTAACATTCCAGGAAAAGAGACATTAAGTGTCAGAGATAGTTAAGGCTTGATTTCCTGATGAGATTATCACTAATATTGCCTTTGTGGCCAGATGACAATGAAGCTCTTTTCATGCAGTAAATACCTAGACCACATAAATAATGTGAGAAATAGTTTTCTAACACTTTGAGCTTTGAAATGTAACTTGTGCATTTGAAATTTAAAATGGCGGCATAAATATGGGCAAATCGAAGCCAGATGATTTTCTAAAACTCCATTGGTTAAAATCAGGATAGTGATAAAAAATGGATACTTTTAATCTCTGCAACCTTTCCAGTGATGCTCACCACTTCATTATAAAATCATTTGTTCACAAAAGGGGTTAGTGCTAATCACAGAGTGACTATTTAGGGTGAATGGTATGATAATGTCTATGATTATTTGAAAACAATAAAAATTATCTAGAAAGTATTTCTAATATCTTTATTTCTCATTACAATGTTAAAACAGCATTCTGAACCATAATGGTTTTTTTCAAAAATATTTGACAAAGAGAAAAAAAAGGAAAGAAAATCTGGCATTTATTTGTTTCTTTTGGAAGTTTTACTTTTCTTTATAAGAATAGTTTGCCACAGTATCTTATGTTACAAAAAGTCAGGAATATGTAGTTAAATACAGAAAGTGGACAAAATAGCTTTTAAAATGTCTTTTTGAAAGTTTAAAATTATTCTATGTTGTTAAAATATGAATTATATATGAGCAAGTGGTTAGACACTTAAAATATTTACCATTTTATTTTGGGTAAAGTTACTTAGGTAGAGAAATATTATTTTATAGTTCCTGAAAATTATAATTCCTGAAAATACTAACCAATGAATTTAAAATCATTTTATAAGATTTAAAAAATAATTATGAATCCTAAAATTTCAATTAACATTTGCAAACAAGTGCAACAAAAATGGTCCCCAAAACAAATAGTTTATGAAGCTAAGACTTAAAATGAATAATAGCATAAAAAATGGCAAAACAGTCTCCTAATACACAGAAAGTATTAAAAAAAAAAAACAGTGACTGGTAAGATTTTTATTTTCAGTCAATGTGTGATCTTAACCAATTTGTTTTAATAGCTTACTTGGAGAAATTTTAGTCATAAAATCTACACAGGACTGTTGCTCATTTTACCAGATATTGACAGAAGATCAGATGACTTTCACATGCGTGATTTCCAAAATCATGATTTAGTGAAATCTAGAAATAAAGACCTTGGGGGTGATGCCTGACTGGCGGACAGGAGTCTTCACTTTCTCACTTGGTGTACTGTGCCTTTGGGTGGCCCTGTGTTGTAGGGTAGTGTATCCAGTATCTAGTATGTGATTTCTTGGCTGTTGGACTGAGAGGGCCTGAGATGTGAGCATCGATGTGGTGGAGAGATGTTTCTCAAAGGGAAGCTCTTCAACGTGATTTCCTCCAGTGGTCCCATCAGTCCAGAATGGCCCATGCAAAGGACTACCCTCTAACCTGCTTTAATACCCAAGATTTGGTGCTATCATCTGTGCATTGCTCCCTGAAGGAGAGTAGTAAGTCATCATTAAGCACTCCCATGAACCATAGGGCCTGCACAAGCCACAGAGCAGACTGGGTGTGTTGTAAACACTATCATAGGATTTGTTTTCCAGATTCCTTTGGTGGGGACAGAGATACGAAAATAGGAGAGAGAGAGGGAGGAAAGGAGGGAGGGAATGGGGGAGGAGGGGAGAGAGAGAGAGAGAGAGAGAGAGAGAGAGTAAACGAACTGAGCTGTTATGGATCATAACGACATTAGTTCCCCCCCCCCCCAGGCTCAATAACACCAAAACTAGGAAAGGACACTTGGTTAAATTCTTTGAAAATTCTTAGTCATAAAAATACTTGTGACTGGTACTCTGCATTTCATATTACTAAATTAGAGCCCATAGGAGGTTTTGTATTTCTGGTCTTTGGTGAAAAGATCAGAGGATATCCTTTGCATCAGTTAGTGCTAACTGCCAAGGCAGGAGATATTCTATAAGCACAGGGCTGAGTGTATGTATTTCCTGAAGGGTGCCTTTGACATTTGAAAGTGAAACTCAGCAGTAGGAGCCTAGATGTACGCAGCGAAAAACAATCTGTGAGCTGTGAGGCTGCACAACAGTTTTGTGGATCATTCACGAATGTCATTTCTTGATCTGGTCGTCGCCTTCAGCAGTGCTATGATAGTTGACAAAATGGCTCTATTTTCCATGGTTCTTTTGAATGCTGATGAGTTAAGGTTTTCACAAAAGAGAACTTGTGGTCTCTTTTGTAATCATTATAGGAATGTAATCATTATAGCTTTTATGTTTACTAAATTTTTCTACTTAAAAACACTTACGAGGGATGATGGGTTAGCTCATTTGGTTGGAGTGTGGTGCTGATAGCACCAAGGTTGCCGGTTTGATCCCCACATGGGCCACTGTGAGCTGCACCCTCCCTAGAAGAGTCAACTATGCTCTATTGTAGCATGAAAGCAATGTGTAACCAATGACCATGGCTCTTCCCCAATAAAATAAAAAATACAAAATTTAGGAGGGTAATGAATGCTTGGTGTCATAATCACACAAATACAAGTGAATAAAATATGTGTCCCTTGCGGATCCTCCCAGAAGTGGACAACGTCAGCTTACAACATATCCTTCCTCACCTTTCTTTATGTCTATAAAATGTATTACTTTGCAAAAACAGCAAAACGTTCTTCTCATCCCTGAATGCACTGCTTTTTGCAGTGTGACTTTGTAGCTTCTCCCATCAAGAAGTAGAGTTCATTTCTCCACCCTTTGAATCTGGGCTTGGCAGGAGTGAGTTCCTTTGGTCATTGGGACTTGACAAAGGTGACGTTGGATAGCAGACATGATGAAAAGCGCTGTTGGGGCTTGTCCTCAGCACCGTGTGAATTTTATCACATCTGTAGTTATGCATAGAGACCCCGCCCCCTCCCCAAATTATGGAACAGAAATAGTAAAAGAAATGGATAGGTCCTTTACCAGGTGTTGTGTGACCTTATGGTTTGTATGCAATAATATAGTTCAATTTTCCATCTATGCATGTGTAAATATACGCTTTTTTAAGTGGGCAAGCATATGAGAATATATGACCCCTTTTCTTGAAAAGCTTTTAAATATAGCTGAAAAGACAAATGTATTGTAGCTGTCATCTCTCACCTTTCTGTACTCTACATTTCAGCCAATTTTCTCCCCCCAAAGTCCTGATGTTCCCATGTTGTCTTGGTCTTCCTGTCCTGTAGGGATCATGTATGGGAGTGAATCTAATAAATTAATTTACACTAGCATGACAGGAATTTATTGGGTTGTCCTTTGGATGTGGGTATTTGCCTTTTCAAAGAAACCTAGAGAAAGATGAGTCTGAGCTTATTCCAAAAGCATGAATTGATAATGGTGGGATTTTGGGCCAGAAATATCTGATTGTTGGAAATTCTCTCACAAACTCTTCCACCTCAGTCATCTTATCGCTAACATCTTCTCAGGTTAAACAACACAGTTCCTTATTTCAGGATTCTGTTGTATGAAGTACAAGTAGGAGACAGAATATTTTCTCATTTTATCGAAGAGATGATAAAAGAGTAGAATTACAGTAATACGTTTATGATTTGAATCAGGATACTGATCACTAATGCATGTCATCAAAAGCATTCTTCTCATAAGTGGCAAGGGAGGGAAAAAAACATATGAGTCATAGCTAAAACTAGACACAATTATCTTAGTATATCAAAGTATATTAAAGAATCAAGTCATTTTTTAAGATGTATGAAAAATTACGGTTGCATCAACTTACCAGTAACAACATTCATAAACCAGTTACTTCACTGCAAATTGCCTTTAGCATGGTCAAATATTATACATATACAAACACTTAGGGACCTGTAGTATTATAAACAGACAATATGATAGATAATAGATGGATAGACAGATAGATAGATAGGTAGATAGATGGATGGATAGATAGATATAAACTTGTTTTATAAGAAATATTTTTATATAATTCAGGTTAGTATAGAATTATTTGCTGCCTTTACCTAAAGGCTTCCTATTATCCCTGGCTCATGGTCTTCTTCAGTATGTCCATCTTGCTGTCATCCTTGGTGAATTAAATGTGTACACGGGAAAACCATTTCACACTCTGGCCTCTCAAGTTTTTTATTTTCTCCACTCCAGTGGTCTTTATCTATATAGTAAAACCTTGGATTTCGAGTAACGTGGTTTGCAAATGTTCTGCAAGATGAGCAAATATTTCTAACACATTTTAACATGGTAAATGAGCGATGTCTTGCAATATGAGTAGTTTGTTTCCAGAATGAATTATGCTCACAAACCAAGCCACATACTCTGATGATCTCACATGGGACCTTGACATCACTCATTCATGGTCACCCTTGAAATCTTAAATTTAAACATTCTAATTTCTGATTATAGACTCTGGTCCTCCAATTCTATCACTTGACTGCTTTTACTATATCCTGTTTTCATACCTCATCAAGACCACCAGTCCCTTCATCCTTCCTGCTCCCCATGTATTTGGCCGCTTTTTGTCTTCTTCCTTTCCTATGTGGCTTAAACTACATAACACATTACTTTTAATATTCTCCCGCTAATTTGCTCAACATCCTTGCCTACCGACTTTCCAACACACCCACTTCGTAAGACCAAAATTGTTTATCATATATATTGTTTCAGTCCAACTGTTTTTTTCTCTCTATTTTTATGTCCAGTCTACTGAGCTAAATTGGTATCACGATAAAAAATGGTCTTCAACCCTACCTGGGCCTTCATTGCTGCTAAACAGTCACATATTTCATCAGTTCTAGCCCCCCTTTCTAATAGTGACAGTTGAGGAGCTTATCCACTCTCCTCAACCATCTTACCTGAACACATTCTCCCACAGTTTCAACAAATCACCTCTCTCCCCTTCTATGCCAAAGTAGGAATCTGTCGGTAGGAACTCATCTTGGTGCGATCCCACCTGCAAGCTCGCCTGTGTCGGCTCATATCTTCACCTTCTTCCTTTGATTCCAGTGAAATACCTGCTCCTCCTTGTGTGGTCAGCTTTCCCACCTGTGGGCTCCATCTTCTTCCATTCCTGTCTCTTCAGGGAACCTATGCCATCAACTTTCTCTTTCTCTTTCTCTTCAACATTTTCTTCTCGGCATGTTGTTTCCTACTGGTATTCACTTTCTTTGCAGTTAGTGCTTTTAGAAACCCTGCTAATAATTCTTTCTTTACCCCAAAGTCATGAATATATATGGAACTGATATAAAATGTGAGGTAGGGATCGAGTTTCACTTTTTTTTTTTTGACATTTAATTGTTTCAATACTGTTGATAGAAAACAATGTTTCCCCCCACTTGTTGTAAATCAAGTGTCCATATATGCATTTCTTAGCCCTGTAATCTTCCATCGCCTTGTTAGCTCTCTGATACCATCAAGGAGATTTACTTTTGGGGGGAGGGGGAGTACAGGTTTTTGGTTTTCCTCAGTGTTCTAGGGTTTATATAGCTGCTCTTCAAATTTTCTACTTAAAAAATAATAATTCCCAGTCTCTACTAAAATTCTCAGTATTGTTTGTTATCTCCCTGAAAATAACAAGCAGAATTATTCTAAAGTTGTGTCTGATAACCACAGTATCAGGAGCCTTGTGGGCCTATTTTTATATCAGTTTTTTTTCCTGCTGGTTCTCACCTACATTGCCTTGTGTCCCTCGATGTGTAGTTAATTCTTATTATCTGCTAGACTCTGTATTAGACAAATTCCATGTAAACAGTTTTTGAGGCCTAGAGTAATATCCTAATTCTCCAGAGAGGTTTGCGTCTGTCAAGGCCTTGGAGAATTTGCAACCTGGCTCCACCGAAGTCCAATATTAGGCATTGATCTGATTTGAATCTGGGCTGCATGCCCTGGAGGGGCAGGTCTGCCTCTATTTCACCCTTACTCTTAGATCAGAGAGTTTATGGGTGAGCCCTGGACTATCAGCTAAATTTAAAATCTATGCTCTTTCCAGAGAAATAGCATTCCTCCATAAACACCATGCATTTTAGTGTGAGAAGTCCCAAATATAACATAGAAAAAAACAACAGTCCTCTGGTAGAAACTAGACAGTAAGGGCTGGAGCATAGAATTACCTCCCCTTAGTCTTATCTTGGCTCCTGTGATATCCCTAAAGTACTTCCAGATAAATCCACCTCTTCTAGAACATCTTTTTAAAACCATGGAGTGTTTAGAAATAATCACTTGGATCTAGTTTATAAAGCTAGGTTCACTCAAGAAAAGGCCTAAGCCATGCACACAAGCCCCTTAGATCCAATAAGCTTTATTGATATCTATAGTCATAGGCTCCATCCTAAACTCAGGCTTTTATGAATAAAACCTGAGCCAGGAATGATAGAACCAGAGGGTATAGTTGACTCAGTATAAACCAGTAGTAGTCAAATGACCCAAAACCTCATATCCTTTGTAGATGGACAGAATGTTTCAATTATTTACCCATTCATTCACTGATGAAATACTTTTGGAGTTCCTGTAATACTCTAGACTTTGAAGACATCATGATACAAACAAGCAGACAGTATGTTTTTTACCTTCTAGTCCTCTTAAATTATGTAGGAAGCCGATTTTTGTATTATGTTTTCATGTTAAGTGTAAGCACCAAATTCTCAGTAACTCTGTATTCTTATCTCTCCAATGACACCTACACTTACATTTTTCCTTTTTCCACCTTTTGTCTGGATTCTTTATTCACCTCTTTTACCACTTCCTGTGAAACCCCCTCAGGTAGAAGCACTGATTATCACAGCCTGGAGGCTGGGTCTCCTCTTCCCTCACCCACAGATTCCTCCTGACTCTGCCCTTAGCTCAACTGCCAGCCTCTGTTCCACTTCAAGTCAGTTCACCTAACTACCACTCTTTTCCCATCAGATTCGTACAGCAGCAGTTTCATACCCTGTGTAATTGAAGTAACATATTATTAGTAGCAATTGAAATTTCTCCCCTTTCTCACCCTCTTTGTTGTCTTGTGTCCAACTGTACGTTACTCCCCAGAACTCATGCAAGGATCCAATAACTGGACCACTGTCGGCCCTCACATTCCAGGCTGTTCTTTATGCTGATGGTTTATCTAATGCCATCATGGTTACTTTATCTGTCTTCTCCAATGAACCCCTTCTCTCTACTTCAGCAACACACTTACATGGATGTACCTCAGACTTGCCCGTACTTGTAAGAGTGTGAAGTCTTGGGCTCCGAAATTTCCATTGTGACCACAACCTTGTATCCTTGTATATTTCTGTCTACCTCACTCCCACCTAACGCCTTCATTGAAATAATTGTGAATTTTAGCTCCCTTGGTCTGATGTGTTAGGTTTCTTTTCCCATGCCCCTTCTTGCCGCCACTTCCCTTCACTTCCAGGTACACCATCTCCATATCCCTCAACTGTTCTCATCTCCCCTTTCTGCCAAATGAAAATGTTCAGTTTATGACTTAGTGTGCTGACTCTTCTGGGCCTGGTTAGGTCCTAGAGAAAAAGTGCATGATGCTGTCGATTAATTTCATTACAAATGTATTATTCCTAATCTCAGTCAACCTTGCAAGAGTTTCTTTATTCTTCCTCAGCAGCTTTGTTCCTATTCCCTGTAGAGAATACAGCAAATGTCTCCACTCCGCTCAAAGCCTCAGCAGATGACCCAGGTTCTTACTGCACTGAGAAAAGGAACACCATCAAGTAAAAATGTTCTTATCTCATACCGATGTCTTCCCCCACATTTTCCTCATGTCGAAGTGGAAGAAATATTTCTTTTGAATTGCTAGGTTAATTCATCTTACCCATATTTTTGGTGCCACTCCCTCCTGCATCCTTTGTGGATTTCTTTTCAACGTACAGCTCCATTCTCTGCATCTGCATTTCCCGCCCCCGTTCTCTCTTCATACGTTCCAAACACACAACCCACAGACATGTTTATTATTTCCCCTTTCTGAAAAACCCGGCACCACCCAACTTTCTCTTCACCACCATTTATTTTCTTTCCCACCCAACTTACGGCAATGTCTTACTTTCCCCCTGTACTTCTTTACCTTTCATACTGTATTATCTACTAAAATTGGACCTCCTCCCCTTCTGATCTGATCTTCTCAAAGGTCACCAGTGGGGAAAACAAAAATCCTATTTCCCAAATCCAATGGCTGCTTTGCCGCCCTTGTCCTTTGAATCTGGCCATGGTATTTAACAATATCGACCACTTCTTTCTTGAAAGTCTCTTCTTCAACCTCAAGATAGAGTCTGCTTCTTTTCTTTTCTTCCTGTCTCCTTTATTCATTCTTTTGACCCCCCTCTTCCTCTATCTACCTCTTAATTGTTGTTTATCAGAATTCCTGCTTCTGTTCTGTTCTTGCCCTTCACTCTTTCTCGGAGTGTTTCCAATAATTCGCTCTTCAGCTCTCACTTATGCCTTTCACCCTTACCCTGGACTTCTCTTGAGCTCCAGATCCACATCTCTAGCTGCTGTCTAGAACTTTCTTCCCATTGTCTTGCTCATGAAGTTATGCCTCAGGCCTAATTTAGGACTTGTTATCTCTTCTCTGCTTCTCACCACCTGCATGAAAACTACAAAGTCCTGTTCCTCTTGCACCCTGTTCCCCTGTTACTAATTCCTTCATTTTCTCCACTGAAAATACTGGCATCACCCTGACTCCGGCTCCTCCTTCACCCCATTGAATCAATTGGCACAGTCCTGTGAATTCTATCTCCAAAGCATTTTTTTACTTGCTGTGACCCTCCTTATCAGGGCACCCCGGCTCTCCTCCAGGCCTGTAGGTGGCCTCTGGGGTTCCTGGTTTCTTCACTCCACAGCTCTCTTCCTCCTACTCTCAAGTTGTACTTGGTAACAGTCTGACCCAAATGATGCTCAGTTACTATGTGCTGGAAAGAATTTTTAACTGGACAGGAAGAGTTATTCTCCTCTATTAATAAACGAGTTACCGTATGCCGGTGACACTGGCTTTTCGTGGACTTTTCATTACCTTTCAGAATGTTTTCCAGATCTCTAGACTTAATGGAGGGTCCCTTAAGGACACTTTAATGTCTACAAGGTGTAAAATAAGGATAGTTTAATATGAGTAAGTGAAGCTCTGAAATCATTTTGATTCTTACTGTAACTATTTATCAGTCCTGTCTTCCATTGGAGTTTTCCCAGTCACTTAAGGAAAGAAAAGCAAGAGAACCCTGCTCACCACAAACTACAATAGATTACCCAGAGCCAACTCTCTGTGTTGTTTCTGTCGGAAAGCTTTCAGAATCTTTGTTCTTCCCTTTCTGATTTGGAGACTTCTAGAATTGTGTTCTTGATCGTACAAACCTTAAAAAGTAAAGTGTAAAATTAATAGAAAATATAAAACTTAGTCAATTTTGCTACTTATTAGAAGTTCTGATGGAAGCATGTTTTTAAGAGGAGGGTCTAATACATAATCAAAGGACTTGGGATTTTAAGTAGATGCTAATTATATAGAGATTAATTCGTTATTAATGTAAATGAGAGTTGACAGTTGTGATTCTGACTTTTGACTTTGGGGTATGGTCTGCATAGATAAAACAAAGCACCAGAGTGGTACTGAATAAAAGTTTATTTCAAGTGTCAAAAAAACCAACAAAACAAACAAAAAACCTGAATGCTTAACAATGCATGAATTAATTGACTTTGAGTTCTCTATTGAATCACTTAACAGTCAGCATCCTACACTATTGCATCACCTTAGATTACAATAATTGGGCAAACAACATAGGGAAAAGAGGGCTTTATTTTGAATGCGGAAATTTAACATCTAGACCTGAAACTATGTCAACTTGGTTGTAGTCATGTGTGTGTGTATGTGTTTGTGTGTATTATACAGTATGTATAGCTCAGATTAGTGAATGTAAAAGTGATTTGAAATGATTTCTAAAACACAAATAAATATTTTTACAATGCTTTGAATCTTGAACTGGTCCTGTAGCATTATCATGTAGATAACTGATGCCTTCTCCAAAATACATGTTTGACATGCTTCTGCTTAGAAAAAAAGTAATTTCTGGAGGTTCCATAAACTGCCACCAGCCTGTTGAGCTCAAAATCAGGTCATTTAGTTTCTATTCTATTAAAATTAAGTGTCATGATGAGAACGTGGTACAGCATTGACCTTACAAAAGACTTGAAAATACTCTCCTTGTGGTAAAACAAAACAAACCTCCCTTGTTTCAGACACATTTTACAATGTATCTTAGCTGATTTTAAGCTCCAGTGGCTAACACTGCTATTAATTTATGTCCACCAGTGACTTGTTAGTCACTGCATCTTTGAATGTGTCATTGAAAAGATACATAGAGTAGCTGTTGGATTTTTGTAAAATTAAACATGGCAATACCCACCTGTAACACAAAACTTTTTCAAAGTTTAGTATTTATTATGATTCTCCTAATTATTCAGCATTCACCCGTGCAACGCCAGGTTCTTTTCTCACTGGGAAAGCTTGGTTTGTATTAGATCATGGAGAATTGGTTGTGTCTTTAATGGATTATATTTTATTACACATGAGATGACAGCCACTTGAGAGAAAGACTAGATTACATAAGAAAATGTCATGTGATTCATGGAAGACAAAAATTTCTAAAGGTACTTCATACTCAAGTCTTCCGAGGGTCATCTAACAATGTATAAACTTGGAAAGTTAACACAAGTTCGCTGGCTCAGAACGTAAATGAAGTTAGCCCAAACTCAAAATTTCTGGTTGGTGCAGTAATATTTGGGATGCAATTGAAAATTCGACTTATAGTTTTGTAAATGTAATATGTTATAGAAACGTGTTGTGATATGTGTAAGATGTTCCCTTGGGAGGACAGGGCAGTGACTGCCTTTTGCCCCCTGTCTGCTCTCATTAGTAAGGAGATTCAGCCAGAGTGTAAAACGAGGCCAAGCTTGCATGGGCAGATGTGATTGTTTTAGTGAGGCTTGAAGACTTCTAATGAAACTTCGGGTTATTCTTAAGAAGTGAGAGTTAAGGATAAGTCAAAGAAAATAACCCTCTAATTAGGAAAGAAATGCATTCTCTCGTGGGTGAAACAAACATTTTATTTCATTTATGAAGTGCTTTAAATTGACTTTTGTGGTTTCATAATAACCCGTGAGGATCATCACCTTCCTTCCCCTTAAATTTAAATCCCTTAAATTTATATACTTCAATCTCCAGCGAGGGAAAATTTATTTATTGAAACTGAAATGGGGAGTAAGAACTTTAGTTACAACAAATGAGTCTTTTGGTGGAGAAAAATCTGGAGGGAAATTCACTATTAAATTTTAGGCTAGTCAAGTCATAACTCTTTTTTTCACCCATGGGAATTCCATTATTGCTCTTTAGAAGTTTTTACGCAGTCCAGTAACATGTCTTCATTCAGCTTAGTAGTCGTTAGGGTTTCCTTCGACTGAAGTGCCACTCTGAGTTTAGTCTTTCTAAAGGAGCTACTGGCTATAGACCCTTCATGTTACCTTAACGCATATTTATTCCTTTTCTTTCTGAAATGTTGAGCAGACGACAAGTGAGACAATGAAGTGTCATTCAATCTTCATTAACTGGAAGTAGGTTTCTCTTTTTACACATCCTCCTGTGACTCACACTAAAAGTGGTGTTCTTCCCGGTCCTTAGGCCTTCAGAGATGAAAGGCCAACCTAATATTTCAGAGCATCCATGAGATAACTTTTCTCAGGACAGTGGATCAAGGTGAGGTGGATTTCTGCACTTCTTAATGGAATCGCTAATCACAGTGTTTCTAAATAATGCAAAATTAGTTCTTGTTGAAATTAAATGATATGCATTTATGGTTATTTATCTAAATGGCTGCACAAGCCTCAAGTCTGAATTACCCAAGATGAAAACTGTTCGTTCTTGTGTATTTTAGGGAAGTTTTGAATCAAAGAATTTGGAATTCTTAAAGAACACCAAAAGTTGGGCCCTTTGGGGAGGTTTTCCTGGTGGTTGGTAAAAACTAGTTCTTTTTCTAACATCGGAGAATGTTCTCCTACTGACTCAAGCGCTTGACATATGCTGGTCCCTTGTCGTAAAATGCTGCCTTTCACCTCCATGGCCCAATTCACTTTTCTAACACTTAAGATTCAGTTTATATTCTCCTCCTTCACGCATGAGTCTGGATTCTTGTTATATGCCTTTCTAGATTTTTGCAAATGTTCAAGGCATTTACCACAAATAGCACTTACTCATTTTTTTGGTACATGTGATTAATTTTTAATGTGTCTTCTTGCAAAACTCTAAACTCTGTCTGATTTGCTAACTGCAAACAGTTCCCAGGGTCTAGGACTTTGTATTTACTGCAGCTAGTCAATGCATATTTGTGACTCAAATGTAAGAACAAGTGTAGGGAATGGAACCCTTTCCTTCAGAAGTTAATCGGTGCTTTCCTCATGGTAAGCTGTGAATTTCTTATGGATGATTTTCTCCCGATTGTTCTATGTTCCAGTATGAATTTGTTCTAATCCATGAAAACCGCCCTTCCATTGTTCTGGTAACTCACTCATTGCAAAACTCTGGACAGCTTAAATACGTCTTCAACCTTTTTAACTTCAGTGTAGCTTTACATAGAGTGAACTGCCATCAACGCCATTTTCTGTTTTGTCTTTGTTTTGTTTTGTTTTGAGATTTTATTTTAAAAGTAAGTATTTTCAATGGTATTTGGAAGTTTATACTTGTAAAGAATTTGAGAGAGGTTGGAGAAATTTTCTCTAGCACTTAAAAACTGTCTGGAGTCTCCTTGAGCTTTTCCCACATTGGTGCCAAGATAAGGGAAGGTTTTCCAGGGTGTGGTGGCTCTCGTTGAGGTCTAGGCCCCACGTGCAAAGAAATGATGTCTTAGTTCCAGGCTGGTTTGCAGGACAGAGGAACAGTCCCAGTGGTGAGCTTTGCGCAGAAGGCCTAGAAGAAGAGCGCTAAATAAAAGTCATCTAGATGCCTGGAGCGGGAAGAATACAGCTTGCTCAAATAATACCACTGGCTGAGTTTGGCTTCAGTCTCAGACAAGTTCTAAACTAGATTATTTAAAATAATATTAATAATAATAATAATGCAGTTTGGGAGACTTTTGGAAAAGCAGGCATCACTGGCATTCAGCCTGAGATTTTAAAAACAAAATAGGTCAGCCTGACCTTTATCTTTTCTTACTATTGTTTCTAGACTTATTTATTAAGGAACTATGATAGACACAAAGCCTGGAGCATAATAGAGACTCAATAGATATATCGCATCAACATCCTTTTGAAGGTTGGCCTCTGTTGCACGATCGCCTGTACTTGACTTCTCCATTTCTGCTTGTCCTGACATTTACTCATGTTAGAGACTGTCTTAGGTTGAATTTCTCAGATCTCAGTAAGGAAGTGGGGAAAATAGCATAGAGGGAGGGGAGGGAGTCAAGTAAGAGTGCAAGTTCAGGCAAAGTTCCCTGGAGTGTAGCTTCGGTCTGATCCCAAAGGAAACTCTGAGGGGTGAGTTATGTGAGAAAGCTGGACTTGCACGCTTCTGCGCTGCTCAGTCACTGGCTAATGGTGGTGGGGTAGAAAACTCCCCAGGCCGTTTCTGGCTTTCTACCCTCACAGGTATAACAACTCCAATGGCTAGAGGAGTATCAGAGGGGAGTCTCACGTGTGGAAAGTAAAAGAAAAAGCACACAGAAGAAAAACACAAGAAAAGATTGGAGGGGCTCTGAGAAAAGCAGCAACAGTGTCTATTAGAGAGGTCCAACCCCACACCTCATCTCTATCGAGGCAGTAACCATTTTTGTGCTCGACTGTGTCTTCTATAATTTTGGATCCAGCTATTCACAGAAGATATGCAAGTCTGCTTGTCCATCCCTGATCGTTACTGATTCCAGCACAGCTCTTCAGATATAAGCTGGGGTTGTTTAGCAGGTGATCACCAAAAGTGAGAAACATGGAATTAAGATAGAAAAATCAGAAAAAGATCCAGCATCAAAAACAATGAACTAAGTTAAATGGCCCAACTGCATCTTGCCTCACCCCATCCACCTCATCAGGTACCTGCAAACCCATCAAGCAATTTGACTGGCCTTGGAGCAGAAGTTCTTTAGGTCTTCTGAAAGAGAGGCTGAGAGATTCAGGAGTGGGCATGTACCTAATTAACTGGATCATTCCATTAGAATTTTATATTTGCCCAAGAGAAAAATACACAGACATAGTTATGGCATTTGACCAGCAATACAAAATAGTCCCAAAGCCTGGGAAACAGAGACCTCAGAAGAATCTTACAGGAAAATATCAATGTTGGCGTGCAGGTAGCCTGTCTCTTTCTAGAAAGGTAACTAATTAGAAAGTGTTGGGAGTGGATGGGACAGAAGCAAAGGAATCCAAAACCCTAATAGTATGTATCGTGGCTCAGGTATCTTAATTGTAATCAATTAAAATTGTGTTTTATAAATTTACATGGACCAAAACATAAATTGAAAGTAAAGGAAATTCTAAAACTATGTAGAGGACTGTTTTGTGGCAATTTTTCCAAGAGGGGTTGTTTTTGCCAAGTGTCAACACAGATCAAGGCATATAGGTAGGTAGATAGTGATGGAGGGTGACAGATTCAGTAATGAGTAGATCATTGGGACATCCGTGACATGGCATCTCCATTTGCACGCACTAGGTACCATGGCAACGGGAAAATCACTTAAACACAGGTGAGGGTTCCTGGATCCTCAGGACTCTGGTGAGCAAACTAGCTTCTCCCCACAGCTACAAGGCTCAAATGAGGTCCGTGACCACTGTGCCCTCTAAGTGTATTGAGTTCTGTCTATCTTGGCTCTTTGGTCCCTGCTGATCGCAGAGCCCCACATCACCAGAGCCTTCCCATAGGAAAAGGGACGATGTTGACTCTGTCTTCTGCATCGGGATGACTTAGTATCCGCTGGGGCCAAGGTTCCTTTATGTGATCAGTTCAGAAACTCTCATTTCCTTTTCTATCTGCAAGGCCTAATATTCACTTTTTAAGCAGTTGCTTCCTTTGCGTGTGCTCGCCACACATCTTGCTCTCAGATGTGAGCCGGAGAGTTTGCCGAGAACCTGCCTCCATGCTGCTCTCCGGACTTTTTACTGGAGCAAAAACTCTGAAAGAAGTTGACCACACCTTTTGATGGAAGGGCAAGGAACTAGGTAAATTGTTTGTCCTTATGATAAGGCTTCAGATATTTTGTAATTGGACTTTCATTCTTGAGAGATAAAAGTGCTCTCATAGAATTTAACATGGCATCGTCCATCACTGAGGCATTTTATATTTGCCATCGCCACTTTCCTTTAGATACTTAGAAAAATGTGTGTGTTGTGATCCAGCAGAGCTCCAGGATTTTCCTGTATGTAGAGTTTCTGTGCTGACTTTTACCTGCTGCGACTGACTGCTGCAGGACTGGGGCTTTTATCTCGAATCCAGGTCACAAAATGTCTGTAGAGCTGGGAAATTGTGGGGCTGCCAGGCGGGGGTGAGGGAGCACGGGAAAGTGAAAGAGGGACAGCTACTTCAGTTCATCATCTCAGTGGAATGTGAATGCAATGGGTTTTATTAGTGGTGGTACAAAAAAAAAGGGTTTTTTTGCTGAAAACAAAAGTCTTAACGCTGTAATTCAGAGGATTAGCAAAATAATTAGTTCAAGCCCAGGGTGGTGCGTCATAAAAATGAATTTGTTTTGACTAGATATGGTGGGGTTGAAAGGGCCGAGGCTCAGAAGTCTAGACTTAATTATTTCCATATGTACTAGGTCCAAAAGCCATATATTTTGAGAAAAGGGTACCTGTGGGCTAAAAGTGAGCATGCGTCCTTCTGGCCCTTTGAGCCCCGGAAATAACTAACCATGGCCTCTGCCTCAGGAGCCTACAGGGACGTTCAAAAAACCCATGACAGCATGCCCTTGCCAGAGCGACAGGCAAGGATGCATGGTTTATGACCAAACCCCATTGCAGTATCTCCTATCCTGCACTTCTGTGGAAACTCCCTCTCATCAACCTCGGTCCTTGTTTTACTCATACCCTTACATTGAAAAGAAAAGCAAACATTTTTTAATTGAACAGGGCAAAGGACAGAAGCTTTTCCTAACTCTTCACATTTTCCTGGGCCACAAAGTCCTCACGCACCACCAGAGAGAGTGTTTATTGCAGGGCTGCCTGTGTGATGTTGAATGGCTGCAGGGTATCCCACTTTCGTCTGTGCCAGGGGTAATGCAGCAGGTCAGCTGGCCAGCTGACCCGGGCACAGCTGCCACACCCATGGGAAGACACTTGAGAGGTGTGTCATGCCTTCCTCCCTGAGAGCGGTTATGGGCAGCAGGGCTGAGTCCTCCTTCTTGTACGTGTCACCCCGGATTATCACCAGTTCCGAGGAGCCTGCCGCCACTCTGAATGCTCATGGCATCTGCCTACTGCTGCATTTATTACCTTGGTCTGAAGTCTAACCGAATTATCTCCCTAGCGGAGGCCACGTGGTGTTGATTCTTGTCCCGGCGTGCACCTATTCGGCCTCTTCGTAGTTCACTTCACACAAAGACCAGATGACCGTGCTGTTACGTATGGGGGTGCAGACGTGGTTCTGAGTCCCTCAGCCCAAACACAAATGAGCGACCAGTAACTAACACTTGCCCTTTGTTTCCTAAGGCACACCCTTTGCTTCTCCACACTCTTGCCCTTCTATCTTATACTTGATTATTTTATTCATTTTCTTAGCATTGTTTGTGCAGTTCTTGGTGCTTCCCTGACTCACCCCTCCCTCAGTTTCTGTTACAAATTAATCCCAATCCCATTTCTCTTCCAAATTTATCATACCTGTCTACTTTGTTTATGGTGATTTTTTGTTGTTGGTTGGTTTGGTTTTGTTGAGTTGTTTGTTTGTTTTTAATTTCAATTTTTATGTAAACTTTTTAGTCTTTTTTTTTTTTCCAGGTTTCTGGATTTGAGATTTTCTTTAGAAAGGACTGCCCTCGTGATAAAATTAACTTTTTATTTTCTTCTGCCTCTAGAATTTACTTTGATTTAAGGGAGGAAGTAGCAATCACCTTTATTTACATTTTTGCTTCTCTCAACGGCCGATTATCCCAACATCATTCATTGCATAATCTATTTTTACTCTGCTGACTCAGGTACCATCTTTCTCTTATGCTAGTTTCTCACTCAGATTTGAGTATATCTTTTGATTCCCTTTGTAACTCCAGAGATCTTTCTAACTCTACCAGCACCGAATAGCTTTCATTGTTCTGGCTTCATTCTTTTATGCCTTTACCCAACAAACTACTGAATGCTACTGTGTAACTGACATTCCACAGTGTGTTGGGGATACCGCAGAGACTGTTTTAGTCCCTAGCATGCTTGCTATTCATCCCTCACTACTTTTGTGGATCAGAAGTCATCTGTGAGTCACTTTTGGGTGGTGGTGGTTTATTTTCATATAAATTTTAGGATCAGTTTTCTATGGTCAAGAAAATCCTTTTTGGCCTTAAACGAAGTCACTACTTAAGTATCACGTACACAAAAAATTATCATCGAGTTCCTAAAACCTTGAAAATCTCGTAGAGCTTTACTGAGGTCTAGAAGGCAGGGAGCTTCTAGGCAGAACATCATACATCAAACTCCCTAAAATATTCTTTGGTCATCTCGTTCCCCCAGATTTCACTCATGGTGGTTATTAACAATCAGTCCTTCTCTCCAAATCGCCTTCTTTCTGGTGACTTCAGAGCAATGCTGTTTTCCACTTGGTTTCTGCTCGCTGGTCCGACCCAGCAAGACTTTCATCGCCCTTTTGAAAAAGCCTGTTTCAGGAAAAACAGTGGAACTTCTAGCAAATAAAGTCTTTTATCATTTTAAAATGGTAGTGCTGCTATTGCAACCCACATCCCGGGGCTTAATGATAAAACAGCTGAGTTCCCATCTGAGTGGTGGGAGTCAGCCAAGAGAAAGAAACGCTGTAAGCCACCAGAGGAAGGGGGGATTTCACACATACGCTCACTTGTTCTCCTTCCTTCCCAGCCGCAACACAGTTTTCAGAGGTGATGTTTCAATGGATTATTTGTATAGAAATTATCCCGTTCACATAAAAGCATTGCTTTTATAGCCTTCCTGGGGAGGCAAAGATACAGCTTTAGAATCTTATTCTACTTACTGATTTTTTTCCCTCCAACTTATTGATGAATCTCTTGCAAACCAAAGCTACTTTTATGCAAATCCATATATGAGTGTGCTGACATGGCTGCACAGCCTATTTGGAAATTCCTAGTGGAGTCCTCTGAATTTTAAATCAAAGATGTCATTTGTGAGATCATTGGAACCCTTGGGCATTTAATTAACTGACTTATTTTCCTACCAGGAATTCATAACTGAAGATAAAAGAAGTTACAGAAGAGAGCCAACTTGGGTTTTTTATTTTTGGATCTTATCATATCCAAGCAGGAACAGAGAACAAAAAAAAGGTCTTTTATTTCCCCAGCCCTTCTTCAGATGAAAGTTGTCTGCCATAGAGCAGAAAGGTAACTAAGCTGGAAAAAATAGTGGGTTAGTGAGGAGTTGGGCTAGAGGAGGTAAATGTATTTGAAGAGTAGAGCTCAGCTCTTGCCTGCCCGGTTTCGGGAAGCAATTTTCCTCTTCACTAGAGTTTGATTTCTAAGGAACACGTTTTCTATGCAAATAGCTCACTTGCCCGTTCCCTCTGAGAGTGACTTCATTATAGCAAAGGCTTTCTATGACATCATACTGGGGTTCTCAGTCAAAGCGAGGACAAGAAATGATATATCCCTGCAGAACAAAAACGCAGGTACTAAGAAAAGCAGAGGACCTCAGAGAGGAAGCTTGGCTTTTCTCCCAGACATTTTGTTTATCCCCCAGATGGGCAGCATCTATTTCTGTGGCTCCAGCAAGGAAGTGAGAATCAGGTTTTACTTTACATATTGCTGTTCTTACATGCACGGGGTTTAAAAATAGAATCACAGGAATTGAAAGGACTTCCAGGGAATTTTTTGTCAGACATTCCCCTATTTCACAGTGGCCCTTCCTGAACCCTTAATCCCGTGTATCCTGTTTGCCTTGACGCTGAGGAAGAGACATCCCACGGTCAGTTCAGAGGCCCATGTTGTCCAGGGCGGGAAATGGCTCCCGGCCAAAGCAAGGGCATTTGGCCTAAGTTGGTGCTTCTTCCACCTCAGCAAGCCAATGTGAGACTTACTAAATTCATCTTAAATCATAAAATCTCAGCAGAAAAAGAGACCTTCGCATGTCATCTAAAACAGTGGTTCCCAACCAGAATTATACCCCAGGCTGGTAAAATAAAGGATTTGTCTCACTGACTCTAAACACACAGGAGAAGAAAGTTTCAATGAGAGAGGGCAAGAGGTGATAAAAAATTCACCAAGTGGTCCGACAGTCGACGTCGTTAGACCTGTGGTTCACCTAAGCCAGGTTGAGTCTGCTCATCACATCAAGTGGGCAGCTCATTAAACGTGCAGATTGCTAGGCTGTCCTTCTCCTACCCTAGATCCTAATTCAGGAGCTCTGGAGTCCTAGCATGCTCCCCTGATTTTAGAATTGGTGCTAAACCGATGCCCCTAGCCTGGCCAGTGTAGGAAGGCTTTCTGCACATCCAGCATGTCTCTGTTTCAATGCCTCTCATGATGGGAGAGCTGGGGGTGGGGAGGCCCGTTACTCAGTGAAACAAACCATCTCTTTTTCAAGCCATTCTTCTTCTTATACAATTCTTCTTTGTACTAAGCTGAAACCTACCACTCCTTGCGCTCTTATTCGGTGGTTTCAGGTCTATGTTTAGAACAACAGGCAGCAGACGTGTAAAGTCTCTCACAGATGGTTCAAATATTTGTTGATCAGATGTTATGGTTCCCCTCCCCTTCTTAGAACACAACAGAACAAAACAAACCACAAGTCTCTGAAAAGGACCTGGACCACTCTCAACCAGGGCTTTTGAGCCCTGCATCTTGACCCATGCCCCCATTAAATAGCTAACTCATAGCTCCTTTGCAATTGAAACTTCCTTGCTCAGAATGACTCTGCAAGTGCCTTCCCTGTGTCACCTTGACTGGGTAATCAAGCTCACCTGGGAGCCTCGGCTGTGTGCCCCACCCCCTTCGGCATGGAACGTGCTACCTGTCAAACCTCCTGTATAAAATCAAGAGGGAGCTTCCCCCGGGAGGTCTTGTGGCTGTGAATGGTGTCAAGTCAACATTGCTCCTACTTAGTCCTTGTAAGAAACTCAGGGAAACATGAGAAAGAATAAGGACACTGCATGGGGGGAAAGGTAAAGAAGATGAGGGGCCCACTTACGTCCTTTCCAAAGAATCGTTTCATAGCTCCAAAATGTAGAGCGTGCTTCTCAATGTTCATTCTTATTTTCACAAATGCCTACGGTCAAGCGATGCTCTCGGAGGTCAAACACCACTAAGTTGAACGTTAAAAAACCAAAAACCCTTGACTAAAGACATGTGTCTCATTAAGTGCAGTTTATTTAAGGAAGTTGGCTTCAGAGGTCAGGCTCTTATTTTACAATGATACTGTTTCTCAGAGTACATTGAGAGTCTTTTTCCCTTTGGATGACCTTTGGAGACAGTTTATAATAGAAGATGTTTATACTATCAATTTATAACTTAAGCCTATTTTTGGACTAAAATAGGCTCTTCTAGACTATTCATTCGCCTGCTTTGTTCATCAGTTGGGATTCCAAGCAACTTTTAGCTAGTTTCAGCAGTAATTCTCTTCGTAGAGCAAAGATTCGTCACCCCTGAAGTTATTCCAAGTAACAGCCCACAGATTGAAACCAGCTTCCCAGGCCGTTCTCAGTCTTCCCACCTAAGTCCTCACCTCATCTTGCCAAGCTCTTCCCCTGTGATTCCTTCTGGAACACACTCTCTCCCAAGGTGGCATTTGCTCTGCTTGAAACGTTTGGCTCCATTCTCTCGCCCACCTGCCTTCACTCATCTCTTAGGTCCTGGCCTAATCACCACTTTGCAAGGGAAGAATTTGACCATATGGCTCCAGCTTTCATCACCTAACTTTTATTTCAGGTTATCTTCTGAAAACATATCACCCCACCTTCCGTAGGTCACCACCAGCTTCACTGCTTCGGGTCTGAGTGGATGTTAGAGCCTGAAGGCTTCCCTCGCTCCTGCAGCGCCCCCTGCGACCTGAGCTGAGTTACAAGTTCAGGGATGAATAGCACATCCTTGTACCTAGCCATGTGTCCTCATAGTACCTGTGGGAATTCCATCATAACAACCACCAGGCAGCATGGGAAATTGCCCATGTTGTTGTCTGGTGGCTTGTTGTTATAGGTTAGCTCCTCGGGGACAGGAACTGTGTCTGGTTGACCTGTGGACCGCTGCTAGACACCTGGTACCTGCTCCGTCAATGATTGCTAAATAAATAACTAAATGGACATATGAAAGGATGGAAAGGTTGGTCTGAAGAGAAGCTTGAAGAATTCTGGATGAACAGAATCCATCTTGCCCCTCCACCTTTTGGGTGGTTTCTAAGCTTTTTCTCAAAGGATGGTTACATTAGGGGTCTCCCATCTTGCTGTAAGGTGGTGTGAATTGCTTTTATTTTTAAAAATTTCTTCCCAGCAGGGACACTCCTGGGGAATACAGACAGTGAATTCCCCAAGCTGATCTGGGAAAGGGGCATCGTTGATGTAGTTTCTAGCCCTTGAGACGGAAAGTTGTCCTATTTTTCAGTTAGCAGATGGGGTGGGAATTTTGAAAGCTGATCCAAACCTCACTCTTGGCATCCCTGGCCTTATGAGACATTGTAAAGCTCCTATCTCCTGAGAAAGTGGGTTCACTGGAAGCAGCATCACATCGGGGCTGGAGGCTGACATGTCACATTCTTTCCATTCCTTCATTGCCTAAAAAATTTCTCAGCTGCGTTAAAAATCTGGTATTTTCTCACAGCAAGTTCTCTCCCATCAGCTCTGCTTTTCTTTCCAAGGAATCACATTCTTCTTTGATGAGCCCAACATTCTTTCAATTGTGTTCTACCGTGAGTCATAGGGATCACCTGCAGGCGCCAGGAGATACAGAGCTGGAAAATGAGCCTGTGGTTCTAAACGCTTGGCTTTACATCGCAGGTTGTGACTAAATGGGCTCAGGGCACATTTCAACTGAAGGCTCTTCCGCATTCTCTTTTGTGCAACTTTCCACCACCTCCACCCAGAAAACTGAAATGGTGCTTGGGTCTTTCCCATTTATTCATAACTGGTATCTCTCTTCCAAAGTGACTTCCACACAACATTTTCTCATGTTTAAGGGACAGTGCATTTACAGTTTAAGTTGACTTAAGAGAAAGACGACCCATGAGGTAGAACATAACATATGGAGACATTGCGATTATGGTGGAATGAGTCATTTCTTGGGTGACTTTTGAGGATCAGTCTCATTATTTCACAATTTCAGAAAATAATCAAACCTTATCATACAGCTTCAGTTTTACTTTTTAGCTCTTCTTTTGGGGCTGGCCAACATGCACACTCAAAAGAGTATAGGAATGTCAAATGCCATAGGGTGCTTTGTTAGATGACCTTCTTGTACCCCATTCTTTGGCTTTGTAGTAATTGGCATAATTGGGTATTGTGGTTTTTGTTTATTTACTTTAAACGTCTGCCTCCCACTAAACTGTAATGTCCGGGAGAACAGAGGCCATGTTATTTTACCACGCTCTAGAACAGTGCCCCGTACGTGTAGGAATCCATAAATAATTGATAAATGAGTAAAACCAGTTATTGGTTAGCATCTACTTGGTTGAAAGCAAGCCCATAGACTTTCCTCTGCACCCCTACAGTTGTCCTGTGGCAGGATTAAAGGGGGCCCACAGAGCTCTGTTGAGGATCTCCCCCATACCCTCTTTATGTCACCAAACTCCCT
Organism: Hipposideros armiger; assembly: GCF_001890085.2. NCBI lineage: Eukaryota > Metazoa > Chordata > Mammalia > Chiroptera > Hipposideridae > Hipposideros > Hipposideros armiger. The sequence goes on from NW_017731356.1 coordinate 4,300,745, forward strand.
GAGGACTAAACACAAGAAAGTACTGTGGTCAGAACTGAGTGTCTGCTTTCAACTAAGAGTCTTGAGGGCTCCCCACCATGTTATCCCACTCTTTTCACCTCACACTGCCCCCTATATTCCCTGCTTGAACCCCATCTCTCCTCTCTTCCCACTCAGATCCCCTAAACCCTTCTTCTGGCTTGTGTTCTTAGAGTTGAGCCTCAGGGGGGGTCTCTTATCCAGACACCCTCTTTGACCATTGCTCTCTCCATTAGGCCATCCACTGCAGCCCGGGCCTTCTTTAAAGACACCATTTCTACCATGACCCCTTCAAGGGAAGGCGACCTTTTTCTCAAAACCCTTGTGCTATACTGCTGGAGGTGATGTGTATGTCCTTGGTTCTCATTTCTTCCTCTAAGTATTATTAACCTCCCCATTACAAATTCCCTGAAAACACCTGCCATTAGATTCTATACACATCACCCACATATCTCCTAAGCTGCAGGTCTCCCTTTTTTCAATGACAATTTTAGCCTCTAGCTCACTGTGTTTTGCTCCAACCACTACTCTTGTCAGCATTTGTGATACTCAACATCCCCAGAGGTAGTCTATCCTGTACTTGGTCTCCCTGTTCCTTGACCTCATTTCCGGAGCTCTTGACCTCTACCCTACCTCACCTCACTATAGAACACCCACTGTTATACCCTAGACCATGTAATTTGCAAAAACTGAACCTCCCTCAAAACCCTGTGATCCCCACTCTTATGTTTCCAACTCAGTCCCTCTGGTAACCCTCCTCTGCTCTTTGCGGAGCCTTCTCTGATTCACCCTCTTCTCTTTTCACTGCCTGTTATCTCCTCCACAGCCTCTCTTCCCTCCTTACCCAGCTCAGTTCATTGGTTCTCCTCATAATCACTCCCTCAGATATACTTTCAAATTTCTTGCCCCTTTAGATGTTTATATTCACCTGGCTAAATCTAATTCTTCACCCATTTTTGTTTATATCTGAGCAGCTGAATAGAGCTGGAAAAAATATACAGCTAGGCAGACTAGTCTATTTGAAATTCATGAGTTCTCACCTCAAATGACATCATCACAGTGTTCTTACTAGCAAGTCACTCTCCCACTTTTCTGGGATCTTTAATTCATACCTTTTCCTCTGTCTTCTAACCTTCAACAACCCTACTCTCTCCCCCTCTCCGCTTACTACTTTGTTTGATATTTAACTGAGGAAATAAGAACAATCAGAAAAGACCCTCCTCATCCTGTCCCACCAAACCTCCGACCTCCCTGCGCTTGCACCCATGGGTTCTGCCTCTCTTCCTTTAGAAATGGATGCATTTCCTGTGCCCTGTGTGAGATCATCCCAGCCACGTATGCCCTGGATGGTTCCTCTTTGTTTCATTCACACTGTGGAGGATTGATTAATGCTTTGCCATCTTTAGAGAGAACAGCCTTCATTATGAGACCAAGACATCAAATCCTGAAGGTTTTGGCAAAAAAGAATTCTGGGAGGACGTAGCTATTTAAGGAGGGGTAGCGGTTTAAGCTGAGCTGGCTTGACAACACAACTTTCATTTCCCCCTTGAGACTTTGCCATGTTTATTCTTGCAGCCATGACCTTGCCCTGTATTCAAAAGTACATTGTTCCTTTAAGACTTTGATCCAAGGACTGACAAACCAAAATCAATTTTGGTCTTTTCTTTGGCATAACTGAGAAAGGCCTGATTGTCCCAAAGGTATTTTACCAGGAACCAAAGAAAGATACATTGATACAATGGGGCCCAACTTGTGTATAGAAAATTCTTCAGCTTTTGTCAATAATAGCTCTTTGCCTGGTCCCTCCAGGAATTTGGTGGGCAAGGCAGAGAATTAATCCATGTGGTCAGTGATGGATGTTGAGTCTCCTGTGCCTCCAGGTGCATATGGGAGAAGGCCTATCACACCAGCCATTTCATTCACTGGACACATGCTAATTGATTGCATCCTCTGTGGATGACAGTAGCGTGTTAAAGATATGCAGAAGTGATCAGGGTTAAAAATGCCTTAGATCATAAAGTGTGATGCTCACAGTATATTTCCAAGTCAGGAATGTTTCAGCCTTAGTTTCACACTATTTCCCATTCTGATTGCCAATAACAGGTTTAAAGGCAGGAAGAACCTAGATGGATGAGATCATCTAGTACTTTGGAATGAATACGGAAAAACACATACCTTAGTGCATGCCTCGGAGGTCAGAAAGTCAGTACTTGTTAGAACAAGCGAAGAAGGAAAAGGAATTCCCAAAGTCTTGGCAGAAAATATGTTCGGCCATCAGGAACTACGGTTCTGGTGGTTGTGGCATTGTATTTCACCCTATATTAAAATACAGACATTGTTTAGAAGAAGAAGAAAAAAGGTAAGCAGCATAATTAGCCCCACAGCAGGGAGATTTGTGCGTTGGAACCTGAGATTGTGCCTGGAAAGAAGCAAGACATTTGAGATGCTGCTCTCAGGTTGCTACTGTTTGCTACTGTTTTGGAAAGCTCCTTCTGAGAACCAGAACACTGTAAGAGGGCTTGCTGATAAAGAACCATCAAACAAAATCAGAAACCCAGAACGAAGTTTAAATTTTAAAGGAAACCTGTCACCCCACCTGGAATGTGCGTCAAGTAAGAGGGCATTCTTGCCTTTATCGATAGCTATACAGAAAACATAAAAACCTAGGGAGTCCCAAATTGAACAGCATAATTCTCCCCTGTCATTGTATCCCTCATGTAATATCTGGCAGAGGATTTAGGACATCACAAAAATGAGAGAATCTTAATCTGTATATTCTAAATATGAATCAGCTCTGATAAGAACTGCCAAGATGCTAACTTTATCTTAGTCTGAGCACAGAACCAACATGAAAGGGAATGTCAGCAGGAACATACCATGAAGAGGTGGGGCCATTTATTTGCTGTTGAGTTTACCTCCGGAGCTTCCATTATAAGAAGGGTATTGATAAACTGGAGCATGTACAAAGGAAAATAATGAGAGTGATCAGGGACTTGGGGACAACTCATAAAAGAAGCAAGTAAGGACAATGAGAAAGCTTGACCCCAAAAGAAAAACAGGAAGGAATGACATGAGTCCGTGTTTGAAGGAATGTCATGTGAGAAAGGGAACAGACTCGTGACAGGGCAAGTTTTAGACAGGCAGATTTAAAGAATTCTCTAATAATTCAAACTTTGCAGTTGTGGGGGATTAGCATATGAGGTAATGGGCTGGAAACGATCAAGGAAAAGCTGTCATGGATGTTACAGCGGGTGGGGCTTTTGCCCTGGGTGCAGGTTTGGTCTGGGTCACTTACACGGTTCCCTCTCTCAAATTCTGATTTTTTCCCCCTCCAACCACTTAACTCTGGCACAGACTTTACTTTAAAGATATACCTACCTTGTGAACCAAATAAACCCACCTGCTCCATGGGTGACATTTATTTTTTTATTAGAGAACATGAATGTGGTTGGCAAAATAGCCTTCTGTGATGACATTTTTTTTAAAATTTATACCATTTTATTTAAGCCCTGGTAACCTGTGTCTTTTAGACCATATTTCACAATTCAAGTTCTTGAAATTTGCTTTTAAAAAATGCATGTGATTGAGGAGAACATTAGGAATGTTGTAAATTTGAATTCTGAGTATCTTATTTTTCTCCCCTATGTCTTTCTGTATTGCAGATCCTAATACACATTAACAACTTTTAAATTGGTATACATTTATACAGTAATTCATACATATGATTAGAGTCAGACTGCCTAGTCTAAATTCTAGTTCTGACACAAATACAAACTAATAGTACTGCAATGAACATGAGGGAGCAAGTATCTCTTCGACATAGTGATTTGCTTTCCTTTGGATACATACCCAGAAGTGGAATTGCTGAATCATATGGTTGTTCTAGTTTTAATTTTTTTTTTAATTTATTTTTTTTATTGTTAGTTTCAGGTGTACAGAACAATGCAATAGTTACCCTTTTTACCCTC
>NW_017731356.1:4310721-4321633 GCF_001890085.2 Hipposideros armiger
TTAACAATACCAATATAACCTATCAAAAGAAGCCCCAACTAAAAACAATCAAAATAAATAAAAAAAACCCAAAAAACGAAAAAAAACAAAAAACAAAACACAAAACAAAAACCAATAAGGGAGTAAAAACAAGAGATAATCAGTTTCAATCTTGGCTTAAGTCCACCAAGCTCTCCCCAGGTTTTCCTCTACAATACACACACCTGCTCTGTGTCTTGTGGGGGCAGAGCTAACCGCCTTAATATAGGACTATTGAAGATGAGTGGAGTTATGAGGTATGATTGGTAGTTATTTTTGTTTTGTTTTGTTTTTTTACAGTCAGTGTTATTTCTGCTCCTGTCTGTCCAGAGTCACTCAGGTTCCTGCGCGGAGGACTGGATGTGCGGGTGCTCTTTCCACTGGAACTGTTGGAGGGTGGGGGGTGGGGTTTTCAGAGCTGCTGGAAGACATTCCTGTGCCACCTGCAGCCTTTTCTCATGTAAATTACTCAACCCCCAGGGAGTTGAAGCACCTTTGTTTTGGCTTATTTCTCTCTTCAGAGATCGGTTTTCAGATCTGGTCGGGAGGGGGACAAGGATTCTAAGGGAGGGTGGGAGTGTGCACTTTTCTATGCAGTTTATCTTCCCTATCTGGGATAAAAGAGGATAAAAAGAAAGAGAAAAAAAAAACACAAAAAACCCCCCCAAAAATGCCCCTTCCAACCAGGCACCCCTGGTTAAGCTGCTTTCCTCTCCACCACTGAAGTGGGTGGGCTGCGTCTCCACGCTTCTCGCTTCCCTCTTCTCCTCCCGGTTTGGGATTTCTGCCCCAGCCACTGCGCCCTGTGAATCCTGATGAACACCAGGCGGGACGGTCAGCACCAGAGGCTGAGCGCGTCCAGATGCTGCAAAAACCGTCTGCCTTGTCCTGGATACCCGCAGCTCTGCAGCCGCGCGAGCATACAGACTATACCCGCGTTCTGCTTCGCGCCGCCTAAGGGAGAGAGTCGTGAGCCCTCCGATCTACTGAGATCCCGCGTCTCAGCCACCGTGGGCGCGAGCAGTCTATGTCTCCGTTTACACGCCCTCCTCCTCCGATCTTCGTTGCGCGCGGCCCGAGGATTCTGCCTTAGCGCGTGCGGGCCCGGAGGACAGGCAAGGGAAGTTTCCGATCTGCTGAGATCCCCGGACTCAACAGACCGGGTGCCGCCCGTGTCTCCACGCGCCTCGCCTCCCAATTCCCGAACCAGTCGGGTCTGCCCACCTCTAAGTAGTCCACGTGGGAGTCCTTTTGCTGCTCAGCGTGTTTAGTAGAGTTGTGTTTTCGCTGCCAAAATTGCCGTGGTTTCGCGAACTAACTCAGTGACTTCCTTACCACGGCCATTTTTCCTCTGTGATGACATTTTTGAAGGGGGTATTCTGAATTTGAATTGTGCTCTCATGCTACATTCCAGGTCCCAAAGACTTCACTGTGGGCAAAAGGAAGTAGTTGATGCTTTTGCTCAAAGAAAAAAGATGTTTTTTCCCTTAAGGGTTGGCGAGCATTCGTGCACTGAGAAAAAGGGCATAACCAAATAAGGTTTTAATATCCCTTTGCACTCCAATATTCTACATTGAAAATATGTCTATAGACCTCATGCTTACTTCCCCATAACTAATTCAGATTTTGTAACATAATACTATATCAGGACTCAAGTTTACTTTTCTAGAGTCTTATAAATGATTGATTTGTTTTTTTAAAAAAAACTTTATATACTACTGTTCTTTAAAATATTCTGTATGGCATATGCATTCATTCACATATATTCAGAAAATATTTATTATCCTATTATATCTGGGAATATAAGCATGAACAAGACAGGAAATTCCCCTGTTGTCATGCAACATCGATTCTAAGTGAGAAGAGACAGAGAAAAAAGCAAAGTACTTAACAACCAATATGAAGAAAAGTGAATGAAAGACAGATGGATAAATATATGAATTTGTTTAGCTAATTCCAAGTGCTACGTAAAAGAAGCATTATAGTGACAATGTAAGGACAGCTAATGTAGAGAAGGTGCTCATGCTTCCTGGAGAAGATAATGTTTGAATTGAAACCTGAATGACAGAAAGGGAGGCCAGTCATGTGGAAATAGCAAGTGCAAATGCCCTGCGGTAAGAAGGAGACTGACTTGTTGAGTAGCAAGTCTGTGGTGACCATAGGCTAGTGAGCACGAAAGGGGAAATTGGTGGTAGAGCAGACAGGAAAGCATGCAAGGTCCAGATCGTGAAGATTCCTGTAGGCTTTCGAAAGAAATTTAGATTTTATTGCAAGTGTATTTGAAGTCATTGGAGAGTGTTAGGGAAGAAAGTAACACAATGGGATTTTCTTTTTGAAAGAATCTTTTGGCTTCTGTGTAGCCAGTGGATTGAAAGGAAGCAAGTGAGAGCCAGGAAAAGGGTTAGTAGGCCACTGTTGGACATAGACATGTACAAACAAAAATAAATCAAAATACCCTAATAAACATGTTAGGCCAGTTGTTAACACAATTTAACATAGTACTGTACTCATAGAATAAATACATATTGGTTGGTGAATTAAGTGTCTGGAACTGAGGCCAAGCTCCTGGTTCTTTCCATGAACTGCGCTCTTTATATTTGACTCCGATCAATGAAATTTTAAGCACTATGTACTTATTCATATTTGGAAGACTCAAGAGACAGTCACTGCCTGTGAGAGGAGTAATATTCCAAGTAGGGAATGTGTGTGTCCCCAACAAGTAGCTGTTCAAATGGAAGCAAATCCACAGGCACAGAGGTGACAGAAGAGGTTGGTGGGAAATGTAGCAGGAAAAGGATGAAAGGTTATGGTCCCATAAGCCCCCTGCTACTCGGCTGCCTGTTGGGCTAAAGGCGGTCCATGTTCTGTCCCAATGTCGCCTTTGAAGAAAACAAAAACACTACTATGAAGAGATATCTGCACCCTATGCTCACTGCAACATTCTTTACAACATCCAAGATATGGAAATAACCTGTGTCCATGTATAGATGAATGGATAAAGGAGGTGTGGCATACACACACACACACACACACACACACACACACACACACACACAGAGGAATGTTACTCAGGCATCAGAAGAAGAAAATCTTGTCATTTGTGACAACACAGATGGACTTTGAGGTTGTTACGATGTGAAAAAGTGAAACAGAGAAAGACAAATACCATATGTCTCATTTACATGTAGAATCCCAAAAACAAAACAAAACAAAACTCATAGATACAGAGAACAAAATGGTGGTTGCCCGAGAGGAGAGGGGTAGGGGGTGGGAAAAAGTGGGTCAAGGAGGTGAAAAGGTACAAACTTCCAGTTGTAAAATAAATAAGTTACAGAGATGTCATGTAAAGCATGGTGACTATAGTCTATAACACTGCACTGCATATTTGAAAGTTGCCAAGAGAGTAAATCTTAAAAGTTCTCATCATGCACACAGAATCATAACTTTGTATGGTGACAGATGATAACTAGACTTATTGTGGTGATCACTTAGCAGTGTATAGAAATATTGAATCATCATATTGTACACCTGAACTCATATAATGTTATATGTCAATTTTACCTTAATAAAAACATAGATGAAATAGTATTGAACTGAGGCAGAGAGGAAATTATGTGCCGGTTTCAGAGAGAACATTTCCATTGTTTTTGTCCTTATAGACTATTTTCACGCTCGGTCCTGAATTGGGCAGGGCTGATGGGACTTGTTGAGGCAATATACCAAATTAGTCCCACTGAGGAAACTCTGGAGAGAGGCCCCGAGCCCAGGAAGCTTATCTAAGTGACAGGACACTTAGAGGAGCAAATGGAGCCCCTTGCTTGCCACTGGGGACATCGCAGCCCAAATGATGATAATTAGAAGAAGACTTGTGCCTTTAGTTCCAAAGAAAAAAGGAAGATTTAAAGAGTAAACAAGTGAAAATCTGAGGTCTTCATTACCAGGCTTGAACTTAGGTGAAAATGAAAGAAGATGTCATGAACACCATCAGAAGTTCAGAGATTTCTTACAACGGTAGGAGAATACACAAGGGCTGTGCAGACACCTGCCCTACTCATTGGATTAAAAATGACCAAGGTCACACAAATATTACAGGAGCAAATAACCTGTCTGCTTAGCTTTAAAGGAAGAAGACGTGGAAAGATTTTCGGCAGCTGAGTGAGCCCTGAGGAGCCCTTTTCCAGCCTATACAGCTTCCCTTTTATCACCGTCATGGCTGAGGAGGCATAAATGATGCTTAGCAAAGCCAGACTCACACAGACATTCTCAGTGCAATGCACAGTCAGCCAAACACGTACGTTCCACTTGCTTATGGTCTTAAGAGTTCATAGACTATTCATCTTCTCCACATGGACCAGCTAAGCCCTCCCCCTACAAATCCCCACCAACCTGCTGTCTCAGGTTGGGTCCCACAAGAAGCAGACTTCAAGACCGGGTAATGTGCAGAATGTTTACCTCAGGAAGCCCTAAAGCTCAACTCCTGAGGAAGGAAAGAAGGGAAAGCAGGATTCGGCCGAAGAAGTGAGGTCATGATACTGACTCATGACAGCCTCAGTCCACTTCACGGGCAGCTCTGGTCCAGGATACCCCTGCAGGGTTGTCCTGAGTTGGGCCAAGGTGGCCAGGACTTCAAACTCACACTGATCAGTCATTGGATGTGGGCCACCCCGGGAAAGGTTGCGACCCTTGGGCAACTCCCTATAGCTCAGGCAGTCATCCCCTGAAGGGGCTGACAGCTGCAAGCTGGTGCCAACAGCATCCCAACAGCTGGAGCAACAAACCCTCCCGTGAGGGGGGTTCTGGACAGCACACCACACTGTCCACCACCTGCTCTCCATGTATTTTCTAAGTGTGCAGGAAACTCCAGGAAGTAAGCCTGGAGTTGAAGTTGGAACCTCACAACCTTTCTCAGCGCAGACATTTTTCTTTCCCATAGCAAGAAAAGCAAAATGGCTAAGCACGAAAAGTGCTTTGATGCCGAGTACCCTGAAGAACTGAAGTAACAACAGCTTCTGGTATGGCAGTCGTGAGACAGAGCTAGAAAAGTTCCCCTGCCTCAAAACAATGTCTTCCCTTTGTCTCCAAAAAGTATTCATGCGTTTCATTCAATCATTGACTTCTTATTGAGAGTCTGCCATGTGCTCAGCGTTACACAGCATTTGGGAGAAGCCAGAGACATACAGGACACCGTCTCCAGCTTTGAGGACACTGTGGTGGAGATGGGAAGGTCAGGAAACAGACAAGGGCAGACAGCAGCACTCGTGCACTCACCTGCATGCTCCCAGGTGGCCGCGGTAGCATGGCTTAGCAGAGTTTTACTGAACTACTCCATGAAACTGGTCCCATGACTGAGGTGATGCTGGTCAGCACAGCTTCATCTCCAAGCATCAGTTTCCGCATTTTAAGAATGGATCGCCACACCTGCTTACAGGTGCGTTGTAAAAATGAAACAGGGCAAGGGTTGTAAACTTGCTTTGTACATCCTAAGGAACAATGCAAATGTTCGCTGCTCCTTCCATGCCTGGCTCTTGTGGGGGGTTCACAGAAGGGAGAGAAAAGCTGGTGAGAGGGAGTGGAAGGAGTCAGGGATTTCCAGGTCAGGGTCTTGAATTTTTTTAAAGATTTTTATTGGGGAATTGGGGGGATGGGAACAGTGCTGGGGAATTGGGGAAGGGGAACAGACAAGTTGCTGTCGTTTTGTTCTTCACTCTAGTTGTGGAGGATGTTGCTTCACTGGCCCAAGTTGGCACCATCATTGCGCTCTTCCCGGGCGAGGCAGATCAGTCGCCGGCTTCTGGACGGCCGCTCACTGCGGCTGCTGGCCGCTCACGCTGGCTGCTGGCCACATACGGTAGCCCATGGCAACCCACTGTCACAGGGGCTGCAGCCTACGCCGTCGCCAGAGACTCGCGGCAGCCCAGCTCCAGGTTGAGCTGTTGTTCAGCATCTTAGCTGTGGAGGGCGGTGTCACTGGCCCTCATATGTGGGATCTGAACTGGGGCCCTCTGGTGTCCCAAGCCAGTTCTTAAACCATCACGCCACTCGGCCGGCCCCTTGAATTTTTGAGCAAAGGCTGTGAGCGGCCATCTGTGGCACAGCCTCTGCCATCTGTCCTGCATGATGTACCATTGGTTTATCTGAATGCCTGTAGAAAGCAACACCGTCTCTTGGGAGTTCCAGGCCATCAATCCTGCTATCTGTAAGGCCCACTAATGACACAGCACCGGGAATAAAGCTGAGTCAAAGTTCCCGTTATTGGGCTTGCCACCTGCAGTACGCAACACCCTGGGGAACTCAGGCCATCTCAGGACAGTCAGAAGGGGTCAGAGGAGCATCTTACAGGATGTGGACCTGGGTTGAAGGGTTCTGAGAAGGATTTAAGGAAGCTGGAACCAGAAGTGTTTTGTTTGTTTTTTTCAGGACTGATTAGCTTATCTTTATGTAGAAGGCAAGAGGGTTAAATTGAGGTTTAGGGTTGGGATGGATCAAGTAGCAGATGACAAGGGGGAAATCTTGGGTCATTTTTGCGTTAGCACTGTGGCCTTGTATCGGTCTTGTCCAGAACACCAGCAGCGTAGCCCTATTTGAACAGTGTACCTATTCCGTGAATGCGTTTGTGATTTCCTGGGAAGGCCCCTGGCTCCACACCTTGCACAGATGTTGTCATTTATGCTTTAGCTTTTTCAAATCGCTTTGTAGCAGAAACTGGTTTCTTCATGTTCATTTAACTGCACCCTGAGTAATTATCTATCCACACATTTGGTGGCAAAAGACAAGAACAGATGTAGGAGTTCTGGAAACTTCAAGGAAAAGATTCTGTCCAGGGGCTGGGTTATGTCCATTTCACATTTTTAGCTCCCATTAAAAAGCTGACTTCCTCAAATCAGGTATAGATTTGACAGAACCATGTATTCAGCAGTGGTGGACTTGTCCTTTCCTTTTTTCAACAGTGGCATAAAATGTCTGGCTTCAGGGAAATCGTCACTGATTAGAAAGTGATTCAAGTGCACTGCCATAATACTTACGTAACTAGATCGCTGAAGTCTTCCCATAGAGAAACAAATGTGGCTCTTTCCCTTTTAGCCTGAAAAATAGAGCTGACTTCCAGTACTATGGTGTGACTTGAGTCATCCAAAAGACAAGACTTGGAAAACATTTATTTAAAAGAAGCCTCATCATATGAATTGTTCTGTTATTGTAATCAGCACTTCCATCCACTTTCCTTTTTCTTTTGTTGCCAGCTTTTCTGTTTGATTGCATCAGAATAACCGTCTAGACAACTCAACTATGATGCATCTTAGGAGACAGTGTACACATGATGCCAGAAAAAAACTTAATTAGCCATACTGTGCATTACAATGCCATAGTTTAAAAAATCATGAATAGAAAAATCATTGGCTGCTTACATACCAGGGAAGATAGTCGGCTGTCAGTTCATTTTCCTCAAGGTTATATGTTTATAGGTTGTGATTAGAAAGTTCTCATCCACCTTGCTGTCTAAAAGTATGATAAACGATGACCTACAACAACAACAACAAATTGTTGTAGTAAAACCAAGCTAATTTGAACTTGAAAGGCATCTTTCGAAAGGAGGAATCAGGGCTAAAAGAATGGAATGTAGGGAAAGCCAGCTCTTCCATCTGCTGGGAGCTGGTGGCAGGGCTGGGAGCGTGGAGGCTCTGCGAGAATTGCGTGGAATCAAAGTGCACGTGATGTTGAGTTCGCGATGGTAGCAGCATCTTTCTCTTTCCTCGGGTCCAGAGTTCTTAACCTTGGCTGTTCATTGGAACCACCTGAGGAATTTCCTAAAAAGACTGGTTCTCGGGCCCCATGCCCAGAGATGCTGATTTAATTGGTCAAGAATATGGCCTGAGCATCAGGACCTTTGAGAGCCTACAGGTCACTGCAGCCTGTGCCTCAGCCTCTGCTTCATTCTGGTAGCTTCCTTTGCCCTGAGGCCAACGGTTCAGTTCTCAGCATGGAGCACAGTGCATGACAGAAGGGACAAAGGTGGACTTCTCAGGGCTCCTATTGGTGTTCATCATCCTCATCCTAAGAACAGGACAAAACAACCAGGAAGAGAAGCTCAGGTGCAGCTGGAAGTGACTCCCAGACAGTGGCACCAGAAAGTAGGAATTTGTAGATATTGGGGGGTGGGAGGGAAGGGGTTACTTTTCTTTTAAAACTTTATACACTTAAATATCCAAAGAAATTGTCCTCCTGGTGTAAAAACTGATAACAGCTTAGAAAGATTTTTAAAGTAATTCATTAGTTTTGAGGAAAGGTCTTGATGTAAGTTGTTTAAAAAAAAAAAAAAGTGTCAGTTGCCTTCAGGTGCCTGTTGGCAGCTGGGCTCTTACCTTCCTGGGCTAGAGACTTACTGGCCTGTGCATTTGATTCTTGTTTCTCCTGTGATGTCACCTTTTCCAGCCGCCCATTTGGAACAATTTTTATTTTGTTAGCCTGTCCTAGTCAGATCTGAGGCCTGAGAGATGGAGGGAAGGGGTGGAGGGGGAATTTTCAAGACCTGTGGTCCTCCTGGGCTCAGGTCCTGATCAGGGTGCTTGCAGAGACACACAAGGAATGGAGAATGAGTGAGTCACAGCCGCGCTAAAACATGTTAGCCCGATAACCATCACGAGGATTTCCTGTTTGCCTCTGAGGGACACAGATGAGGTTTGTTTTTTTGTTTTTTTTTCTTCCTCCTCTTCTTTTGCCCATTTGTGTTGCAAATAACTTCATAGTGTTCTTTAAACCCTGTCAGAATGCTCTTGCTCTGTTCTTCCAAATACAGAAGTAAAGATGGGCTGGGTGAGCTCGACACCAGAGACGTTGCCCCTCGTAGAGAGAATTGCCAGGCCTCCCACATGGAGCTCCTGGGATGGGGACGATGACTTTCTGCACGTCTCCCGGATGGGAGCACCCAGAGGGTCAGCAATAGGTGGGGAAAACTCGGTGACAAAGGAGACAGAGTCAGTGGCAAACTCAGAGGTCCAGGAATGGTAACTCTGACCCATCGTCATGGTCACTGAGTGACGCAGCAAAAGGATCCACACAAAGCTTTGCTCAATCTCTTGAAGCAGAGTTCTCAGATGTGGGTGTGTCTAGGAGTCTCCTGGGATGTTTTCATCAGGACAAAATCCCTGTTTGAGCGCACAGTCCTGGAATCTGTGTTTCTAAATCACTCTCTCTCCCAGTGACTTTGATACGCTTCGAAAAACATAGCCTTGGCTCACATTCACTTTCTGGACTTAGTCACCGAACATGTTGAAAATCACGGTGTCTAAAATGTGGAAACGTAGCGCTAAGGTTGACATTGGGGATGGCTTGTGTATATGGTAGAGGACAAGTCATGGATGGGAAGAAAAGAGGGGAGGAGGAGCACACAAGTCAGCGTAAGAATGATTGCAAGGTATCTGGACATGGGCATTCTGACACCCACGGAATATCATGCACAGACCTTCAGGTCACATGTATGTACGTCCACCATGCCCCAGCAATGTAGCAGGTCAAAAGCTAGATGATTTAGACTGCCCTGGGTTTTTAAAATGAGATTCACATACCATAAAAAATTCATTTTAAAATGTACAGTTAAATAGTGTTTAGTAGGGGCGGCCGGTTAGCTCAGGTGGTTGGAGCACAGTGCTCATAACATCAAGGCTGCCGGTTCGATCCCCACATGGGCCATGGAGTTGCGCCCTTCACAACTAGATTGAAGACAACTACTTGACTTGGAGCTGATGGGGTCTGGAAAAAAACACTGTTCCCCAATAAAACCTTTTTTAAAAAATAGTGTTTACTATATTCACAAAGGGGTACAATTATCAGCATTACAATTTCAAAATATTTTAATCACTCACTAAAACACACACACAGACACACACACACACACACACAAACCCCTTATACAGTAGTAGTTACTGCCCAACCCCACCTTCCCCCCATCCTGGAAACCACTAATCTACTTTCTGTCTCCATGGGTTAGCCTATTGTGGAAATGTCAGATACATAGGATTGTATGGTGTGGGGCTTTTTGTAACTAATTTCTTCCACTTAGCATAATTTTTCCAGGCATCATCCATGCTGCAGTGTTATCAGTGCTTCATTCATTTGTATGGCCAAGTACTATTCCAAAGTATGAATAGACCACATTTTATTTACTCATCAGTTGATGGGCATTTGGGCTATTTCCACTTTGGGGCTATTATAAATAATGCTGCTATGAATATTTGTGCACACATTTTTTGTGTGGATATGTTTTCATTTCTCTTGGGTATATGCTAGAAGTGGAATTTCAGTGTTCTATGGTTATTCTACGTTTAAATTTTTAAGGAACTGAAAATAATTTCCAAAATGTCTGCCCCCTTTTACACCCCACCAGCAATGTGGTCAAGTCCCAATTTCTCCACATCCTTGCCAGCACTCATCAGTTTTTTGTTGTTGTTGTTGTTTTTTTATGTATAACATAACCACATTTATTTAAAAATGTATTCCATTATCAAAGGCAAATTTCAATAATGCAAAAACTGCAATTATATTTGCAGCAGCCTAATATGACTAAAGTCAATCTATGAAAACAAAGATTGCAATGTCCAGTTTACACAGTAGTAGGATCATGATTTTTTTTAAAAAGAACCTACACATTTTTTAAAAGGCAAAAATAATGGCATAAATGGTAGACAGTTGTCTTTTTTTTTTCTTTTTCTTTTTTTTTATTGTTAGTTTCAGGTGTACAGAACAATGCAATAGTTATCCTTTTCACCCTCACAAAGTAACAACCCCCCTCCCCATCTACTACCCTTCCACCCCCGATATCATGCTTATCTATTACAATTCCATTGATTCCATTCCCACTCTCTACTCCATGTCCCGTGACTATATGTATATATAATTATAG
>NW_017731356.1:4323394-4331177 GCF_001890085.2 Hipposideros armiger
CAGTGTCTTATAGTTTTCAGAGTACAGGTCTTTTATTTCTTTGGTTAAATTTATTCCCAAGTATTTTATAGTTCTTGAAGCGATTGTAAACAGAATTGTTTTCTTAATTTCTCCTTCCAATAGTTTATTATTGGTATATACAAATGCAACTGATTTCTGAGTATTGATTGTATATCCTGCTACCTTACTGAATTTGTCTATTAGTTCCAATAGCTTTTTGTTGGAGACTTTGGGGTCCTCTATGTATAGTATCATGTCATCTGTGTATAGTGACAATTTTACTTCATCCTTGCCAATGCGGATGCCTTTTATTTCTTTTTCTTGTCTGATTGCTGTAGCTAGAACTTCTAGGACTATGTTGAATAAAAGTGGAGAAAGTGGACAGCCTTGTCTTGTTCTTGATCTTAAAGGGAATGGTTTCAGCTTTTCCCCATTGAGTATGTTAGCTGTGGGTTTATCATATATGGCCTTTATTATGTTGAGATATCCCACTATTCCCGCTTTGCTAAGAGTTTTTATCATAAATGGCTGCTGTATTTTGTCAAATGCTTTTTCTGCATCTATTGATAGGACCATATGATTTTGATTTTTGTTGATGTTGTGTATCACATGAATTGATTTGCAGATGTTGAACAACCCTTGCTTGTCAGTCTTTTTTATTACAGCGATCTGGTGGATGTGAAGTAGCAGCTAATTGTGGTTTTGATTTGCATTGTTCTAATGACAAATGATGATGCTGGCCATTTGTCTATCTTCTTTAGAGAAATGTCTGTTCAAATCCTTTGTCCATTGATTCAGGGCCTTCCTTATCTATCTATAGCAATGCATAGCTAACGACTGGCAATCAATTATTATATTGAAAAAGGAGGAAGGAAGGAGGCCTCTCCTGAAGCATTCTAACCTTATTCTACTCTTACATTGTTATCCTGGGTGGATATTATTTCCTTCCTGCCACTAGAGGGAAATGTGAACATTATTTTTTTCTTCCTATAACCAGAGAAAATCTCCCTGAAGTAAAGGCCCTGCCCCCACTCAGCTAGAGCCTGTTTCCCCTGGAGAGCTTCAGCACGAGTCACATTTTCACACGTCCTTCAGCCAGGCTCTTAAAAAAATAAAAGCACCATCTTAATAATGTGTGAAATATCATAAAACATCATGGCTCTGTTTTGAAAGTTTTCATTACTTTCTCTCTTTAGTCCTTAGAAATCGAATCCTATTATAGCTGCTTCGCCTACACACACACACACACACACACACACACACACACACACACGCTAGCAAGAAGGTCTTTACTCCCTTTGTGCTGTATCCTCTTTTCAAATATAAGGCTGGGAACTCTGAGGGAAAAAAAAAGACTGTTTTCTTTCCCAGGGATTTTTACTTACAATGAACAGCATTTAAAATACATCAACCTAAGTTTTGGGAGTTTTTTGTTTGTTTTGTTTTTAAAGATTTAAGAGCATGCGCTCTAACCAGCTGAGCCACCCGGTCGCCCATTGGCAGCTCAGTGGCAGCTCACCTCAGGCGCAGCGCACTGGCCCATGTGGGAATTGAACCAGCAACCCTGTTGCTCAGAGCTCACACTCTAACCAACTGAGCCACCCGGCCACCCTCAAACTAAGTTCTGAGACTGTGTTAGGGTTCTCTAGAGAAACAGAACCAATAAGAGATGTGTATGTATGCGCACGCACATGTGGGAACCACACTGTGGGGATCTGTTGTGTATAAGAGGAGCAGCTGGTCGCCTTATAGGTAATACTGGGAATAATAAATAAAACATACATTAAGCAGTAAGGTATTATCACCTTCGAAAACAGGAATCGAAATGGAGGTAGACAAAACAGAAGACAGCATTGATGGTCAGTGTACATGACACCAGAGACCTGAAGGAAGGGAACACCAGAGAGGCAAACATGCTCACTTTTTCCCTGCCACTAATGGACATTTCCTATTCGCTATACACTGCTCTACGTTTATATGCATTATTTTAATCTTAACAACCACCCTAGGAAGTAAGTACTACAGTTATCTCTTGGGGACTGAGTCGCAGCCATATTAAGGAAACGTAGGTAAGCCTCCACAGCTAGTAATTTGGAGACCTGATATCTGAATTCGGTTAACCTGACCCCAATAGCTGTGTTCCTATGCCTGGGGTGTAATGCCTTCTATTTATAAAGAAACTTTCAGGACAGAAATCAAAGGGATCTGAGACTGGACTGCCAGAGTGCTCCCAACTGAATCCCTTTCTAGAGGCATTCTCTTTAGTGGGTAGAAGTGGAGAATGGGGGAAGTCAGGCCCGCAGTTCCGGTGTTGTTTCATCCTATCACTTTCTTGTCAAGCTCTTAGTCTTGGCCTATGATATGGCCGAAGTGATCAATTACTTAAGTTCTGGGCCTCAGTTTTCTACTCCATACACTAAGCTTCATGCTTCCCACTAATTGGGTCTCTGTTAGGGGCAAATCAGAGGATTTGCAAAATTTGGGAGAAATTGCAAAATGAGAGATTTTGTAAAATTCTAGCATAGTTTCTTTCTCTACTGTCTCATATGCCCCACCCCCAATATCCATTCCCTCAGACGTTATTATATGAGACCATCTCCAAGTAGGTTGTATAGAATTCCCATGTTACTTGAAGATTTATGAGAGTCCGCTAAAGTTCCAAGAGCTCTTTATTTAGGTTTTGGTGCTTTCCCCAGGAAAGGACTGATTCAGAAAATAGCAAGCACCAGGAAACTGTAAACGGGGATAGAATCCTACCTGTCTCTTCAGAGAAAGACACTGTGTTATTTCTCCCTGTCTATCCTGCCTACTCTTGGTTGTTCTCTCACAACTACAAGGTTTTTCATTTTGCAATTTGGTAGTGATGTCTTTAAGGATCTAGTTCTCAAGCTGGAAATTCCCAACTTTGAAAGTGTGATCATTTCCTATTATTACTGGTTTTATTTTGCAGTGCCCTGAATCTTCCCAAGCAAAATTAATCTTGTCCAAAAATTGTATCTTTGAAAACTTTATGGCAACCTGCTCCCATTTTTAATATCTGAAAACATCCCAATATATTGCAACACCATTGGTACCCATTGCTTTTCAGTCTTAACCAAAGAAGGTCTTTCACCATTTCTGCATGGTGTCATGATGGTTAACTTTCAGGAAGCAAGAAAAGTACATGGCAGTGGTGAATTATTAATCAGGTTCTTCATCACACGATACATGTGGAATTGCTGATGTTCTAGATGAAGTAAAAATATAGAGTCAGCTTTTCTTTTACTAATGATTATAGGAACTTCTGATTCTTTTGGACTTACTTTCATGGGAACATTTTCCTCTGTCTTGCTTTCTCTGTTTTTCTTATTTGATTCAGAAATGAGAATTGGACTTTTTAGTAGGTGATTTCTGCTAGGAACCTGTGGGAAATTCTATATTTGGGGGTGGGGGGTGGGATAGTATTATGTATTTGATTGACCTGAACTGAGTTGCTGTATCTTGATCTGAGAGTATATCTGGCAGAATGCATTTCTGTTGGGGGGTGAAAGTGGGGAGGTGTCTGTGAACAGGGTCCGAATGCAGAGGTGTTAGGCTAGACAAAAAAAAAATCTCACCTTCTTCAAGCAACAGCAGAGTATTTGAACCCATGTCATTCTTGTAGGAGGAACCACATGGATCTGCTAAGGTGATAGTGTCTTAGGTCAGGTTCCCTGGAAGTAGACCCTGAGACAGATTTTTACAAAGGCCATTTATTGAAGAAATACTCTCAGGAGAAGTAAAGGAAGGGATGTGGGTGGGATAGGGCAGGGAAAGAAGGGGAGGGTTTGATCTCAGCTGGGACTAGCTTCAGCCTGTGTCCTACAAGGAGTTTAGGAGTATGATCATATCCCAGTTAGCCCCACTTTGAGGATAAGGGGCCAGTACTGTGCATTCCTGGTCTGTAGCCATTGGTGGCTGACAGCCTGGGGGAAGGTGGTTTCTCTCAGAGGGCAGTTCCCTGGAAAAGGGGCAGCTCGGTGATGCGCAATGCTATTGGGGGATGGGTGCACCCACTCAATGAAGGGCATCTGGACAGGGCAGCGATAGCATCCACTACAGTAAGAAATGTCTTCCCTTTTCCCCCATTCTCTAGCTCTACCCACTAGAGTAAAGAGAATGCCTCTATAAAGGGATTCAGTTGGGAGCACGCTGGCAGTCCAGTCTGAGATCCCTTTGATTTAGGCCCTGATACTTTCTTAAGAATTAAAAAAGGAAGCAGATCAGTTCAATTGCTTTTAAAGAATTAAAATGACACTTTTTAAAAAAAGATTTTATTGGGGAATTGGGGAAGGGGAACAGCCAAGTTGTTGTCCTTCAATCTTAGTTGTGGAGGGCGCAGCAAACTTAGCTCCAAGTCCGGTTGCCATCTGGCCGCCCGTCGGCAGCTCAGGGCCACTCAGCTCAAGGTGTCGTACTCAGTCTTAGTTGTGGGTGGGCATAGCCCACCGTCCCATGCAGGAATCGAACCGGCAACCTTGTTGTTAAGAACGCACGCTCTAACCACTCAGCCACCTGGCCGACCACCGGCAGCTCACAGCAGCTCAGCTCAAGGTGCCGTGTTCAATCTTAGTTGCAGGGGGGCAAAATGACACTTTGAATAAATGGTTTTCTAAGTTGTCAGCCAGAGAAAGCCTTAGTTTTCAATTGCAGTTGGAA
Organism: Hipposideros armiger; assembly: GCF_001890085.2. Taxonomy (NCBI): domain Eukaryota; kingdom Metazoa; phylum Chordata; class Mammalia; order Chiroptera; family Hipposideridae; genus Hipposideros; species Hipposideros armiger. Next base: position 4,328,072 of record NW_017731356.1, read on the forward strand.
TCTTTTGGTTTGCTAGTAATATGTAGTGATGTGCTCATAAGAATTCCCAAAGCTTTAAGTTAGGCTTATTTCCACAAAACAGCAAGAATCAATGGTGTGCAATACATATAATTTTTCTTTAGTCTCCCCCTCACCCCTGACAGTGGGCATGGTGGAAGGAAAGAAGAGTTTTAAAAGCAGAAGTCACAGTAGATGCAAAGCCATGGAATGCATAGAGCAGTGGCAGGTCAGCACGATGCTCATTTGGCTGCTCCCCAGGGTAAAGGATAAAACGGAGAGATGAGACATCAGAGGTGAATCGACAACCAATTTGTTTGGGAAATGGGACTTATATTGGGTTGTTGGAAAAGTCAGGACGCATTTTTACAACAAAAAACGTAGAAAAACTATGTCATGGCTTTTCCGACAACCCAATGTCATGTTTGGAAGTTTGCCTTATAGCATGACGGTGATGGGAAGCCACGGAAAAATCAAAAAAGGAAGAGGGTGAGCACATTTCAAGCCAGGCACCCAAGTAGCCCGTCACATGGTCCCTGATGTAACCAGGGTACCTTTCGTGAAATGAGAGCACTTCTAACACCCTGACCCTGGAGCTTGGCACGGCATTGCACTCAGTTCTGCTCGGTAACTTGAACTTGTGGTTATTAGAAGTAGGGAGGGGAGATTAAGGAAGTGGTGACATACAGCACGGTGATTATAGTTAACAGTACTGTAACGTACACTTGAAAGTTGCTAAGACAGGGCATCTCAGGAGTTCTCATAACAAGAAAAAAATGTGCAACTATGCGTGGTGATGGTTGATATCAGCTAAACTTATTGTGGTAATCATTCCACAGCATATACATTTATCAAATCATTGTGTTGTACCCCTGAAACCAATACAATGTTATATGTCAATGATAGATCAATAAAAATACATCAAAGCGCTCCTCTCTTAAAGCAAAGATGTCCATCCACCTGAAAGTGACAAACCATTCACTCAAGGGCCAGAGGCAGATTTATTTGTCTACAAAGTGTTACACCATGTGTGAGAGCAATTTTGAATGAATGGTTATTGAAAGACAGGCAAGTTAATGTCAGAATCTCCATGTCTGGGTTATGTTAAACTCCTGAACTATCTGGCAATACCAGGCCTGTTTTAATTAATTGCTTGCCGTGCTTAAAACACATTAGCTGTAAAGCCTCATGTTTTTGTAGCAGTTAAGAGAGCATGTCTCAAGTACGAGGGACACTGGTGTGACTTATTTATGGTATGCACATCCCGAGAGAAATAAAAACGTGTGTAAATAGTAGAGTGAAACATAAGCAAGTTGAAGTGGTAACCTTCTTATGGAGTTGCTCTGTAATGTCATTGAGATGATAATATTTTCCCCTCCCCACTTCAGCTATCCTGTATAGAACTCCTTGAGTAACATTCTTTTTTTTTGGTGTGTGTGTGTGTGTGTGTGTGTGTGTGTGTGTGTGTGTGTGTGTCATATAAGCTTTATTTAGGGTTATTTTGAATTAAGACCAAACAAAATACGATTTTATTTATTTATTTATTTTTAAATCAAAGGTGTTAATATTGGGTTGTTGGAAAACTCATGACGTATTTTTTCCTATGTTTTTCATTGCAAAAATGCGTCATAACTTTTCCGACAACCTAATATAATTCATGTGGAAAAAATGTATGTCTGAGACAGCAGAATACAGCTTAAGGCTACAATATGGTCGGTCATTTTGAACTTAACTACAAAAGGGCCCAGCTTGTCATTAAGTCTTGGCTTAAGGAGACACTGTGTTGTGAAATGCAGCCATGTGTTAAGTAAGAAAAGGTTTCCTGGAATCAGGAGTGTTGATAGGCGACAATTTCATGTAAGTGTGTCAGTTAGATGAGAAATGATGTGCACTCATCAGGAATGACTATTTGGAAATGGAAGTCTAACCAGACACAATGCCGCTTATCATTTTGAAGACGTAGCTGAGAGACTATGAGTCAAGTTTTGTGAAAACCTAAAATCTTCGGGGGTATTGCTTTTAATTTTTAACAAATGTGTCCATTGCAACTGACATTCGATATTGCATTCATTTCAGGAGTACAGCATAGTGGTTAGACATTTATATAACTTACAAAGTGGTCCCCCCCACCCCAACCCCAATAAGTCTAGTACTGGGGTGGTATGTTTTTACTGCAGCTAATGGGAACACAAATTTGAATAATACCATCTTGTTTTTCTGGTGGCGATGAATATTTTATCATTACTAATAACATTTAAAAGAGACACAAGGAAAAAAAATAAAAATAAAAGAGACACAAGGAAGTCTAGCAGACACCCATCTGAAAATAACTTTTTCTAATGTGTTAAGAGTAGTCTGGAAAGATTTGTGACATCAAATGGTACTCCTGGAAATACAGCTGGAACTGGTTGTGAATAGTAGAGTGAAACCAAAATCCGAGGCGGCATTGTTGTACAGAAATCATTCTGTGCTAGAAAGTTGAAAATCTCACCAATCATGGATGTCGTCATTAGCTCATGAGTTGGATCTGCTCAGGTGCCACAGCCACAGACAGTGCAATCCTTTGCTCAGGGAACAAAAATGGTTGACAGCTAATCTATGGGACATACAAATAAGGGCCTTGGTCCTTTGTTACATGTTGTGGAAAACAGTTTTTGATTTATTGGGGAAAAACCTGACTTGTTCATGTCACTCAAAGGAAGTGCTAGAAATAACTTATGGGAAAGGTTAGATCAAAACTTGGCCCTTTTGATTGTGGTCATGAACAATGGGAATATTTTAAATGTTTTCCTGCAGGGACATTTATTAATGGTACCTAAATATATTATTTAATTTGCTCCTTCCTAACAAAACCATGTCTTTGGGAAACTCATTTGTACAGGAAGGGTATGACTCACATTCATGTGCTGAAATTGATCTCTGCTCACCACCCCGCCTCCAATGACAGTGGTGGCCACACATACATACTGTCCCCAAATTAGGGATCTGAATGATGAATTTCAGAAATGATTTTCTCCCTAACAAGACATGAGTCCATCTGGCCCCCTAAAAAATATTTACAACATTATTGATTATATTCCCCAGACTGTCTTTTCTATCCCTGAGGCCA
>NW_017731356.1:4332052-4362290 GCF_001890085.2 Hipposideros armiger
GTAGGCTTCCTTTTTGTTTTATTGATGGTTTCTTTTGTTGTGAAAAAACTTTTAAGTTTGATGTAGTCCCATATGTTCATTTTTTGCTTTTACTTCCCTAACCCGCGGGGATGTATCAGTAAAAACATTGCTCAGGGTAATATCTGCAAATTTAGACCCTATATTTTCTTCTAGGAGTTTTATGGTCTCAGGTCTTATAGTCACTGTAGAGGCCTGACCACCGTACTGTATATCAGAAGCTAATGTTGAATAATAATGTATGTCAACTATAATTATATATACATATAGTCACAGGACGTGGAGTAGAGAGTAGGAATGGAGGAGTCATTGAAATTGTAATAGATAAGCATGATATCAGGGGTGGGAGGACAGTAGATGGGGGAGGAGGGTTGTTTCTGTGTGAAGGGTAAAAAGGATAACTATTGCATTGTTCTGTACACCTGAAACTAACAAAAAAACAAACAAAAGTATATTGCCAAGTGAGAAAAAAAAACAAAGAAATGGTTTTCTGATATCCGACTTTTTGAAAATGAACTAAAATTGCCCACCTTATTATTCACAGTGAATATTGGTGTAAATGTAGAGCTGAGGAATGGTGCTCTGAATAGGAGGCTAAATTCTATAAAATGCACACCCCAAAGTGCAATATGAGAGCTGACATTGTCAGGTTTCCAGTTCTTAGTCAAAGATCTCAACTACAAAATTTTAAGTGCAATCATTAAAAATTTCTCACACACACACACACACACACACAGAAACATATATATATCTTAAGCAGGATTGCTGGAACACACACTATAGGTCAATAAAAATAGACACAGGTTAGACACAGGATTTGGCCTATTTTGACATGTTTTTATCTGTTTGTGTTGGCTGCCTGGTTCCTCTTGGCTTCTAAGTTGTTTCAACGTCTGGTCCATATCGTGAATCTATTTTGGTAGCACCAAGATGCTTTGATTGGTCATGTATACTTAGAAACTGCCTTAGCTTCTTTCTGGGGAAAGATGGAAGATGAAAAAAGATGGATGGACGAATGGATGGGTGGATGGAGAGAGAGATAAATAAATAGCAAAAATGGATTTCAGCTTTAGATGTGCAGAATACACAAGCTGTTCATATTTTTTATGTCTCTACTTCACTGCTACTTTGAGCTCACGATTACACCATAGAAAGGGAAACTTAAGCTCAGCCAATTTAAGATGACTTCCCTTTTTCTGCAGAGCTGTGGCTCACTTCTGAAGAATTCACATCGAGCCACACGTGGGCTTGCAAGAAAGCATCACATTTCCCCACAGGTTTTTACCGAGACTCCATGGTTCAGCCTGGTCCTCAGTTATTAGTCCATTCAGGTGGCTGCAGAACTACCCCTTCCTCCTGGGCAAAGGCTGGTAATTCTCCTTACAGGTCTGGGCCCCTTTATGAGTTATGGGGACCACTTTTCTGCTGCCAGGCCTCCTGGGACGTGGTGGTGTTGTTAGTTGTCGGTGGCACTCTCTTGTTTTAATCCACCATTGTCTTATTTCCACTCCACAGAGGTTCATGGAATTAATTAAAGCCATGACTAAAGGCTTGCCTGTAACTTTGGAACTTTCAACAATTCGACCAGGTTTGACTTGGACTGACTTAAAACTTTCTGGGGGGCTTTGCTTCTCTGGTTCTGCTCCTTCTCCTGCAGCGTATAGATCCTTCTAGCCCCCTATATCTCTCAGGGGTCTTGCCACCTCTCTGGGACTCTTTCCAGAAAACAGGGTGTCAAGCCTCTCTCTCTGGAGTCCACCACTTCCCTGATTTCATCATACCTGCTCTTCCTCCCCCACTCCCCATCCTGGAGAAACTTTTTCAAATGTAGAGGAATTTTCTCCTATATGTTTGCTCTTCCTACATTTTAGATGAACCCAGAACTGTCTCTTTTCCTCAGAGAGCTGAGGATTTTAGGACCAAAGCAAAGAAATTGTTCTCAGGAGATTTTGACTTTCTACCCTGTCACATTCCGCCACCAAGGCAGTGAACACAGAGACACGAATTGGGTAAAAGGGGTTCGGGTGGGAGGACATAGGAATGGGATGGGAGAGCAGGGAGGAGAGACAGATGGACAGAAGGACTTGCAGGACATAAGAAAGGGAAAGTTGAGAACTACTGTTTTGGGGAATTGTATTTAAAAATCACTCCAGGGGCATCCCAGTTTCGGGTACCCCCTCTCATAAGAGAGCTGTACTTCCACTTCAGTAAAAATTTTTGCTTCTCTACCTCTCAAATACATAAATAAATAAATAAATAAATAAATAAAACCACTCCAGATGCTTCTGGAGCTTAGCTCCTATAAGTAATGCTGCAGTGAACATACATCTTTTCAAATTAGTGTTTTTGGGTTTTTTCGGATAAATACCCAGGAGTGGAATGGCTGGGCTATATGGTAGTTCTATTTCCAATTTTTTTAAAGAACCTCCAGCTGGTTTGAATAATTAACTCGTCAAAATACAGATGTGACAAGTGCCGGGGTGAAGGTCCTCACTGAACTTCTCTGGAGTGTCCGTCTGTACACTGAAGCTCAATTTACTCTGCAGGTCTGTTCCAATGAAGAGGCTGCAGATGCCTCACTCGCAACCTGCCTTCCTTGCAACCAATTTCTTTGAACACTGTCAAGTGCTTTTTCAGTCCATTATTCATTTGACTTCCAACACACAGTCCTTAGTGGACCTGAGTTGTCTCATGAAAGTTAACTCTTTGCAGTGTTAGTCCTTTCCACCACCAGATTCGAGCTGTTGAACCATTGTGAGTGTGGTGATATTTCTCCATCCTTCTGCCCACTCCACATTTAATGGGCATCTGCTATGGGCAAGGAAGTGGGGGTACAAATAAGAATAAAATGTCACTGCCTCCAAGCATTCAGTCTATTGAGGACAGCAGATCTCAACAGAGACACTTACAAACAACAACAGTTACTACACGATGTGATAAAGGTTCTAATAGAAACTGGCAGAGGGTTTTAGGGGATCTTTGAGAAGCTGTACTTTACTTTGCCTTCCCTACCTCAAAGCTATCAGAAGAGTCACAGAGCCAGTGTTTCTATCTCAAGCCACCACTAGGGCTCCTGTTTACTTCTTTCCCCAGAAAAATCGCAGCCACCCTGAAGATCTTTTATCCTTGTCAGCTACCTGGTATCTGTCCTTTGTATTTATTTAACTTTGAACTTCAGATGCAAGGGATCGAGTTCATCATGCCCATTAGCTCATGGGTCATGGAGCAGCCCTGGCTGGCTGCTCAATAGCTGGCTGGCCACTTGTGAGGCTAGCCGGAGCCAGGAGTGCGTGGATGTGGGAAGAGTAGCTCTAAATGAGGAGATTAATCTCTTCTGTGACACACTGGTAGCTTGCTTGATTCCTTGATTTCCTGTTTTATTCCACAAAGACTGGAGGTGCTGAGAGTGAGTCAGATACTGCACTCACCAAGGTCGGCATTCATCCTTCCTGGGTTGTCCAGGGGCTGTGCCTTGAAACAGCAGAAAAGAACACATACCTCCCCAAACCAAGGAAATTCAACTGCTTTTGACAGAGGCTTTCATTTCTGAGAGTCTGGAGTGTTTCTAAGCAGAAACAGATTGTTCAGGGCGTTCTGGAGCTGGGCTGCTTGGCTTCTCCGTTTTTGCCAGGCTCCCATTTCTTCTCTCTCTCTCTCTCTCCCTTTCAGCATCACCCTTCACCCTCTGAAAATTGCCAGTTTATGTTTTGTGCCACATTATGTCACCACTCTTCCCCCATGTGAGTTAATTTGGTGACATCCATTGAGGAAATAAATATTTGCTAGAATGCAATGTCACTTCCTTTTTGACACGTCATGAAAAGTATAGCTAAATGAAAATGAAAAGTGACAAAACAGCTTTCAATTCATGCACACTTATCATATCATAGTTACCTGTTTACATGGCTCTGTGAACCTGGGCTCGGGGGGAAGGAACATGGGCTGTGGAATCACATCAACGTAGCTTTACTTTAATTCCCAGAATAGTGACGTTTAGAAAAGTTTTTTGGTCTACCTGCGTTTTCTCATCTGTTAAAGCCAGGATTCATGGTGGCCTTGTGTTTTCTGTGTCCTGGGGACACAGCATCTCCCTCTGCCCAGCAAGACCCTCTTTCTCTCTCTTTTTTACTTAATCTGAATCCTACCCATCCTGGAAGACCAAGTTCCAGTGACTATTTCCTTGGTTGCTCAAATCCACTATGATCGCTGCCCCCTTTGAACTCTTTAGAGTAAACAGATACTCTCTATACCACTCACTTAGTGCTTAGCCCTCAGGTTCTTTGTGAAACATTATTTTCAAGGAGAAAGGAAAGAGCTAAAAAGATAGCTTTTCAAACAAACTCTTCTGGTTCAGTCCTCCTCCTTCTATGTTCTTGATCTTTCAGAAGTAAAATACACTGCCCCGGTACTTCTTAGATATTCCATTGTAAGGTCTCTGTCTATTTATCTAATTCTAGTTTGAAAGAAAAGAAGAGATAAAAATTCTGTCCGACATACTGCTCCACCAAGTCTGTGAACTCTCTGATCTTGGCCACCTTCCCCATCTCCCACGGGACCTGGGGAATGACGAGGTTTCCCACTAATGACTGAGATCAGCGTGACCACTGCTGCTGCCAGGCAAGAAAACACTAGGTAGATTTCTCAACTGCAGCCTGGACCCTTTAACCCCCACAAGACCCAAGTTGAAACTTAGGTATTTTCATCCCTTCTTGCCTCCAGCCGAGACCTTCTCCAAATCGCTGTTGCCATTGCTGTTTCCTTGCTCCCAACACTTTGACCAGATCCTGGAGTGATTCAACCCGGCCATTCAGAAGCTCTACTCCATTGCAAAGCCCTTGTCTAGGCGGCTGACCACTTTTTCACACGCGTCCGCATCTGGTCTCATTCTACTCTGCCTGTTGCACAATGAACTTGAAATATTGTGTTCTCGTTGAATCAGCACTCCCAGGGTGCCTACTTCTTACTTTCAGATAAGGTCAAGTGTCTTTTGGATGACATTGAAAAGGATGTCATCATTCTATTACCCCTAAATGTGTAGTTACCTTTCATTCTGCTTATCACCAATGAGCTAACTTATTTTTCATTGTTATGCTTGGCTAGCTGACACAGCTTCTGGGTCATTTCTATTTCTGTCCTGCAGCCTGAGCAGATCAGGTCTAATTTTATTCTTCCTCAGGGATCTAGGAACCTGTTAAGAACATGGCATTCTGCAACATGTCTTTGCCCATTGCCACAAATGTTGCATTTTCTAGAATAGTCTCAGAGTCTAATATTCTGTGTAAGCTTTGCATGCACAATCTTATTTGTAGGTCCCACTCTGAGGTTTGGAAAATAAGGTTCTCAGAATCTGATTCTTTTTGAGAAACCTCCTCCATTCTGTGGTTCTAGGCAGAACCACAAAACAAAAACTAAAAGCCTATACATAAAAAAAGTGTCAGGCTGATTAATACAGATAAGAGCTTCATATCATTGTCAGAGCAATTTAAGGTCAGGAAGGCAAGGAAATATCACTCCGAAGTGATAGCACAGCCAGGCCTTAGCAGAGCATTCTATGCATTCACATTTTTACAGTAATAAACTTAACATCGCAAGGGACTTGTTTGTTGTCTTGGAGTTGGAGGCCCTTGATGGTCTGCAGGAGGATGCTGTCAGCCTGTGTGTCTGCTTTCTGCGGGCCTGCGGCTGAGTCTGTGCTGGCTGGCGTGGCCCACGTGGGGCGGCCAAGAACTTAATCAGTAGGGACCATGTGCTTCCAGCTGGCATGAAGCAGAAGCAACAGGCAGGGGTGGAGAAGCCTCTAACATGGCTTACTCATTGGGAAGGTGAAATGCAAGGTCAGTCACCCTCCTTTATCCCCACACCCCCATCCCCACTTCCTCTTTGCTAGTAAATCACATAGCACGCAGGACTGGAGCAGGAAAAGGACTGGAAGCACACAGGAAAGGAAGTTAAAAAGGCCTAGGTCCTGACCCTGCTTCTGGTGGGTCCTGCAGCTCCTGGGCAGTCCCTTTATATCACTGGACCTCAGCATTGCCACCTGCAAGAGAAGGTGATTGGAGTATATGGTGGCTTTTTATGCTTTTGAAAAATAGTGGTAGTCTTTTATCAGTAACATCTTAGATGAGCAGGGAAGTTTATCTTTCCCTCCATAGAGTCTGAGGGCGTCGCGTAGCAGAGCCTGAAACCACTGGCCTCCATGGCCCCAAGGTGACTTCCAGCTCTGACAGTCTGTAAGGAAAAATATGTTTCTTTCCTTCCTTCCTTCCTTTCTTTCCCCCCCCCCTTTCTGTCTTTTAACAAGGAAATATAATTTCATTCTACTTTTCTGATGTGAATAAAAGGAAAGGAAGTATGGCCTAGGGCATGGTCATGTGGTAAGCAGCTCACTTTTGCTCTTCCGGCCTCATGAGGGTATGAGAGCAGACAAGAGGTAAAGGGGAGTGCTGTATCTCAGAAATAATCCTCCCTCCACTCTTCCATTAAGCAACAAAATAAAAACAAACAACCATAAAGAAGATAACAGTATGTCTCCTGACAAGGCACCAGTCCCTCCTCTGCCATCCCACCGCCATGAAGAAGTCCAGGGAGTCCATTGTCCCCCATTCCTAAACACTGGCAGGATTAAGACGGGAGATAGAAGTATGGTCGGAAGGGAAGATGGAGGAAGAAATGGTGGGGTTTGACATGAGACGCTACCAAGAGGGCAGGCCTGGGTGTGGACTTCGGAAGGTCAGCCTCTGCATTCTGGGACATCTTCCTTAGGGCCCTGCTGGTGACTGGCCTCTATAGAAGGGCATGATAATATAATTAATTTCAAAAATCTTTGGGCTTACTCCAGTTCCAGGCTGTTCGCGGCCAAAGGTACAGTCTGTCCTAGAAATCATTAATTCTCACGGGCCCATCAATGGATTTCTACTGTCTGCTTCACAAAAAGTCCACCTTTTGAAAAGTTTGTAGTGCTATAAAGAGGTAAAAAGCCTCTGTGGGATGCCTTCCCATACCACCGCCTGTCCTTTCACCTTCTTGTATTTCCTGTTCCTGCTCATCCAGAGATGAGAGTAAAAGCAAGGGGTTGGCTTAGTTTGCTCCTGGAAAAGAGCCAGGTAAAAGGAGAGAAGGAGAATAACCGTTCTCCTTTAAACGTGCCCACTGCCCCTCCAATCAAGGCCTGTTCTCTCCAGTTGAGGTGAATATTAGTGTTTTATCCATTTTGTCTGGAGGCTTCTAAGCGTTAGACAAAATATAAAGTATAAATGTTAGTTCAGAGATTAATTAGTTCTGAGATGAATCAACTTAGTTAATGAAAACATAAAGAAGCCAGAATATGTTGTGTTTATTTTACTAAATTTCAAGGAATGTATATTACCCCAGCTATGCTGAATCCAACATAAAAAGAAAAAAATGCTATGTTACTCAGTGCTGAGATATTTGTCTAATCTCAGAAACTCTACCAGAAGGCTCTTCTACAATGAGGAATCTGCTGGAGAAATCAGGCCATGATGGAGAAACCACTAACAGGGATTGGATCTTAGAACTGAAAATTTATCTCTTTAAAAAAAAATTATAGAATCAGTAGAATTTTAGAGGTGGGGGGAAGCTGTGTAAGTTGTGGGATGAATTATGTCAAAGCTAGTGGCTGAAAACAACAATCATTTATGTAACTCATGAGGCTGCAATTTGGATGGGCCTGGAAGGGGAGGGCTCATCTCTGCTACATGTGGCATCAGCTGATGCTGTTACCTGGGAGCTGGACGATGCACTTCCAAGGTGACTCACTCACGTGGCAGGCAAGTCGGTGCTGGCTGTTGGCCTGGAGCTCAGCGGGGACTGAAGGCTGGGGATCACTGTTTCTTTCTGTAAGGGCCACTCCATGGGCTGCATAGTGACTAGGTTCCCAAAGTCAGAATCCCAAGACATCAAGGTAGAAGCTGCCAAATTCTACTGGTCAAGCAGTCTTGGATACCAGATTCCTGGAAGGACACAGACCTAACCTGTTGACAAAAGTAACATCAAAGTCATTCTCTAAAACTGCCACAACATGAGATCCAGTTGGAGGAGAGGGGGTGTTAGAGGAGGGATAGTAAGGCCTGAAAGCAACAGCAGGGAGACATGAGGACACATACCTCACCTGCATGCCCAGCGGCCTGAAAGCTACACGATATACAATAAGCCACCACTTGAGTGGGCTGTAGGGAACACAGTGTCCTCAGGGCGAGCCACTGTCCTCTTAGAACAAGAAGATGAAAAAGTATTCAGAGATGAATTTAAGAATATAAGGAATTCTACTGACCATGACCATGAATTGCATAGGGCATAGGGCAAGGGTTTTGAGAACTGGGGAAGTGTGGAAGGAAGAGACAGGTTTGGTGATATGAGGGACCTGATGGAGATTAAAGTACAGGAGAATTGGTGTTATCTAGAAGTCTGGTGTTTGTGTTAGCAGCCTCTAAAAGCATAATTGAACTCCATGGATTCAAGGCAAGCAGCAGTGGAAAGACATGCAATATTTGGACACCCTGCTTAACAAGTGTTATTCATCAGATGTGTACACAGCATATGGAGACTAAAGCCTGTATCCAGAATATATAAAGGACTCCCATAAATCAATGCAAAAAATAAAACTAAAAAACAAGCAAACAAATAAACAAAACTGGCAAAAGATGGAAGAGGCAAAAGGCAATCAGAGGAGGATGTCTCAATGGCCAGTGAAGAGATGTTCAGTCTTACCAGAAATCAGGAAAATACAAATGAAAACAGGGCAAGATACTGTCTTACGTCCATCAGATTGGAGCCTGACAGTATCAAGTATTGGTAAGATGTGAAGCAAATAATAACTTGCGCATATTGCTGATATGAATGTACATCAACACACCAATTTAGCAATATGCTCTGTGATTGAGCAATTCTCATTCTAGGTATAGTGCCCTGGAGAAACTCTTGCATATATGCAAGAGCATACAAGAATGTTCCTTGACAATATTTTTTATGATAGTGAAAAATTGTAAACCACCACGGGGCAAGAACAGGAGAATAGGTAAATGGAATGTGGAATAGCCATATAATGTAATATTGTGTGGCGATGGCAATGAAGGGGTGAGAGCTATTCATAGTAACATGAATAAACCTCAAAAACATAAGTTACAAAGCAAGTCATGAAGGATGCATGGAACACGACACCATTTATGTAACTTTAAAAGTACATTACATCACTAGATATATATATTTTTAGAGATTCTGGCTCTTCTACTTATCATGTGACCTAGGGAAAATTACTGAACTTCTCTGAGCTTCCGCTTACTCACTTATAAAAGGGGGATGACAGTAGGGTGGTGAGATCATATGAGTGAATACATAGAAAGTGCTTAGAACAGTTTTGGGCACATTGTAAGCACTGCATGTGTTGGTTATTATTGCTATTATTATTGTTGATATGTAGAAAAATTTACACAGAAGTGATCAGATCTTATCTATTTATCTCATGACTGAGATTGCCATTGGAATGGGCTACACAGAAGATTTCACCTCTATAATATTTTATTTCTTAAGAAAAAAAAAAGGTTTGAATCTGCCGTGATGAATCTCAGGAGGGAGCACATAGTCCTAGGTGTCTGTGCTAGCACTTGTGACACCCTCCAATGTTGCCGAAAACAAAAGCCAACCCCAGGACTTGCCCTGTTTTTTTAAGACATGCCTCAAGATGACTTCATATCCCCTTCTTACTTTTTAGAGGTAGGAAGAGCCATTACTCACATGTTTGACTTACCAGTGAATAAAGAATCAGGGACTATTTTGAGTGATAGACTTCTAGTTTAGTAGAAATTATAAAATTAACCTAAACCAAAAAAAACAAACAAAAAAGTAAGAGTCATCACGTTAATCATAGGGACTAGTAGGACATAGCTCACCCTGATAGTAAAAGGAACATTTTCTAAACTCCCTTTCTGGGCCTCATTCCCAGGCACGGATGTGGAACTCATGGTGGTCCCGGTAACAGTGTTCAGAAGTGGGCATCCTGAGGTGGCAAATGGATAGAGAAATGCTGCCTCGAGCTGGGACCATCTTGGAGGAAGCCTGTAGTACCCTTGCTATAATGAGAATCTTTTTGGCCAAGAGCATTGAAGCTTCTTGCGGTTGGGATTGGAACATTGGCTTTTGGAAATCCCATCAAAGAAAAGGTGACCTTTGATGGGAGGGATGTGGTGAAATACTAATAGTTGAAGTCCATTGCTCATCTGCTGAGTTATTAACAGATATGCTCCCCATTCTCCCCAGGACGGTATAGAACCTGCCCCATCTGGAGAGGAGAGTCTTAGGGTTAAAGAGATCAAGACCCTGAGGAAAAGGTCAAAGCCTGGGAAGCGGGGTTTCAGCAGGAACAAACTCCTCCCACTTTACACTCGTGTCCACACAGGGCCTCCCCTGTGCCCAGCTAAGCCTTGAGTCCTGATCAGCTGACACGCATCAGTCATTGATCCTGCCACCATGAGCGATGACCATGGTCAACAGAAACACGCCTGGTTGTCAAGTGGGTCAGCCTTGTGACTGTTCCAAGCTCTTTCCAAAGGGCCCACAGATATCCTGTTGTTGTCACAATCCTAAGGTAGGACCTGGAGCAGGGCTGAGAAACAGGGAGTCATGGCACAGCGTAGAGACGCTGCCTACACAGTTTCCCCTCCCACACCAGCTTCCCTCTCTCCAGCTGGCATGATTCATTTCCGTTCTTTCCACCTGAGGGAGTGGAAGAGGCCCTGTCCATGCAGCTATGACACAAAGGCGCTCCGCTCCTGTGCAGGGAAAGGCAATTCATTCGGTTCACTCTGAGCAAAGGTGTGTTCTCTATTCCCAGGACTGGTTTGCCCTCACCTGTGGTTCCCACTTCTCTTCAGAACACTGTGAAGTTAACTTTTGCTGAGCCCTGACACATGGGCTTTGCCTGTTTTCATCCACCTAGTCCTCACAATACCCCAATGTGGTTGGTAGGATTATTATTTCCATTTGGGGGATGGAAAATCAAGTCTCAGCGAGGTGAAGTACAGCTCCAAGTTACACAGTCAGTGGAGCCTGTTCGTCTAATTCCCAAACTTGTGATTTTAATGACTGTATGGCCCTGCTTATCTCATGAAGCCTTCCCTACTTACTTTGAGGAGTGGAAATTACAAAAAGCACAAACAGGAAAATACCTCACAAGCACTTAATTAGGCATATGCCATTTGCTATCAGAGAAGCTACAGGAAAGAAACTTATTATCAGAAGCTATACATCTGGTCAGGGAGAGGTGAATAAGAGAAGTGAGTCATTTCAGGAGAAAATAAAGCTAGGGCCCACTTTACCTCCTCAGGCTTCCTAAGATAGTTTTGAAAGTCTTCCCAACCACTTGTTTTGCCCTAAACACCTGTTATGATGGGCCTTCCAAGCTCCGACATTGAGAATTCCTGGAAAACACTGAGTAATGGCCTAATTTGGGGACAAGGAGGTGGCAACAATAACTCTGCAGATAAACACACGAGTTACACAGAAAATGGGTTAGGGAGGTAAGAGAATTAATGATCCCCACGCTGAGTCTTAAGAGTCAATTAAGAAGAGCAAGATAAAAGGTGAGGAGCCTTCTAGACTTGGTGAATAGAGCGAACAAAGAGATGGAAAGCAAGAGACAGCATGGGCTCAGGGATAACTACAAATAATCCAGTTTCCCTGCGGTATAAAGCACAAGGTGGGAAGTGAATAAAAATGAGGCTGAAAAGACAGGTAAGGCCTGGAAGATGGAGTCCGTCTGGGGCATGTTAAGAGGTTTGGGCTTTAGCCTGTGGATAGTGGGAAACCAGTAAATGGTCTTAAGCAGATAAGTGGTATGATCACATTTGCATTTTCAGGCAGGTGGCTCTGATAGATGGATAGATGATAGGTAGGTAGATAGATAGATGATAGATAGATAGATCGATAGATAGATAGATAGATAGATAGATAGATAGATAGATAGATAGACCGTTGTAATTGCCCAGGTATGAGATGATGAGGGACCAACTCAAATCAATGACAGTGCAATTGAAAGTGGGGAAAGACATAGGAGATACTTGGACGTTGTCATCAGAAGGACTTGCTGTTTGACAGGATAGAAGAGTTGTGTAAGGAAAAGGGAATGACTTGGGTCACATTCTAGGGGTTCCTGTATTGGCTACTTCAAGGATAGGGAACCTCCTTTCCTGCTCTCTTAAGATGCAGCCCCAGGGCTAGCTCACTGCATCTTCTCTCTTCAAGTTCATGGTACCTCTTTAGGGGTCTTGTCTCTCTTCTTTGCCACAAGGCCTGGCTGGGGGACCATCCTGGTTCACCCTAACTCAGAATCTCAGGAATAGGGGTAGGAATTATTCGCTTTCCCACATGGCAGAATCCTCAGGGATCTTTGGGAAGTTGCCTGATCTCCCCTGAGCTCTGCATCCCTTGGGACTGGGTAGCATCAGCAAGTGAATAAAAAGTGACATGGCACCTTCCCCCAGGACAGGAAACTGCCCATTCTATATCTTTGCACCCAAGACGAGATGCAAAGTAACATTTTAATAGTGCCAGCACAAACTGTACTTTACCGGTGAAGGGAAAAAAAAGTAACCTCTTTTTTTTTTAACTGTTAACGTCTAGGTAAGAGTTAAAACCACGGAAGTGGGTGAGATCATTTAGGAGAAAATGTAGAATAAGAAAAGTGGCCTGAAGATAGATCCTAGGGAAACACCAATTTTTGAATTATGAGTGGACAAGAAAGCTAACATTGAGACTGAAGTAATAAGAAAATCAACAGAATTTTACTATAAAAATCCATGGGTAGAGCATTTTAAGAAGGAAATCGTAATGAACTATCCAAGTTCTACTAAGATAAGGTCAATGTGAAGTGTCCGTTGGAATTGGATACTGACGTGTTTATTAAAGTCTGTTTCAGTGGATTTGCTGGGGTAGCAGTTAGGTTATAGTAAGCTAAGGTTTGAATGGCCGGAAAAGAAGTAGCTGAGAAGAAAATTAATCGTAAGATATGTAGAGGGCAGCAGTTCTATATGAGCTGAAGGAAAGGAGCCAGTGGAGAGGGGAGGCTGAAGATAAAGAGAGAGAGGAGGAGGGAGCCAGCTCCAGACAGGAGGAGCTGGCATCCAGTGTACAGAGGAGAGAGTTTGCTTTGAACCAGAGGAAGCATAATTCATTTTGCTCTATGCATCAAGAAAAGGAGGGAGAAAAAGTATGATGTAGATAATTATGTAGGTACAGATTTAATTATGTAGATATGTCATGCCTGATTGCCTCAGATTTCTCAGAGATATAAGTACCGTATTTGCCGGCGTATAAGACGACTTTTGGCCCTGAAAAATATGCCTCCAAGTGGGGGGTCGTCTTATACGCCAGGTACACTTCAGATAGACTGCCCATAGTGCTTGCCCCGTGCCATAGTGGCCTCCCGATGCCCGCCCACTTCATTCCACATACCGTTCAGGCATCAGCAGCGCTGCTGGGTGTATGCTCGGCTGTTACGCGATTTTGCTGTTATGCGATTTTACCACACTCGCAAAATCGCACACAGCTGACCATATAACAAACTCTGTATTTTGAGTGGAAATGTTAGGGGGTCGTCTTATACGCCGAGTCGTCTTATACGCTGGCAAATACGGTAACAAGGCCATCTGGACGGGCTGGAGAGCGTGAAGCTTTGAGAGAGGGTATAGGAATGCCAGGCAGAGGACAAATAAAAGAACCCTATTTGGTGTCAGGTCTCCCACTGATATTATAAACAAGTAGTGTTATAGTGGCCCCAAGCCACAGGGTTGGGTGCCCAACTTGAAGTAGCCAATAGGGGAACCAGCTCTCCAGTGGCGCCCAGACTCTGGTTCAAGGACAAAGGTAACCCAGAACCTTGATCCAGGGCTGAGAACACGTGGCATCCCATGTGTGAACACCATAACGTTGCATTCCATTTCAGTCGGTGTTTTTATTTGCATGTAGCTTTTATCAGCATGGAAAAATAACCTGCTGTCTTTGATTGTTCTTCTTATAGTAAGGAAAGGAAATACAGTTTATTTGAAAAGTTATTTTTGACAAGCTGATGTAAAGTCAGTCACATATTTTTGTTGGTTAGTATTTCCACAGAACCTGAAGTTTTCAAGATTCATTGTCAAGCTATTTCAGAGGCCAAGTGTCACCATTTTATAGATGGCCAATTGAAGTAAAATGTATTATGATCAGCTTAGTAAAAGGTAGTAGAGTGATTCAATCCTTACCCCTTTCTGCAGGCTTAAGGGCTTCTACAAATATTAGCAAGAGTTTATGAAATGGGAAACAGAGACAAGTTACACTTACCACAGAAGCTTATTAATAAAGAGGCTAATTTTTTTAATGCCACCGGATAAGCTTCTATTCTGTTCTGGACTGAGAACAGGTTGGATAAAAGAGAAGGAAGGAAAATGAGAATTAAAACACTATGGAAACTTGGTTCTTGACCTCAAGTAATTTTTATGGAAATTCGGAGGGAAAAAACTTACTCATTTTCACATGCTGAGCTATCAGTCAGTCAATAAACACTTTTAAAATGGAATTTCTCGTCTGTGCTGAGTGTCCAGAAGAGATCTTGCTACAGATCTACAAAACTAGAGTTACACATCTGTTTACACATCCAGTTGGCCTCTGAATGAAAGCTTCCATTTGTTAAATTAATTTCAAGCTAATTAGTTCCAACCCAAGATTAAGCAATTCAAAGAAAGCATTTAATTAAAGCAATGGCCTGGTTCAAAAAGCAGAATCTTGTAAGTAAAACAGCTCTCATCCTCCTCACATGGAATGTAGAGATATTGGCCTCAATTTATATATGAGGAACTTTATTTAAATCCATTTTAGGCTATAGGTAAGCCTTTTGTGTCCTTTTATGGTGTCATAGGCCATAAATGCAGAGGTATTTATTTCCAGGAGTATCCACAGGAAAACAAAAGGAAGCAGAAAACAAACAAACAAACAAAAACATGATGAAAACTGAAATACAAAGAGAACGATCCGAGAGTCTGGACTCTCCTTTTAAATAAGTTTAGGCTTACTTTCAGTTTCTTAAAGCTAAATTAAAGCTATAGGATACTGTAGACAGACACTATTTTTAACGTACAGCTGTTTGTAGCCCTATCTAGGTCAGATTAACGTATAAAAAAAGAATTAGCAACCTCTAGAAAATGATACTTGACCTTTGACCCTTGCCCTTCATGGCTATTAGAGGAGTTGTAAAGAGGATGATGTCCAAAGTCAACCCCTCAGAGGCTCAGAGAAAGGGGAGAATGTGAGGACAGAGCTTGGTGACTAGTCTAGGTACTTATTTCAAGCCCCAGGTGGGTGTAGGGGGTGGGTGGGGAACCTTTACCTTGATGGTCTGACGGAGCAGGAACAGGAAGAAGCAGCCACACAATGGGAGTGCTGCCAAGTGTGTTTCGTCAGTGAAGCAAGGACTTGGGGCAGAAGTCCAACTGGCACCATTTTCTGTCCCTCGTGTTAGATACACATCTGCCTAGGTTGGTTGGGTTCTGTGTTAACTTGTCTGACACCAGAGCTGAACTGAGAACCAGATAGCTTTCAAGGTCTTTCCCAGCTCTGAGATTCCGGCTGTGCTTTCCAGCCCGGGGGAAGCACAGTCTGGGCGAGCTCCCATCAGTACCAGGGTATGGGCATTAGTATAAGTATACCAAGCAACAAATGTGGGAATCGGACTCATCTGGCAGAATGGAATTTGAAGAATGGCATAGAACTCACAGGAAGAGAAGCTGCTTTGGCTCTGTCAGAGGAAAAAAAAAAACGGTTTAAATGCTTTAAGGTTTAGAAGTCCTAAGACGGGACTGGATGTGCCTAGGTATCAGGTGAGAAGAAATCAGTTTCAGTGGAATTCAAATGGGGTCAGCTTCTCTAGACAAGTAGAAGATGCTAAAAGCCATAGGAGACGAGGGAACTGGGCTAGGAGTCAGGTTCCTGGCTTTCTTGGGGTGCGGGGGGAAGCTCTTTCCTTTCCTGAGGGACACAGGATCAGCAGAACACAATTGGTCGGAACCGTTAGGGCAAAGGGGACATATGACGTGGCTTCCCTCCAAGCAGCGGCTTTTTCTCACTCCCGCCATCTAAGTTCATTTTCCCAGCCTGGACTCTCACTCTCTTCTCCAGCTTTCCCGTCTACAGCGACATTTAAACCCTCTTCTTGGGTCCAACTCCCTTGGCCTCTTTGGAATATGACTTTGCCCAGGGAATATGCTAAGCAAATGCTTCTTCAATAGAAAAATCCACTGGGTTTTTTTCTAAGTATTAAAATATGCACAAATGAAACCGTAGCCTAGTAAATGTGGTTCTCTTCTCAACCCAGATAAATTCCGTGGAGTTATTTTTTCTCTTTCATCCAAGTTAATGATTTACATCTTTCCGACTGTCTTATTGGAACTATAGTGGCGAGTTTCCCTCGTGTAGTCACCAGAGAGCTTGTGTGTTGACGCCACCAGCTGTTGACTGTTGGTTTATATAATCCAGGGGGCTAGATTAGAGAAATTGTTATGGTTAACCACAAATGGAAGAGAATTACGTAATGTCCTTCCAGATGTATGTACATCTAAGCAGGCCCTGGAATGAAGGGAGCAAGACCCTGACATCACTCCCACTTGGACAAACAGGAGCCCATTGAACATTGGGCACGTCACCGGGGCACGTCACCGTTGAATTCTTGGCCCTAATAGACAATAGAAGAGACTGCCTCCTTCAGGAATGTCCCTCAGGACTGAGTTCACACTGGGTGTGGGCTCCATAGAAATGACTGAAGGTCCACAGATCAATGAGGGCGTAACCCACATGCATTCAAAGCATGGGTTGCTGGAAAGTTGCAGGGGTTTGCCTCCAGAAGGAATTCACTATTCATTTCACCAAAAGAAATGCCAGTCTTTGCTCTCTAAAAGTTTCACCCCTCAAAACTTTGCTTTTAAAATGTTTATATTGTTGAAGAAAATTTAAAAAACAAACAGAGTTTTAAATTAGGTCTTTTTATTCATCAGGATTGAAGACTTCTGTGAACAGATAGCAGCCAAACCCAGTGAGATATGGATACATAATACTATTAATATCATTGCCGCTCTTGACATGGAGAAATAGGGGCTCTATCAGTGCCCACAACTCAGCGACTGGCACTTAGTCAACGCTCATCAAAAGCAGTTTGAATAAATTGAAAATAACATTAGTGAAGTAATGGTGGGTCAGTGTTTTGTGGTGATGACCCGTAGGACCCTAGATGCTAGAAAACAGCTCTTTTCCTTGGTACTCTATTTGTCCTCCCTTCCTTCCATTTTTAGAGTGGGCTTAGTCATAAGGCCATGTTCTAAGTGTGTTTGGATCTTCATGTCTTGTTCATTTGGATGGAAAAGTAATGTCAAGTATTGTATCATATTATAGGAAGGCATGATTTAAGGTACTGTGAGTCAGGCACTTAAAATCTTCCTGAAAGGATAAAGGCTTAACTTGATGTAGTGGTGGCCAGATATGAACACTGAAGTGATTCCCAAACAGTGTGGGCTCTGAAGGAAACCACTGTGTTCAAATCCTGCCTCTAAATATACTTAGCACTATGACCACAGACAAGCTATTGAATGTCTTTAAGCCTTCATTTCCGTTATCTGTAAAACTGAGTAATACCAGTACTTGCTTGGTGTGAGTCCTGCTACTTGTAAGCACTAAAAGTGGTGCCTGGACAGAGCCCATGCGCAATAACAGTTCACTATGTACACCTTTCCCTCAGTTTTCTAGGGAATTCAGAGTTGTCTTGATATCATTCTGTAGATTCTTCATAGCAGGAGGTACAGAGATGATTTATAAACCACCAAATCTTTTGGAGGGAGGGGAAGGGCTTGGTTTGGAGCAGCTATTGTTCTTTTTAGTGAAAGAAACTTCCAGGGCAAAGAGCAGACTCTGGGTTTCTGGAAGAGCTGAGAATGGCACCAGCTGCAGAACTCCCTTGAGATGAGGAAGCAGCACTATGAGGAAGGTGCCTCCTTCAAGGCACGTAGTACCTCCTTCCCAGTGCCTCCCTGACCACCACTTTTTACAAAAATTATAGTTCTTGCCTCCTTCTTTCTATCACCTCTGAACTCTCTGCCTCTCATTCCTTGATGTATTTTTTTTTCTCCATCATCCTTATTATCTTCTAACGTATTCTCCACCTTTCTTACCTGTGTGTCCATTCTTTCAGGTCAGCCTGTCTTTGCTTGCAGTTGTTACACAAGGGCAGAGAAGTGTGTCTGTTTTGTTCACAGGTGTATCTCCAAAGCCTAGAAGAGTGCCTGGTGCATAGTAGGGCCTCCCTAAATATTTGTGGGACAAATGAAGGAATGAAGGAGTCATTGGATGAATGAAACAGGGAGAAGTAAAATGGTTTAACAGGATCCCTCACGCTTCCAAAGCCCGCCCTGACAACAGTAGCTCAGAGAGAGAGAGAAGGGAGAGAACTGAAACGAACAGAAGTGAAGGGTGAGTAGACAATCTGCTCTCTAGTGCTTTTCATCTCATTAGAAGCTGCTGGTTGAAAGTAGGCTCTTGAGAAAATGCTTGCCTCTCAGTTTTCCCCTTTCCAGGCTGGCCCCTGGACCAAGCGGTGTAAAAAGGGCTGTGGCATAGCTCTGTTGGCTGCCAGCACCCAAAGATGTGCATAAGGACCTGTGGGAAACCAACCCAGGGGCAAAATTCCTCCCGGCCACACCTCTTCTTCTGGGTGGGGCTTAGTGTACACGCTGTAAGGCTCTCCGCCATGTTGGAGAGCGGTGTGTGGGCACCTCCACAGGACACGCTCAGATCCTCAGACTCCTGCCTTAGCATGCCTTCTTCGTTGATTCTATCAACCTGTCAGTGGGTTTCCACTGTAGTTTTGTTTGTAGTGAGGATTGGTGAGAAAGCTGAGGGTAGTTTGGTCTAGTTGTTTCCAGAAGGTAGAGCCTGCCCACCACTGACCAGTGGAAAACCCATAGCCGGGAAACAGCCTTTCATAAGGTATATGGCTCTAAAGTAACCAACTAGGTAACTAACCCTTCATCTGTCTAGCTAAGTGACTAATAAACGAAGCACTTTGGATAGCCAGAATAGAGCTGTAGACGGTAACAATGCAAAGCTGTGTGTATTTTTTTAATGTTAACTCAAGAGCCATACACAAACTAGCCCCTGATTATCTCTGCAGCCCGATTTCCTTCTAGGCTCTAGATTAGTACCAGTGCATGTGTACACACACACACACACACACACACACACACGCACGCACCACGCGCACACACACGCACCACACACACACACACACGCACCACGCGCACACACACAGCAATTTGTCTAGCCTTTCATTGTCTTAACCTCCTCTTAAAATGCTTTCTTTTCCTGTCAGCCTATCTAACAATCCTTGGATCGCTTCATGACCTAGCTGAATTCCTCCCTGGGCCACGGTTTCATTCTGGGCAGCTCCGGTTTCTCTTACCTTTCCCTCCTATGAACAACACTTATGCCCACACCTGAGAACCTTGAACTCGATAGTCTTGCCCCACTCCAGGTCTGTAGCCATGAAATGATGACTCACCAGCGCTGTGATGGTGGACAAGTCACTGTATCTCTGTTTCTTTTGTCTTCTTTGTTTCTCCTCCTTGGCACCAATTTCCTCCACTTCAGTCCTATATTAGAACAATTGTGCAGAAACAGAAAAGGGATTATGTTATCCCGTATCTTAAAAAGCTTCTGCTTTGCCCCTATTGCCTCTGGGATGGAATCCAGTTTTAGCTTAGCAGTCAAGACTCTTCAAAGTTGAATCCCAACCCGCCTTTCTATATTCTCCCCCTGATAAAAGGTCCCTTATATTTTGATCTTTGAAATGTCACTTCGTTCTCTGGAAGCCATAGGCCTCTTTACATGCAGCCCCCCTCTCCTTGTGAATCCTTCCCCCCATCTTTATTCATCTTTTAGAACTCCAGTTCAGAAGTTGCCTTCTCAATATCCCTACACCGCTTTGTTCATATCTTATAATTACAGTTAACAGGTATCTCTCTAATAATAGTTAACACATAACACTTCATTTATCAGACATTTATTAGCTATCTATTGTGTTTCATGGATCAATGCTCGATGCTAAAGACACTGAGATGAAAAATATCTTTAAAAACTCGAACTCTCAGCCTAGTGTAGAAAAGTGACAAATAATGAATAATCACAATGTCATGAGATAAACACAATGCTGAACATGTGTATAGAATGCTGTAGAAATGTGGAGGAAGGCAGCAAGGCTATTTTGAAGGCAAAATGAGGAAGTGAGGAACATTTTGATGGATGAAATAATTATCAATATGTCTGCTTCCCAATTCAACTTTGAACTTAACAAGGGCAAAAACTATATCTTAATCATTTTTCTGTCCCTTGTGACTAATAGTGTACCTAGAACATAAGCTTATTGGGTTGATTAACTAATTAATATGTGAATAAAGGAGGCTGGCCTAAAGAGACTTGAAGTAACTTTCAAACTCTAAGACTATAAAAGCCATCTTTGGCCTCTTACAAAGACAAAGTTTTTAATGATAGGGATTAAAATCAAAGATTAGTTAATGAAAATAAGGGTGGTAGAATAAATTTTCTCTCCTAGGTCAAAGCAGCCCTAAAAATCAGGGTGACAAGGCTTTCACACAGGGCTGCAGAACTGAAGGGCAGAAGAAACCTGGAGGAAAAGAGACCAGTGGGCCTAGGGAATGACTTGGTAAGAAATGCAAAGGAGCAAGAGAGAGGAGGAAAACTTGTTGTTCAGTAAAACAAATGAAAGGCTTCCCCACTTCTCTCAAGGAAGCAGATGAGGTGACATGACACCTCAGGATTGTTTGGTCCTAACTTTCAGTTTACAGGAAATACAGAATTAGAGCCACAAGGTAAAAAACCCCACCACAAGGAAACAGAGATAAATCTAGACTGTGGGACATTCTACAAGTCAACCTACCCAGTCCCGTCTAAAAGCCAATTTCATAAAAACAAAACAAAACTAAAATGGTGTGGGACTGTTCTATATGGAAAGAAATTGAAATCCACTCAAAAGACATTTTAGAGGCAACTGGGAGCCATTTGAATATTAATCAGATATTAAGACATTGCTGTTCACATTCTAGGTATCTCACGCTATTGTTTATGTAGGATGTTTGTATTTGAGGAAATACCAGCAGAATAAGTAAGGATTCAGGCGAGAGAAAGAGAGAGAGAGAAACAGATAAATAAAATTTCCAAACTGTGAGCAATTGTATCTCGATTATGTATCCAGTAGTGTTTACCTAACTAATCTATCATCTTCTTGGTATATTCAAAATTTTTTCAAAGTTAAAATATAAAAAGAAATAAAAATCAATGAAAGACACTTCTTATTACAAAAAAGAAAAAGGAAAAAAAATCAGGTCGCCAACCCACAGCCCAGACTAATCCACTGAGTTTTAGAACGCAAGACACTCTACCAGCCAAAGTTCCAACTCTGAGACTCTTTCTGGCACTGGGTAGAAATGATAGTTTTGTGGTGAGTACTACATTAAGCAAGTTCTGTGGACATTCAAAGAGGTAAGCTGTGAGGCCTGAATTACAAAGGTACACACACCTCCAATTCCGATCATGGGAAAGGTAAATAGGTTTTATAGGAAATCCCAGCGTATGTGTGTGCAGTTTGCAAACACTGCATGTTGAATATATGTGTTATACAGTATTTCCTATTGATTAAACTTGTTGATGCAACTTTGTGAAAGAGTACTTATTTCTAAAACTTAGAAATTCCTAGGAGTCTTGAAAAACTAGGGAGGCCAGATAAGCCAGTCTGCAGTAGCCTCGAGGAAACAATTAATTCCCTGGGGAAAGTTCCAGAAGTGTGTTTGAGTGCTGATTAATCTGTGCTGTGAGAAACAGAAAAATGAAGTATGCTTCATGGGGATTAGTGGCAGGCCCCAAACATTTTGTGTTCGCAAGTTGTGTGTGGGGGCCGAGCATGAGTGCCCTCAGGATGTCTTGTCCTGGAAATGCAGAGTCATAGGGATGAATTTCCCATGGCTCCCTGTTGCATGCTAGGGGGGATTCCATTCTGGAGTGCTCTTCCCCACTTGGCTCTGGAACTGGCTTTGCTAAAACAAGTGTTGAAACATCTGCCACCACAGAAAGCCGCCCAGACTCACTGCCAACTGGACATGTCCTCCACAACTGAGGGTTTCTAAGCCTGCCTCGCTTTGTCAGTGTTCCATCAAGCCACGGAACACACAGTCCAGAAAGAGCTGGGGAAATTACCGTCGAGCCTTTCTCATTTTCTCACATCGAACATTACGAATACTTTATTACCATTCCGTCCAGAGGCAATGGAAGGTCAGTGCATTCCTTCAAAGTTGGAAAGCTCAAGGAAAGGTGAGTGCTGGCACAAGTCAGCCCAACCCAGGATGTCGGTTTCTTCTCATGCAAGCTAATTAATTCTCCTTCCATTTTGAATGTACCATGAAGGTCAAATGTTTGGAGTTGTACATATATAGACAAGTCAAATACATACGCTTCCGGTGCCCAGGGATTTTTGTCTCTTAAGGATCTTCTGGCCCCCAATTCTGTAACTACAATAGTTGACAAGTATGATTGCTGCATGTTTCAAACAACTCATTTGTCCTTAGTCCCTAGAATAGGGAACGGGCCCCCATGGACAGACCTTTGTCCTGCACACTTATGCCAGTTTTTGTGGTGGTTATTAGTCGGGCCCACCATTTGTCTCTGAGAGCCAGCTCACTCATTTGAAATTTGAGAGTTGGCCAGACTTTCAAGAACTTCCCTGGGCCTCCGCCCCTCCCAGGCAGGGGAAACAAAATTCTATTTTTTCAAATAGCTTCATTTGATGACATGGTAGCTGAGTAAGAACAATGGTCCCCTTGGAGATTCCTCAGCATTGCGGAGCTCAGAAAAGAATAGGTAAATAACCACGTGGAGGTCACCAAGGGTTTGTCCTCCAAAACGAAATGTTTTTTACTTCTCCCTCTTCCCCCAGCTTCTGCTAGATCCCAATTCACTACCCTTGAGCAGCCCAGAGAGCTGTCTTTCTTCATTTCATAGCTTCCTCTAATTCCTTTGTCCTCATTTCCTGCTTCACAAAGGATAGACGGAGTTTTCTTCTACTTTTTAAATGTTGTATATTCTATTTTTTCTTATAAGATCCATACTTATGTTCATATACCCTTATTGGTTGCCCAATGTATTAGTACTTTTATCTCACCTTAAAAAATACTATGTTTTGTCTCCATATTCATGTATTCATGGTGTTCTAAATTTTAGTTCTGGATGAAATGCTTCCCTTTTTGCTTTTCTTTGGTTCTAGATTTTTTTTTTTAAAGGGAAACAATACACTTCTCCAAGAGATGTGATCACCTTTATTTTCTCATCTCTTTTTGCAGCTCCTGGATATGTTTTTCTTATTTAGAACTTTGTCGTATAGTATATTCAATGTAGCATCTTTATAGGGTGTACCTGAGGCTGCGTAGGCCTAAGAATATTTTTTTTATTGAGCCATTTTTTTAATGAGAATGTAAGTTGATATAAAATTCTTAATTCAATGTTCTTTTTCTTCAATGCTTTAAAAATAGAATTTCATTACCTTTTTGCATCCACTATTGCTGCTGACAAGCCCGGCCACTTCCTCAGAGGAGGCCTCTTGCTCTACCCTTGGAACCTGATACATCCAGGGGTCCCGTGTCCCCTCTATCAGACTGGGCTGCCAATAAGACCCATGTCATGAGCTACTTAGAAGAACGTTTTGCTCTCACACGAATCCCTCCACCTATATTAAATGGCTATTTTGACTTCAGCCAAGTACTGTACTGATTTAGACTCTTGGTATGTGAAAGTTTAAGCTTGTCAAAACAAGCTCAGGTGAGAGAACTCAATGAGCAGCGCCTGCTAATGTGATGCCAGGAAGCAGTCTATATGGCTCACATCCAATGCGGGTGTGGGAGAGCTAGTGTGTACATGCTAATGCAGATGGAATCATAGCTAAGCAAAACACTCTTGATTTCTAGTTCAGTTTTCTTCTTCAAGCCAACCTCAAACTCAGACTGTGGTGATACACAAGAGACACACCTACTTTTCAGGATGTCTTGTTTCCCTGCAAGGGTTGTGGATGGCGTAATGCAAGTCAGTGACTGCTGTCAGTAACTTAAATAGTAGGAAGTCTTGGAATATAGCCAAACCACTGTTCATTCATTCATTCATTCATTCATTCATACATTCCTGTATTCATCCATTCATGCACTCATTAAAAGCATTCTTGAGCCCTTGCTGCATGCCAACCCCTGTGCCCACTATATACCAGGGATAGAAAGCTTGACTGTATGGAACTGGCCAAATGGTGGGGGAAAGAGTTTTTAGTCAAGGAGCCTCACAGGCAAATGCAAGATCATATCTCAGAGGAACACTCTCAAGGAGAGAGCACTGTGTTCTTCGAACACAGAAGAAGGGTGTGACCTGGTCACGGGGTCAGGGAAGGTTGCCTTGTGGAGGTGATTTGAAGGAATTACACAGACAAAGACGAGGAAGGGAGAGTGTTTTAGTCAGAGGTTACAGCATGTGCAAAGAGGCTGTGGTCAGAGGGATGTCCTGTGGGGACAGAAAAAAGACCAATTTATCCAAAGCACAGAACATACCAGGGAACATCATATGACACAAGGATGAAGACGTGGGTGGGTGTCAGAAAGTGTAGGGCCTCCTCAGTTGTGGGAATTTTGGTCCTTAGCCTGGGGCCAGAGAAAGCTTTGATGTGTTAAGCCTGGGTGTGGAGCTCCTATGATCAGTGGCCCATGTGGAAATTTTCTACTGGGGAGGACATAGCAGTACTGTGGGAAAGGATCATTAATTGCAGCAACTGGAAAACACTTCCAAGAACTGGGAACATGTAATTTTGTGTTTAAGTGGAAGCAAGGCTTTCTTTCTCCCATGTGTCAGTTTAGGCTGCTTTGAAATATTACTGTCCATTTTACCAGGATAAAGGACATTTCCTTTCCCTACTTCATTCTTAAAATGTGGAAAACTTATAAATATGCTGACTTCTAGAACGGGTCAACCCATCTGCTGTCAGTTGGAGCTCTGAGCCAGCCTTTTAAAAATAGGTTTCCTGGTTAGTCACCTGTCCACTGAACTGCATTGTTTCTGATGATTCCTTCATGAGTGTTTCTCATTCTTTAGCCTACATCAAAACTACTTAAAGGACTTGTTAAAATATAGTCTACCGGGCCCCACTCCCAGGGTTTTTGATTCGGTAGGTCCAGGTTGGGGACCAATAATTTGCCTTTTTAACAAGTTCCC
This sequence comes from Hipposideros armiger, assembly GCF_001890085.2. Taxonomy (NCBI): domain Eukaryota; kingdom Metazoa; phylum Chordata; class Mammalia; order Chiroptera; family Hipposideridae; genus Hipposideros; species Hipposideros armiger. The sequence goes on from NW_017731356.1 coordinate 4,357,406, forward strand.
AGGTGATACTAATGCTGCTGATCCGGGAACCCCACTTTGAGAACCATTCTCCCGTTTAATGCATTAGGTCCTAACTGTGGTTGCACATTAATATCACCTGGGAAGCTTGAACAATACCAGCTCGGGGGGCCCTCCAGACCAAATTAATGACCATATTTCCAGTGGTGAGCCTAACATCTACACATTAGGTTCAGAAACACTGGCCTGGTGCCTCAGACATTTAATATTAAGTCGTAAGTTCCATTACTTCACCTCTCTTTTCCCTGTATTTCCAGCTGACTCCTTAAGGCCTAGCCATGAAGAAATTTGGGGCTTTTCCACAGAAATCATTTTGAGATGCAGACTATTTATAAAAAGTTTATCTGATTTTTTTTCTATGTATGCAACTGTTTACACATTTATTTACAAAATAGGATCATACTATTCACATTGTAGTTTAATATGTTTTCTCATGCTTTTTTCACACTCATCAGTCAGTATACCCCGAACAAATTTTCACATTTCCACATCAGTGACTATACTCTTTAAAACATCATTATAATGCTAATCTATTATGCTTTTGTGTAAATGGCACAGTCTCTGAAAACAATTCTAATGACATCCTTTAAAAGTCCCAGAATTAGAATTACTGAGTAAATAAAATTCATATTTTAAGACTTTTGGTACATATTGCCAAATCACTTTACAGTAAAATGTATACAAATTTATATATGCTTCTATATGAGTCTCCATTTCCCCACCCTTTAACCAACGTTTTAAAATTATCATTCAATTTATTTTTTAATTTAGTACATGAAAAATTAAAATATATTATTTAAAATAATTTTACAAGGCTACCTGAGTTTATCTTGAAAAGGCCTGCTAGCCAATATCCATTCACTTCTCAATCAGCCTAGTTAATGAAAACCTACAGTGTCTGCTGCCGTGAGCATGATTTTGATCTGTAAATTACTATTTCTGTGCATATACTGTGGCACTGATTGGCACTGAGGGCCATATATACCCTTTTAGTTGTCTTTATCTTCCTCCCATTTTCTATCAGCATAAATTTCTTTACGTTCATGGTCCCCAAAAGATACGATCTTGTAGCTTGGTGTGTGTGTGTGTGTGTGTGTGTGTGTGTGTGTGGTGAAGGGGTGACTCATGTCCTAGCAGGTAAACAACATTGGCTTCTGTAACCCAGGTGCTGATGAAACCCCAATGGCCCAATTTCTGACAGCACAGATTGTAGTCAGTAGGCCAGGGTTCCCTGACTATTCTCCTCCCTTCTTTCCCCAGCGGCTTCTTCCCACAAAATGAACAGCTTTTTCCCCACCATGCCAGCTGCTTCCACAGCCAGTTTCCACCCCTTTGGGTACGTACCTCCTGCAGGGAAGGGAAGACTGCCCTTCCTCTATGCCCTAGGCGCCGCCGCGAGAGAGGGCAGGAGGAAGAACCTGTCTGGTCCGGCAGCCTCCTTCCCCGTTCCGGAGCTGCGCTCCACACCACTGTCGCTGTATCGCACTGTCGGGGACCACGCAAGGAAGCTGCATGTGGCTCAGGGCGTGTTCTTTGGCGAGAAAAGGTGTCGCTCTGGAAGTTGGCTTGGCTTCCAGGGGGAAAGGGCTTGCCCTATGCTGTGTCATTGGCAGATTCCAAAACAACACAGAGGGAAGGGCCCCTCACCAGGGCAAGCTGACCTGTAGCCTCAGCACAAGCCCAGTGGTTCAGGTGTGGGCTTAGGACATGACTTTGAGCATCCTTGTGTCTATTATCTTTATCAGCTCTCCTGAAAACATTTCAAGGATGCCATTCAAGCTAAAAAGATTTTTATATTTCTTTCATTTATGGAGAAACTCCCATGTTACAATAATCCAGAATTAGTTTTGGCACACCTGTTGCTTTCTACTGGAAATACACCTTCTCAGCGCAGAGATGGTGCTTCATTTCATAAAATATCAGGGAGGAGTTGGTCCCAATTTGCCATCTCCATACAGACACATGCTTCGGGGTCTTTGACCTTTGCGGGAGCCGTTCTTTAAGTTTTCCCTAAATCTCTTTTGCTATCCTTTGTCTCTTGGCCGTCATACCACCATAATCGAAAGAATCAACCAAAATTATAAGCCGACATCTAAAAAAGTGACCAACACTCAAAGGCTCATATCCGAACACCAGTCTGCGGGGAAGCAGCGTGCCTCACAGGCCGCCATGGAAGGACTTTGGACAGGATCACCTTTAATTCCTTTCCTACTCTAAGATGCTGTGCTTAGAAGTTCATGTTAGTGTTGGGGGAAGACATGAAAACGTTGTCCCGACTCTCTTTTCCCAATTCTAGTTCAAAAATCTTCTTTTTATTAATATGCGACTTTATATATAATGATGTGCACAGAGCTGAGGTCTATAGCATGACTCTGATCAAGATTAGAATAATATCAGTTCTCAAGAGAGGCTTTGTCATGCCCCTTTCTGGTCACTATCTCCCCAGAGGTAATAGCTTTGTGCTAGTCCATCACCATAGATTAATTGTGCCTGTTTTTGAATGTTATATTAATCGAACCGTGCACACTCTTTTGTGTCTAGCTTTTGTCATGCAGTGTCATTTCTGTGAGACTCATCTATATGCTGAGCGACACAGTAGTTTGTTCTTTTTCATCTCTTATCTTTTGTTTCATGAACACACCACACTTTATTTGTCCATTCTATGGGTGGCTATTTAGATTGTTTCCAGTTTTTTGCTATTATGAATAAAGTTGCTGTGAACACCCTTACATGTGTTTTGCTGCACATAAGCACTCATTTGTATTGGGTGTATAGCCAGGAGTGGAATTGTTGGGTCCTAGGGTCATGTTTAGCTCAGAAGATACTGCCACTTAATTTGCCAAAGTGGTTTTACCAGTTAACATAGCCACCAACAGTGCAAATCTCCATATACTCGCCAACACTTTAATCCAACCTTGTTGGGATATACTGGTCTCTCATTATGGTGCCAATTAGCATTTTCTTGAAGACTAATGATGTCGAAACTTTCCATATGCCTCTGCCATTATTTCTTTTCTTTTTTTTTGACATATTTTATTCAAATACCAGTCTGATCACACAAGGCCCAAGAACATTCAAACAATAAACCCAAAAGAAACAGATGTTAACGAGTGGTCTTCAAACATGATAGCCAATGCTGCCACGCTTGCCTGTGATCTCGCCGACATAAAACCACATCCACACCTCAGTGGCCACCAAACCATTCAGCAGAGCTTCCTTAACTGTGAGCTGTTTGCAGCTACCAGTTTGAGCACTACTGACTATTTTTTTCAAGCTCTGAATAGCTGTAGGGATCTCAGCAGGGTTGGAGGAACCAGCTCAACCTTGGCATAATGCCAAAATGCGGCCAGTCGAGGCTTCGAGTAAGTCACAGCAGCGTTTACCAGTGCGGGGGCCTTCTCTGCCAGGTTACGGACAAACTGGGCCATGGTTCTAGGATGGAAAGTCTGCCATTATTTCTTAAATACCGTACTTCAATCAGGCTTTTACCTCCATCCCTCCTATGGAACTGCTCTTGTCACGTGACAAATGGCCTCCATGTTGGAAAATCAGTTCGCAGTTGTCATCTCATCCTATTGGTCTCCAAAACCACTCTTTCCTTGTTTCCTTCTACCTCTCTGGCTATTCTTTCTCAGCCTTTTCTTTTGCCAGTTGTTCTTAACCTCCCAGCATTTGAACACAGACGTGCCTTAGTCAAACCCCTCCCTCCTCTTACCCCCGCCGCCATCCCCTTTCGCTGCTTTCGTTTTCAACACGCCAATCATGACCATTAATAATAATATATAATACGCCAATGTATTTATTGTTTCACCTGTAGTATAATAAGTTCCATGAGGACAGGAGCTTTTGTCTCTTTTGCTCCTGACACATTCCTGATACCTAGAACGTTCTGTCACATAGCAAGTGCTCACTAAATATTTTATGACTATTTAAGTGACTGATTGAATGAGACAAGAGGGGAAACAATGGCGAGACGCAGTGGAAGTTCTCCCAAGAAATAGATAATGAGTGACTATTGCAGACATAGCCCCTATTTGGACCTTGATGCTCTGGACTTTATATGACTGGCATCACCAGAGTTCCAGTTTCAAAGGCAGGTGCCTTTGATTTTATGAGTTGCACATGGGCAGAGAGGAATCCAATCCTTAAAGCCACCTGGCTTTGTTATTTGTGGCAAGTGGCAAGATCCCTCAAAAGAAAGCACCCGAAATAACTTTGTAGTCAGTTTACACCACAATGTAAACGGAAGAAGGGTGTGGTTTGGCAGGACTGACATCACATCGTTTGTTCCAGTTCTACCGGAAGCTCCTTTAGAATTCAGCAGCTGTTGAATTGGTAGCGAAGGTGTAGCTGGAGCCAGCTGCCACTCTGGACTAAACTCTAAGTTATGTAATAAAAGTAGCTGGCAGGGTAGACAAACACGTCCATGGCCAGGACAAGCATTCAAGCTGAAAAATTAGCACAAGGAAAGGCCAAAGTCAGCGAGTTTGGTAATTTCTGTTAAAAAAAAAAAAGTCTCTGGGCTTAGACCAGGGAATACCAAGGGAGTGGGCAATAGGTGGGCGGTCAATGTCAGGTCAATAGCAAGGTGGGAGGCACACAGAATGTTTGGTGGCCTTTAGTATTTATTTGGGGCTCTGGGATCTATAGCCTGGATCTCCTAAAGACGTTTGTGGCAGGGCCGGCCGAGTGGCGCAATGGTTAGGAACTGGTCTGGGACGCCAGAGGGCCCCGGTTCGGATCCCACATATGAGGGTCAGTGACACTGCCCTCCACAGCTAAGATGCTGAACAACAGCTCAACCTGGAGCTGGGCTGCCATGAGTCGCCGGCAACGGCGTAGTCTGCAGCCCCTGTGGCAGTGGGTT